>NC_087437.1:36563263-36901517 GCF_036321535.1 Camelus dromedarius | reverse complement strand
AGATTAGAAAGTACTATGATGCCCAGGGAAAACTCAGAAAAGACCTGAGAAGACCTTAAGTTTATACCTCAGGTTGATCCTTGGCACACAGACAGCATACAAGAATCAAAAAGAACCAAAAACAATAATAAAAAGGAGTACACACTGGGGAAGGCAGAGAATCTAATTTCCAGAGTCACCACATTAATAGATTCAAATGTCTGTTTTTTAACAATGACAAAAAAAAAGAAAAAAACCCACAAAGAAATAAGAAAAAAAGAAAACCAGAAAGAAACAGGAAAGTGGGGCTATTCAAAGGAAAAAAGAAATCAACAGAAATTGGCCCTGAAAAAGATCTGATGGCAGATTTACTAGACAAACACTTTAGAACAACTGTCTTAAAGATGCTCAAAGAACTAAAAGAAGATATATAGAAAGTCAAGAAAATAATGTATGAACAGTAGAAATATCAAAAAAGAGTTAGAAAACCTAAAAAGAAGCCAAAAAAAAAAAAAAATTCTGGAGCTGAAACATAATAAATGAAATGAAATTTCTCTAGAAGGATTCAATGGCAGAAGAAAGAATCACTAAACTTGAAGACAGGACAATGGAGAATTGTTAAGTCTGAAGAACAGAAAGAAAAAAGACTGAAGAAAAGCAAAAAGAGCTTAAGGGGCCTGTGAAACCCTAGTCACTCAGCTCTTGAACTCTCAAAAAGAAGAGCTGTCCACTCATTAGCTATTGCTGTCTCTCTGTAGCCTCAGTCTCACTGTGTGGTCCTTGTGCACATGATGTATCTTCCAAGATCTGTGAGTAATAAACCTGTGAGTAATAAACCGAAGTTCCTTAATGGTTGTTGCTGGGGTGTGCCTTGCAATCAAAATAAGTACCACAAAGGCTGGTTTGTCCACAAAGTTGGCTCTGGCCAGGGAAATATCTGTGGGGGCTCACCACAATTAACTTGGGCCCAGGTGAACACTTCAGTCATCCATCCATTACTATGAATGGGATGAGACCAACACAAAACCTGGGGTTTGTCCAGCATAGATATGCTTGTTTCCTCAGACCCTAGCATGAGATAAAGTTTGGGAAATGAAAATTAATTGCTGTAATGTAAGTCGATGTTACAAATTACACGTGAACTGATACATAAATTTAACATGGACTGTGGTAAGTTAAGGCAGTATATTGTAAACTTGAGAGTAACTACTAACGAAGAAAAAACTATAATTAGTAACTCAATTGAAAAGGCAAAATGGAAAATCAAGAACTACTCAACTAATCCAAAGTAGGGAATGAAGAAATAAGGGATACATAAGAGATCAGATAAATAGAAAAATCGAAAGTTGATATATTTAAACTCAACCATGTTATTACTTTATTAATCACTGTTACCAAATGTAAATTGATAAACCAGTTAAAATGTAGAGATTTTCATAGTGGATATAAAAGCAAAACAGCTATATTTTTGTATACAAGTTGGTTGATAATGTTTGTTTTCTATATTATTCCTTTTTTGACTACTTTTTCAACTAATTTCTGAGAAAGGAATGATGAAAACACCACTTACATTTTTAGGTTTGTCTTATTTTACTTTTGCTTCATTTATTTTTAATATGTTCATAAGTGTGTACATAAGTAAATGCACACATAATTGTTTCTTCTTGATGAATGCACTTTAAAAAAAGTTATGTCTCTCTTTGTTATTGTAATATTTTTCCCCAAATATTACTTTGTGTAATATTAATAGAGCCACTTCAAGTTTTTTATTGTGACCATTTAGTATTTGCATTTTTCCATCTTTCTATTTATTCACCTATCTGCTTCTTTGTA
This sequence comes from Camelus dromedarius, assembly GCF_036321535.1. Taxonomy (NCBI): domain Eukaryota; kingdom Metazoa; phylum Chordata; class Mammalia; order Artiodactyla; family Camelidae; genus Camelus; species Camelus dromedarius. The sequence continues at coordinate 36,899,705 of NC_087437.1, read as the reverse complement.
AGTTTGTTAAAATTTGTTTCATTGATGAACTCTACTATTTTACTTACAGTTTTATTTTACTATATTCTTTAACTTTTTGCTAAATTTTCAATCTTTTTTTCCCCAGTAAAAACATTAGTGGAATTTACTGTGTTATTTTAAATTTATATTTCAATGTCTTCAACAAAAAGAAATGTTACAAATAATGAAACTATAAATAAACTGATATTCCATAGAGAATGTATGAATTTCTTTAAAAAGAAAAATATACAAACAGTAAATTATAGGAAAGGAATAATAATCTTATTAGAATTATAATACACAAGTTAAATAATAGTGAGATGATATTTTCTTCTTATCTGACTTTAAAGAATAAATATCGAGAGTGCATGCTTAGCATGTGCAAGGTCCTGGGTTCAGTCTCCAGTACCTCCATTTAAATAAATAAATAAATAAATAAATAAATGTAATTACTTCCCCCTCAAAATTTAAAATAAATAAGTAAATTAATTAATTAAATTATTAAAAATGAATAATAAATATCTCGTGAGAATAGTACTCCTAGAAAATGAGCTATCTTTTATACATCTGGCTCTATTGAACCACAATTCTAGAGCATTAATTGACATATATAACAAAATATATAAAAGGGAACATGTACTTTATATCAATCATATCCACCTCATGAATCTAAAAAAAAAATAAGAAGGCTGTGAGCAAAGGCTGAACCAAAATAAGTTCATTATGGATTGTTTATTAATATGCATGTGGACACAAACTAAATGACCAGCATCAGAAAACATTTGACCAACGTGGGGAAGATCATAAAATGGTGTGTTTATAATCTTCAAAGTATTATTGTATTAGTATAATTCTGAAACAAAGTAATTTAAAATCATCACTATGAAAGTGGGATAGTAATGCTCTGTAACAGTTTATCCAGGTGATTCTAATTTTAGGAATACATTTAATAAATATGGCCAGAAATAAAATGCAGGTTAAAATTAAAATATTAACGGAGGATTCTGTTGTTATTGGGGTTAAAATTCTTGTTAATTTTCACTCAGTTGCTCATTAGTGTTTCCTACTTCTTTCTACATAAACAATAGGTATTTGCTTAACAAATGCAACCATTCAAAATTGTTTTAAAATAATTAACAGAACATAATATTTGCAACTCAAAGTACAACTCATATTTACTATATGAGTAGTAAATAGCTTCACTGTTTCATTTAAATCAGCTATAGCATACACAAAAGGCAGAAATTAAAAATTACAGAGAAACCTTAAAACTATTTCAAATGAAATACAAGTTCATTTCCAATCTTTCTAGATGTAACAAACAGTTTCTTGTGAATATCTTAACAATGTTCTTCTATTTATTTTTATAAGTCAGTGACCTAAATATGTTGGTATAATTTTTGAGCTTCTAATACTGATAATTTATGAAACCATTATAAGGTTTCATAAACTTCTTGATATGAGCTCAAAAACATTGTAGCTTAGTTCAGTCTTTATTACCTTTTGTACAGAGAATCTTCCTAAGGGTTATATGAAAGTATTTAAGGAATACAAACATTTGTTAGAAAACAGTGTTTCTATATCTTTAAATTTTTGTAAGGATTATGAGTACCATGGTTGTGAACACTGAATTTAACTTGGAGAGACAGAGTTAACAGAAAGTTTCTTACATGACATTGACCATGATAGCATATGTTAAGTCAAACTCTGGGATATTTAGAAATAGACATTATGTGACCAATATTCTTTAGATAACTGATTCTTGCATATTAAGGTGTCATACATTTCTGCCATAAATTTTTAAAAAGCTATGAATATACATATGAGAATTCATGTTAAAAATCAAAGAATTTGAAAAGACAAATAAAAATAATTCTCACATAAGATTTTCATTATAATGCCTCCTCCACTTCTCTATCCCCCTAAATACACAAAGATTAAACATCCTTTTATACCTGGTTTATCTGCAATAAACATTGATGAATCTCAATTTATGTGTGTTTGAGTAAAAGATAATATATCTTCACTCAGTTAATGCAATGCATGTTATATGTAATTTACTCTGATAATTATAAAGAAAAATTATGTATACAAATTTTTGTAAATATTAATCATGGTGTACAAAGCAGATTTGCCTGCTGTCCTTATGTAAACTATAGAAGTAAAAGAAACATTTATAGTCCTAAAATATAAATTTGATATAGGCATGTTACAAACAAAGCCTATTAATATTAGCAAACCACAAACTGATGGCTTGTTCCTATACTTCCAGCTTTGAGAAAGCATGATGGCACCTATAAGTCAGGTATACTTTTATTAGGCTTAGATTTGGTATGATTAATTGACAGGGTATAGTTTTAGTCCAATGTTCAATTAGTTATGTGCTTTTTACAAAATCATTTAAAGTTTGACTGTTTCGCTTTCTTATTCCCTAAAGTGAATGCGATAAGACAATGCTGGCTAAAACTCCTTTCAGCTATAAAACTTTATTATTCTAAGGGTAGTTTTGAAAAATTGCACCACATATTGTACTATTGGTGGCAGTCAGGATTCAATTACTAAAGAAGATGCACAGAACCCAAAATGACAATCCACACAAATCTACAGATTGTTGCAGAAAAAGGATATAATATAGCAGAAGCATTTAAAGCATTTTAAGGATATGCTTATTAAGTCCGGGTCTGCCACACAGAATGGGTCCAGAGAGGCCACCAGCTTAATATGTCATTCCTCTAAGAGTTTTACAAGGCTGAGCTTTTTTCTCTCTAATCAGGAACCATCAACTTATACGCAAAACATGCTGGAACCAGAGAATCCAAAGTGAAGACTTGGCCAGGGTTTCTTATACCTTCCTTATCATGTGGGCATATTTTTGCTATACAGTCAATCCCTTCAGAGGTCTCACTAAAAACGTGTAAATCATCAATCTTACTGTTATTCATAAAATAAAAAACAGCCCTAAAATTCCTTGGGCACATTAAATTTCATGACTTGAAATTTCATGACTTAGTCCTCTGAGGGTGCACTTCTTATTTCAGTAAAACAGGTTAGGTCAATTTCAAACCTGTTGCAGTGAACTCTCACATGACACATAGAATCATTGTACACAATAACACTAAAAATGAAACAGTAGAACATTAAAAACAATCATTTTCATGATATTGCTTATATGTGGAATCTAAAAAAAAGGACACAAGTTAACTTATCTACAAAACAGAAATAGACTCACAGGTACAGAGAAGAAACTCATGGTTAGGGGTTAAAGGGACTGGGAAGGGATAAATTGGGAATTCGAAATTTTCACCTCTTGAGGAGTGATGGAAATGTTAGCTATCTTGATTGTGGTGGTGGTTTCCTGGGTGTATACATCTATCAAAATTCATCAAAATGTACATCTGAAATATGTGTAGTTTACTGTACAGGAACCATATCACAATAAAGGTGTTTTAAAAAAAAGAAAAGTTAAAAGTGTTTGGAAAATATTCAGGATATAATTATAACTCAATTAAATTTAGTTTTATTATATTTTCTGTGTCATATAGAACATTTATTTCTGAACCAATGTTAACATTTCAAGAGTTATTTATATTTCTGTTTATATTTTGAAAAAGTAACTTGTTTTGAATACATGTATTTTGTTGATATTTTAAAAAACATTAATCAAAACTGTCACAATTGTGTGTACAGCAAAGTCAACAGGAGGAAAATAAACTTATAGTTTATTTATTAGCATAAAGTTATGCTAATACTACACATAATTTAAAAATTATTATAACAGTTTAATAAATAATAAAAATTTTTAAAACTATTCTGGCAGAAAATTAAAAGGGTTTTTTTTAATCCATACTATCACACATATTATTGTAACCAATTTATTCAGACTGTGAGTGAGAGAACAAAGTCTTTTTTGATTAATGCTGTGATGACAAAACATCAACAACAAAACAAGTAGTTGAACCCTGAAAAACAACAAAAATCAATATTTACTTTGACCCCAAAATTAGAGTTACAAATGTTATGTCCTTTTCCTTACCAGGAAACTGTATCTGTCTATGGAGATACATGGATTTAATGATAAAGAATCAAGATAGTATTTTATAAGTGATATCATATGGTATATATGGAAACTGAAAAGAGGACACAAATAAACTTACTAAAAAACAGAGACAGACTCACAGACATAGAAAACAAACTTGTGGTTACTAGGAAAGGGGATGGGGAGGGATAAATTGGGAGTTCAGGATTTGCAGATACTAACTACTAAAAATAAAATAGATAAATAACAAGTTTATACTGCATAGCACAGAGAACTATATTCCTTTATCCTGTAATAGCCTATATGTATAACTGAATCACCATGCTGTACACCTGAAATTAACACATTATAAATCAACTATACCTAAGTAAAAACTAGCATTTTATAATAATTTAAATTAATTCAAAAAGATTTTACATATGTACCATATGTCAGCTTACACAGTATATTAAATGGCATCCAGACAGATTGTATTTAACACAGCTTTATGAAATCTTTAAGCAACACAGGTTTTCACATAGCTTGATACAGAAGTTCTCTTTTTCAATAAATTCTATATACAGAAGACATAGCAAATATGTTGCAATGCTTTCCATTTTGTTATATAACACTTCAGATTAAGAATACTGCAAATTATTTTCTAACTAGGTAAACAGAGCCTCAAGATCACAAAACACTGCTAGCTGGTCAATTTCCTTAATAAACTGCCAGTTTGAATTTCTAGAACTATCAAATTCCAAGAATATAGAAGCTTAGTTTTACAAAAGGATGCCAAGACCTTAAAATTTTGGTACAAAGGAATAGAAAAGTCATAGTCCTTTTCAAACAAAATTAGGAAATTAAGGCATCTTTTATAAATATAAATAAGGAAATCAATTAGGTTTTTTTAAGGGCAAAATAAAATATTTTGATAAAAGAGGACCACATATGCTTTGTATAAAAATGATAATAGAAACTGTGATCATTGTAGAGAACTCAGTTACCTAAGAACATGTACATTGAATAGTAGGACTCACGATGATAAATTTGGTTTATGTTTCCTCATTAAGTTTTGTGTATATTCTTTAATTTTTTTTTGTCACAGCCCTTTAACCCTAAAACTCTGACCTACTACAGCCTCATATACTAGTGCATTTTTCCATTGTCCAATCTATATAATACTTGAATATAATAATTAAAGATTTTTTAAAAAATCATAATTTAAGTGGGCTTACTTTAAAAAATCCTAGTCATATTTGGCATCTAGAGTAACAATCATGCACATATTGACAGGAATCCATGAATCAAATCCTCATCAATAAGATGTAAACTGGAGATATTCAAATTGTTTAGCCTTTTACTTATCACTTACTTTAGTGTTCTGACAAAAACGAAAATTTGACTTTGTGTGTGTGTTTAAATATATAGCTTACTTTCTGTTCCTATCAGTGATCACCTGGATGGTTACAATAAAACTCTCTATTTTTGTCTACCTATCCAATTACTGCTGTCACTGTAAGATTTGGATACAGTCAGTACAAACTGTAGGCATCTGAAATAGGCTGTTCCTGTGCTCCATCTTACAGTATTTGCTCCAACATGTAAAGAGCTTGGAAGTCATCACTCCCAAACTTATAATCAAAAAAGTTGAAAAACTTAAATTCAACTCTTCTGCCATCCATCAGAAAATTGAGGTGACAGGGCAAACTGATGCCCTAAAAACTGGAGAAAGTCAAACAACAGAGAATTATGACATATAGGTAGTAGAAGCCACTGGAGTCAGTGACTGGTAAGAACGCTTAAACAGTAATACACTGATTTCCAGAAGCTGAACGTGGATTAACTTGGAAGTTAAAAACTCCTGGCGTACCAGTCATATAGTTGCTTCCATGTTTTCCACAACTTTACATCCAAGAGCCTATTAGTTTCTCACAGTGATGATTGGAGAAAAGTTTCCTCCTGCTTTTAGTAAGGAGAAGGGAAAAGGAATCATTTTTGACATATGCCCAGAACATTCTGTTCTCAGTAGCAAAGTCGTACCTTCACAGGAAATAGCTTTACCAGAATCTAACACGTCATTAGATACACCTTGAGTCCTTCTACCCTCCCTGTCACACATACAGGGAGGAAAAAAATCCTAAGAAACTCTTCTGAAGGTCATAGCTCAGGGACTCTTGACTTTTAAAACACTAAGATTTAAACATATGATTATATAATATTTTCCCTCCCCAATATTTTACCACCTTATCAATAGGACTCCAGTGTAACAGTGAATTACAACTGAGAGAGCTGTTAGAAACAGGCTCTATTTAAGAAGTTTCTAGAGAAACAGGACAGCAACTGGAGACATAAATAAAGACATTAGAGGTAACTGAAGCCTCTGACATCTATAGCTACAGGAAACATTAAACACAGCCTAACTTCTACAAGATGAATATAAAACCTCATACTTCAGGCCCATTTATCTCCTTTTCTATTAACCAATACATCATGTTTAGCTTTCAACAAAAAAATTGCAAGTTATGCTAAAATTCAAGAAAAGCATATTCTGAAGAGACAAAGCAAGCATTAGAACCACACTAACATATGACGGAGATTTTGAAATTATCAGACCTGGAATTTTAAATAACTATAATAATATGTTGTGCTCTCTATTAGAAAAAGTGGATGACATTCAAGAACAGATGTGCAATGTAAGCAGTGTAAGGGAAATTCTGAGAACAAATTAAAGTGAGATGCTAGAAACCAAACATTTTAAAAGAAATGAAGAATGCCTTTGATTCTCATCAGTAGACTGGACATAGCTGAAGAAGAATCAGTGTGTTAGAAGATACATCAATAAAAGCTCTGAAAACTGGAAAGCAAAAGTTAAAGTAAGAATGAAAAATAGAGTACAGAATATTCAAGAAGTGTGAGACAATTACAAAATGTACAAAATACATATAAGAGAGAGAGAATAGAGTAGTAGAAATATTTGTAGTAATAATGGCTGAGAATTTCTCAAAAGTGTTGACAAACACTAAGCCACAAATCCAGGAGTTCAGAGAACACAAAGCAAGATTAAATAACAAAAATATCTACACTTGGACATAGCAAAATTAAACTACATAAAAACCAAAGATGAAATCTTGAAAGAAGCCAGAAGAAAGGGGAGTCTTACCTATAGAGGAGCAAGGATAATGATTACCTTGGAATTCTCTTCAAAAATCATGAAAGCAAAAAGATAGTGGAGTAGACTATTCAAAGTATTGAAAGAAAAACTTTGCAACTTAAAATTCTCTATCTAGCAAAATTTTCTTTCAAAAGTGAAGGAGAAAAGAAAACTTTCTCAGAAAAACAAAAAAGTAGGGGAATGTGTTGATAGTAGACATGTCTTGCAAGAAATGTTAAAATGTTATTCACAGAGGAAGAAAATGTATCAGAAACTCAGGTCTACATAAAGAAAGAAGAGCATTAGAGAAAGAATAAAGGTCAGATTATTAAAAAAAATTGTTTATTCTTAACTGTTTTAATAGATAATTAAAAAACAATAATAGCAGCAATGTATTAGGTGATTATAGCTTATGGGTTAAGTGAAATGAATGGGATCAGTGAATAAGGAATTGGAAGATGGACTTGGAAAAACTCAATTACAAGCTACCTATACTACCTGTGGAGTGATATAATGTTATTTGAAAGTGGATTAAGATTAGTTATAGACATTTATTGTAAAATTCAGACATTTATTAAAATTGTTTTTAGACAAAGTATAACTGGTGTGTTAAGAGAAGAGAAACTAGAATCACATAAAATGCTCAGTTAAAACAAGGAAAAATGAGAGAAAAGCAAAAAAAAAAAAAAGGAATTTAAAAAAAAGAACTAGTTCAATGAGTAGAAAACAGATATAAACATGACAGTGATCCAACAAATCAATAATCACTTTAAATGTGAATGGTCTAAATTCAGGAATTAAACAGAGTAGACAAAAAAGCAAGATCAAACTATGTTTTCTATAGGATAGCCATTATAAATATAAAGACTCATATTAAAAGGGATAGAGAAAGATGAACCATTCTAACATTAACCAAAGGAGTTCGAGTCAGCCATATTAATTTCAGACAAAGCAGGGAGACTTCAGAAAAACAAAAATGATCAGGGATAAAGAGAGATGTTACATAATCATAAAAGGCTCAATTCTCTAAAACATAACAATCCTTAATGTGTATACATATAACAACAGAGCATTCAAATATGTGAGGCAAAAATTGATAGAACTATGTTAGCCTTAATTGCGTCCCTTCAAAATTCTTATGTTGAAGTCCTATGCTCCAGTACATTAGAATGTGACTGTACTTAAAGATAAGGTCTTCAAAGATTTAATAATGTTAACATGTGGTTATTAATGTAGGCCTTAATCCAATAAGACAGATGTAATTTAAGAAAAGAGGAGATTAGGACACAGATACACACAGAGGGAGATCATGTGAAGATAGAGAAGAAAGCCATCTACAAGCCAAGGAGTGAGCTCTGAGAAAAAGCAAGTCTGCTGACACCTTGATTTCAGACTTCTAAGTCTCCAGAATTGTTAGAAAGTAAGTGTCTGCTGTTTAAGCCATCCAGTCGGTGGTACTTTGTTATAGTAGCCCCTGCAAACTAATGCAAACTACAAGGAGAAATAGTCATACCCACTATTACAGTTGGACACTTCAACACTCCTCTCTCAGTAATTGACAGATTCAGCAGGCAGATAATCAGTAAGGATATATTTGAACTGAACAGCACCATCTATCAACAGGATCTAATTGACATTTACAGAACATTTCATTCAACATCAGCAAAATATACACTCTTCTCAAGCTCATATGGAACATTCACCAATACGGACTACATTCTGGGCCTTAAAACACATCCTAACAAAATTTTAAAAAATGGAAATCATACAAAAATGTTCTCAGACCACAAAGTAATTAAACTAGAAATCAACAGCAGAAAAATAGCTGGAAAATCCCGAGGTATTTGTTGAATAAGCAACAAGCTTCTGAATAATATGGGTAAAGGAAGTCTAAAGAGAAATTAAGAAGTCGGCAGTGCTAGGTCCAAATCACCAGTTCTGTCAAGTCCGGTATAAATAATCTTCTTAAATTAGTGGTTCTTCAGTTTCCATAATTAAAGAATAGAGGTAATATCTTTCTTTCATGGTTATAGAGATAATTAGAGATAAATTAATTCAAATTAAAGTTTGAGTTCTTTTTAGATAGCCAACGAATGGCAGCTCTTATTAATGTAGCACATTAAACACTCTGTTACTTAATTTTTTTTACAGGACTGAGGAGGGGTCATGGGAAACCCTGATTTTTAGTCAAGTGGGACAAAAGTGTGGGTAACCTGTGGATTCACTGTGGAATCTGTACCAACTCTATGTAGTGCCGTAATTGAATTGTAGGATACCCAGTTGGTGTCTCGTGTGTTAGAGCATTGGTTGCAGTTGAAAACTCTGGACATTTGATATCAGAAATGTTCTCAGAGCATAGAAGAAGACAAACACAGTTGTTTTTACTTTTAGTAACACAGTGTTTGGCAATAGCAGTCACCCAATAAATGTTGATGGAATGTCTAACGAATAAGTTAAAAATACATTTCTCACATCTGAAGTTTCTCAAAAATTTAAAATTTTGAAAAAAAATTGAGTTTCTATGAAGCATCACAAAATGAACACGGAAGACAGTCATTATTTAATTTACCAACATGATATGCACTGTGCTATCTTCATCCATCCATTTATTCATGCACTATTTTAGGCACTAGGAGATAAAGCAGCAAACAAAATCCTGAAATCCCTGCCCTCATGGAGTTTATATTCTCAGATACACATCTAGTAAGTCCCTAAATAATATAAGATTAAGTAGTGTCATGAGCTATGGAAATGTTAATACCTAAAGGAATTCTTGCTTGACCCATAGACTGAGGTCCCTATTTTATGCTTCATGCTCAAACAACACTGCATATACGAAAAATATCAAGACGGCGGAGTAGGACACTGGGTTCATCTCCTCTCATGAACACAACAAAACTACAATTACATATAGAGTAGTAATTACTCTCACTGAAATTGACCTGCAGAACAGCTCTTCTACAACCAAGGCTGTAAAGTAAGATCCACATGGAGCCTGTTAGGAAGGGAGAAGCAATTCGGTTGGGACCCACACCTCTGGTAGAGGACACAGGGAAGGAGGGGGATACCACAAGCTAGGAGATCCTCCTTGTGGAGCAAAGGTTTTGAGCCACATATCAGGCACCTCAGTGCACCAGGAAGACAAGCTCCCTTCGTTAGTTAGAAAACGCATGGGGCTTGCCAGAGGGCTACAAGAAACTGAGACTCTGTGTGCACAGATTTGCCTGCACAGTCTGCGAAGAGAGCACGCATCAATGTGTATACTCCCAGTCACAGTGTGGAGGCAGCAGACTGAAAACTGCCTGGGGCTTTGGCTGGCATGACAGGACTGCCCAGTGCACCTCCCATCCCGAATCAGACTCCTGCTCCAGCCTCTCATATTCTGGTGCTGCTCCTAACTAAGGTGGACTCTGCTGTTGCCAATGAGACTGTGCATACTTGGAGGGGGCAGAGCTGGCTCAGACCCTGTTCCTGCCTCTGACCAGGGAGGAAGCAGTAATTGTTAGTCAAACATCCCTGCACATATTTCAGAGGGAGCAAGGTTAGCTCCAGGGCAGAGACCACCATTTCAGGGGCGCATGTTCCTGAGCACACCTGGGAGGGGGAAGGGTCACCTCAGGAATGGGGCATCCACCCCTCTGGCCCTGACTTAGCCTCCAACCAAGGCTTGCAAACCAGGGGAAAAGTGAAACCTTCATGGAAGTGCAGCTCTAAGCCCTCAGGACTCAGTCATGTTTAAAACCAAGGCAGAAATTGCCATTATACTTAGGAGAAACCAAAATCTTTCAGGGAAACTACTCCAGCCCCTTGGGCTCTGACCCCACCCCCTATAGGGTGGTGATGGCCAGAGCACAGAAGAAGCCTGCTTTTGGCTCTAGTCCCTGCAAATCCAGCCCTATCTCTCACTAAGGTGATAGCTGCCAGTATAACCCAGGGGAAGGCACAGCCCATGCTCCCTTTAGATCCAGTTCTCCCACCTAAGCCACTGGGCACACAGAGACTACATAGGGTACTCCCACACAAGGACATGCCTTCAAGGCTGGGATCTGTAAATGCTTCACCTAATTTCATAGAAACAGAGAAAATAAAACAAGATGAGAAAATAGAGGACTATGTTTCAAATGAAAGAACAACCACCACCACAAAAACTCTGAAAAAACCCTAACAAAACAGGGATAAATAATTTACCTGAAAAAGGGTTCAAAGCAATAGTAATAAGAATACTTACTGAACTGGGGAAAAGAAAATATGAACACAGTGAGCATTTTAACTAAAAACTAGAAATATAAAAAAGAACCATTCAAAGATGTAGGATATAATAACTGAACTGAAAAACTGTACAAGAGAGAATTAACAGTGGATTTGGTGATATAGAAAAAGTGTAATTAATCTGGAAGATAGATTAATGGAAATCACTCAATCAGAAGAGCAAAAAAAAACGTAAAAATATGATAACAATTTAAGGAAAAACATCAAGTGTACTAATATTTGCAATACAGGGGTTCCAAAGGGAAAAGAGAGAAAGAGAAGTGTGAAAAATGTATTTGATAAAATTATGGCTAAAATCTTCCAGAATATGAAGAAGGAAACAGACATCTAGGTACAGGAAGCAGAGAGAATCTCAAACAAGATGAACCCAAAGAGAATGACACCATGACATATAATAACCGAAACAGCAAAAGTTAAAGAGAATTAGAGGCAGCAGGAGAAACATAGAGTCACATAAAAGGGAACCCCTATGAGGCCATCACCTGATTTTTCTGCAAAGACTTTGCAGGCCAGAAGGGAGTGGCATGAGGTATTTAAAGTGCTGAAAGGGAAAAAGTGAAGTAAGTCAGACAGAGAAAGACAAACACTTTCTTATCACTTACATGTGGAAACTTCAAACTAAAACAAATGCATGAATATAATAAAACAGGAACAGACTAGAATAGATACAGAGAAGAACCTATTGAGTAGCAGTGGGGAGAGGGCTGAAGGGAGGGAATATATAGAGGAAAGAGACTAAGAGGTATAAACTACTAGGTTTAAAATAAATAAGATACAAAAAGTGAAATGTGTAGCATAGGGTTTAAAACCAATATTTTATAATAACTATAAATGAAATATCTGTAAAACTATCGAATCACTATGTTGTACACCTGGAACTACGTAACACTGTAAATCAACTATACTTCAATTAAAAATAATAATACTGCCTATTTTTTCTCCTTAGCTCTTACCAAAGTTAAATTTCTACTTGTGCAAGTATTTTAATAATATCTGCCTCACCCATTAGACTTTAGGTTCCCTGAGAGCAGAAATCAAAATGTCACTTAAAAAATATTATTTTATGTTCACTGCTTAGCAGTGTCTCTTTTATAGAGAAACCAAAGAAATACTCACTCAATAAATGAATGAATGGATGAATAAATGTATGCATTGGTGGTTTTATTTCATCTTCAACTCTATGAGTTTAGAATAATTATTGAAGGACTGCATATAACACAGCTGAGATTAAGGACAATTATACAACTTGTTGAAATCATTTGCATGACAAGACCAACAAGAAAACTTGGCTTTTCTTACTATAAATACAATTAATTGTTCCCATACCACACAGACTCACTGTGTTAAAGAAATACCAACATTTACATCAAATTGCACCAAACTATGTGTGTTAGAAACATCATGAACTGTGTAAAAAATCCCTGCTCTTACAGGAGTATAGCATACTGTAAGCATCCTCCCTAAAGAGTCCCTATCATAGTCTTTCCTAAAGTGCAATGTGTTGATAGTCAAAGTATATTAAACCCATCATCGATAGGTTTGGAAATATTCACCTAGAAAAGGCCACTTGAGTCCCCAAAAACAATAGTGAAAAACTGTATCAATGTTAAAACAACTTCAAGTTTCAATTTTCATGTAAGATGTATGATAATGAGAGTCTCACAATGTTATGTGTATAATCCTTAAATAGATGAGACACGGTCTAGGAAAGTTAATTCCTGTTTCCATGGCCTGAATTGAAACTTTTTATTTGCCTGCTATCATTGTAAGATGCCACTCTTTCCATTTTTCTCTTGGTGTGTTGTTTGGTGTGTTTTTTCCTCTGGTTTTGGCTGTCTCCAGATTATATCTGCCTGCATATGAAGAATGAAAACAACTGTATAGATATCATACTTCCCTCAATTGAAGACATGACAATTAATTTCAATAATATTAGATTCATTGGTTAGTCCCAAATTTAGCAGACACAATGCTTATCTAAGAAGTATGGTAAGCATATAATCAATATTCATACAAATATGAAGATAAACTCATTTTGGATTACATGAGGAAGCTGGACATTAGGACAATATTTTTGATAATTATGGTCACTAATCTATTTATGGAATATAAATGCATACATTTCCTCTGAAAAATTTGCAAAGGAGAAACTACTTTTTTGTCCGTCTCATTCCAACAGAGTGTAAACTACAGGAGAGCAAGCATAGTTTTGGTATAATTTATTCCCCCAGCTTTGAGAGCAATGCCAAGCACATAGGAGGTGCTAAACTTTTTGTTAATATGAAAGAACATTAGATAACTTCCTATAGCTTAGTAACACAGGAAGTAATTTGTATAGACATTGTTTTAGCTAAAACAAACAGATTAATGATAGAATAGATTTCTTCAGAATTCATAGTCTTATAGAATTAAGAAGTGGAATTTTGTAAAAATCACATTTTAATTTATCAAAATTGAATGAAACAATGTTTGCAAGAGGAAATACAAGTATTTAAACTCACCTGCTATCTAATGAGGTGTCCTGCAAGGAAAACAGCAGGTTGCAGGAACTAATAATAAAGAACGACTTTTGTTTTTAATTAGATTGAGTTAAAGGCATGAAGTGATAGTAATTTAGAATATGCCCTATTCTTTGCCATGATTAACACATTTTCCTTTCTGTGTTTGCTCAATTTAAAGAGCTGAAGGCTCTAGCCGTCACTCTTTGACACTGAGCTTGTTTTTACCCACCTGAAGAGTAACCTTTTTGACTGTTTGCACATTATGCCTTGAGTGACATCATTTATATAACTGTGAAAAATCATTAAATATGGCTTGTGTAGGAAAGAAAGAATTCTCATTAATTATGCCTGGTCGTGAATTCACTGTGAAGCTTGAGGTTCAGGGCCCTGCACTTGCTGGAGCCCCATTCAAGGTAAAAAGGTTCTCCAATATTTTATAAGTTCCAGGCTCTATACATTTTGTACTTGTCCTTTATTGTTCATATTAATCACTTCAGACATAAAACTAAATTTATCTACATTTTCTGAGACTTACACTTTTTTCCACATAGAGACAAGTCCCTTGATTCTCACACCATGAAAACCCAGTGCCACTAACATTGTTTGATATTTTTGTTTATAACCACCACCTTCTGGTCACATCTGTTTACAACAATTTTGAATTAAAGATAAGTGCTTCACAATTTCTTAGGCTAAACACAAAGTAAATTTCATTTTCTACAATTTTCAAATTTAAAAAAGCCTGTGATGACATATTTACAATCTCTCTGTTTCTCCTTCACATATATATATACATATTGTGTTTTGATGATTTTTGTTTATTCTGTAGATATTAGACCTTTCATCTTTCATAGGTGAATACAATTGATTTTTATGTTTCAAAATATCACATAACAATGTTAAAATTTCCAAAATCGGTTGTTGGTAATAAGATTTTTGTCTAAATTAGTTACCTTCTCATTTTTAAAAAATAAATTTTACTAGAAGAGCACATTATATACTACCTCACCTGCCCCAGCATTTGACACATAATATGAGAATCAGAGTATTTGTAAGTACTACTTCTATACAAGGAAAAAGGTAACTAAATTTTAACTTGTATATTTAACATTTTTTGCAGTAATTATCTGATGAAAATGGTGAAAATATTTCAAAGATTACTTTCCATCACATTATAATTAGCATGAAGATTCCACTATTTATATAAACATAAGTCAACTGTTCTAGTATAGTAATATAAAAAAGAAAGAGAGAAAGAGTACTCAACAGTTGATTCTCCTACCATATTGGGTAACTCCTGCTTATCCTATGACTTTGTATGACAGATCATCACATAATACACACAGAACCATATATATGTGTGTATGTGTGTGTATCTCTACCTATCTATCTATCTACCTACCTACCTACCATCCAACTATCGAAAGTTGTCTTGCAGTATCTTTATTGCAGATCTTGCTGTGGTGTTTTTGGAAGTGGACCCCATAGTTTGGAGACTCCTACTATCTTGCATTTGCTCCTTAGGCTTTCAAAGATTCATATACTTCTCAAATTTGAAAACATCTGCACAAGTTTAGGGTTGAGGTTTCAATTTTTCACAGGATTTTTTGTCTATCTAATCCTTGACAGAGATGAATTTTCTTTTTCCCCCTGCTATCACTGAAGTGTTTTTTTTTTTTCCTTTCCAAATCACTCTTTTGCTGAGAAAGAGCCCTCTAGAATACCTGCTTGAGAGAGATCTTCCCTTCCACTTCTCTTCTTTACATGAGACATGGTCTGGTTTCCTAAACTTGCATGAGCGTGACAATCCCAGTATCTCTCTGTTAGGATCTATTCTGCTTGAATTTGCTTTCAGATAACTAATGGAATTTAAATGAGTTAACAGAATATAAGTGCAAATTAAAATTCATTTTTATTTGGCATATAAAACCCATATATATGAAATTTTGTATGTCTGCGTAAATAGGATAAATGAAATATTATTACCTGTCACTTTGTATTATACTTTATAGATTAGAGTGATAATAGCTCAATATATTAAATACATTCTGGTCTTTTAAATCAAGAATATTGTGTTTTAGATGTAAGAGACATTTGTATGTGTGTCTGATACATAGTTTTTCAATGCAGTATTTGCAAACATGATCAAAGTTTTTAGAGTTTTGAAAATAGGTTGACTTTGGTTGTTTTGGATCAAAGATTTAATTTGCATTCAACTGTAAGCTATTTTTCCATCCTTTATACAAACATAGATTAGACTTTCAAATGAAAGTAGAGAAAAAAAGGGGAAAAAAATGCCTAACATCTCTCTCAGTTAAGGCGAAATGCTAGAGAGAAACAGCCATTTACTACTGGGATGACAAGAAAACACTGTGATGAGACATATCACTGTAGCTGGTTGACCCTAACAGTAAGAAGAGCAGCACTGTTAATAGAATGAAAATAAAGTTTAACTATATGTTTCTTAGCTCCAGAACTGCTACCTTAATGTAATAATACTTACCTTTAGAATTTACTTCACACTTTCTAATGAAAACAACGATTAATACTCATCCTTAATGTAGTAGTTTGTGGAATTAATTTATAAGTTAAATTCATGAAGTTTCCTTAAACAATGGCTTCTCCCAAAAAAGGCTATTAGAAGGCTGAAAATACAGCAGAGAATCACAGAATATTTGGAGAAGAATTCCAAGTGTGATAAGTAATTTGTCAAATAGAAATCTTCCTTGGCATGATAAGAATGACTAGATCTAGTCTGTCATTCCTCCCTTATTTATCTTTTTATTATTTTTATTATTATTACTGTCTTGCCTGATGATCAGTGCTCAGGCTGCCTTGCACTCTAAGTTGCACTGTTAGAATGTACTCCATGCCTGGTCATGAACCCCTCTAATTATCATCCACCACAATCTGTTCTGTGTCACATTCCTTCAGGCCTTGCTGAACAGCAGGTGGTTTAATCTGGTAAAACTGACCAAATTACAGAGTTACGCTTAACAAGCATGATATCCAAAAATTTTTAAATGATAAACTTCAGGTTTTATAAACTGGATAATACTAAATTAGTCTGGGATTTACAAGAAATGAGTAATAGAATGAAAGTAGTTAAAAAGATGCTGCCAAATTCTGCACATTACATTAGCTTAACAGAAAATACTTCATTTTTCCTTAATGTGTCAATTCACAATTCTAGTTTAATATGTCAGAACTATTTAACTACAAATAACAGAAAATCTCAACTCAGCTGTCTTGAATAATGATGAATCTTTTTTCATATTAAACATGGTCAGATATTGAAGAGGTGGCTAGCTCTTTGACACAATCCTATTTCTAAACTGATCACTGGCAAGAGGACTGGGATTGACATAGGTGCTTGTCCAGCCGTGATTCTTTTTCACAGCTGTGTTTGAAATCCACCTCATCTGAAGTCTATGAAAGATACCAGAACACAATTGGGATTCGTTTACTTAGAAGACTGAGAAAATCCACTGTTGGCAAAGCAAATGTAATCTTTTTCTCTTTGTACTAGAGGAAACTCTGGGTTCCTTATCCTTTCCCCTTTTAATACTAAAAACACAAGCAAGACAATGAAATAATTATGTTTATAACTTTTCTAGCTGTTCTTTGCTTTTAGCTAGTCCTCTGCATATTTAAATAGTATAAAATTATGAAACAAAATATTTGCCCATCTGACCAGGCATGTCAGAAAATGTGTAAATTTAATCAAATGTTGTTAGAATGATGTGATTATAGGAAGACAGTTTCTTTGACTGTGGTCCCATGTTTGTTACAGACTGAACCAAATGTTCTTTCATACATACTAATTAGAGGCTTCACTTTGGATAAAACTGTAACAAAATCGCAATGCCTTACATACTAACTAGATATTCCTTTCCCTTTTCTCCCTCTCTCATCTCAATTATCAAGCAAAATTTTCGTGAATACATTGCTAATAAAATCTGCATTCATTCTGTTATCTCCAATATTTTAATTAATAAGGACTCTATAGTATTAAAATGTGCTGCTCTTCACAATTGATTCTAATTCAATAAAAATTAATTTACGTGTGCTATGTACAAGTTTCCATACTAGGTAAGTGCCGTGGGAAATACAGATTAAATTAGTTATAACATATTTTTCACTGTATACTTATTATAGGATATATTGCATTGAAGAGGAGACATGCACATATACCAATAAATATAAATTTATTTATTTCTTTGTGATATAGCTGTAATAAAAGTTAAGATATGCACAAAGGAGAAACCTTAGCAATTTTAACTAACGGAATTTAGGAATGCTTAGTGGAAGATACATAAATTTGATTACAACTTTAAAATTAAGACACTGATAGAGAAATAAAGTGGGAATCTTTATAATTTAAAAATATATGTAAGAATGTTGATTTTACATTGTGCTTATGCAACTACATTGTGCTTATGCAACTACGTACTGCCAAGAAGACATTTCTCCCTGACAACATATTTCCCTTGTCTAATTTTTTCACTATAATATATACAAAAGTTATTCTAAAATGATTAAAATAAAGTTAGTGCAATTAGATCATTTTTCATTAATTCAGTTAGTACCCTTTTCTAGTTTGATAAATTTCCTACACTGTTACATGGTTGGTGGATGCAAAGAGAGAGGATCTCAGTAGTCTAGGCATGGGCTTAGGTGAAAAATAAAAATGGAGATCAGAAGCTTCTCTAGTTTACATGTAGGTGAAAATGGTGAGACAGGCTGAGGTATTGAAATTCAAGTGTTAATGAAAGGAAAACCAATAATTAGGCCCAAAGTCCTGGATTCAGAGACTGAGTGGATAGCAGTGCCACTAACTGAGCCTCGGAAGGCTTGAAATTAGGAACTAAATGAGGAGTTTTACTTACTGAACATGATGAATACAGAGTTCAATAAAATATCTGGTGCTTAGAGAAGAGTTTTGGAATATAAATGTAAAGTCAATAGCCTTCTTTTCCTATGTGATATGTAAAGCCATGAAACTGAATCAGATCATTTAAAGGAAAAATGTCAAAAGACAAAATTAGGAAGTCAAGAAACAAGCCCCATGGAGACCCAATATACAGGGACTGGATGGAGGATCTGGAGAATGAAATGCAGATTAAAGTTACATAGAAGCCAAGAGGAGAGACTGTTCTAAGGAGTAGAGAGTGGTCAACTCTGTAAAACATTGCTTTTCAAGTGAATAAAATGAGGACATAAAAACAGGGTTAAGTTTTTTATAACACTGAGAAAAAAAAGAGGAAAGAGAAAGAAGGCACTAATAAGTAAAATACAAAGTTCTAACAAGAATAAAACTATAGGCAAAAAAGATTAAAAGTGATATGTATATGGGGAGACTATAAGGTAATACTTTTGAAAAATTAGATGAAACACATATATTTCTGGAAAAATAAAAAGTAACCACAGGTGGTGCAAGAGGAAATAGAAAATAACTACTCTTGAAAATGAAGTCTAATCAAACATCTCCATGTCAAATAAACTCTAGATAACTTCTACTAAACTTACAATAAACTGAAAATCCCTACCTTCCATGATTTCCATGTAAAGACAGAAAAACAAGAAAAGCTGTCCAAGTCATTTTAGGAGATTAAGATAGCCATGATTCCAAAACCAATCAAAAGTAATAAAAACCAAGATGATTTAGGTTCATTTACTGTATAAGCAGAGATTCAATAGCTTAAGAACAGCATTTATCCAAATTTAATGGTGTCTCAGAAACAAACCTATATAATGATTAAGTTAGTTTATACCAAGATGGTAAGGAGAATTCAACATCACAAAATCAATTATTATGGATTTATTCCTCATATTAATACAGTAAAGGAGAAAACTCAAATAATTTTCAATAGCTGTTTAAAAAGCATTTTATAATGTTAAATATCAATTTATAATAAGAATTAAAAACAACCTTATAAAGACTATAAAGCAAAAGTTATAGTAAACTCTTGGAGATACTTTTTTATGAGTCTTGTGTGCCTATGCATCTTTCTGTGTACATAAGGAATTCAAAGTTTCTTTAAGCTCTCTTTATCTGGACCAATTTTGGGGGTTTTGAATCAACAAGGTATCTTGAGGATTGTGGGAATAATGTCTCCCTCTCTTGCTCAGTTCCTCTAAAACTTGGGTTCCTCTACTGTAAAGCAGAATACTGTATATAGGTGTTAGCAGGTTTTCTTACTGTTCTGTGAAAGCTGGGCTTAGGAAACCAGTGCAAATGTATTAGTGCCCTTAGTACTGGTATTGCTGTGGGTTGCTCTTGTTCACAAGTGTTGGGTTTTCTGTCAGCATTTGTGAAACTGTGGCAAATTACCTTGTTAACTTGCAAGAAGGGAAACAATGTCATACCCTTCCCAATAGTTGACATAAATACTACACTCAGCATACAATATTAGAATAACTTAAGTCCTGGACATTGCAATAAAATATAAACACATAAATGGTTTTAGTTTCAGAAAGGGAAAATCATAATATTATTTGGAGATACTATAATCATCTATTTAGAAAACCTAATAATAAATGAAAATGAACCATTCAAATTGAAAAAAATTAAATATAAAATGAGCAATTAATAAGCTACAATGACCCTATGAATCAACCTAACAAGGCAACGGAAGTGCTTTATAAAGTAACTATAATACTCCAATAAGAAAAGGAAGAATCTGAATATGTAGAGACAGATATAATACTATGTTAATAGATTCTGTAGCTTGCAATTATAAGTATATTAGTTCATCTTTTAAAAAATGCATATTCAATAGGCAATTAAAATTTTGGAGAGTTTAAGAATACATCAAACATTCTTAACTATGTGTGGAATTTATAATTCATGAATAAAATGTATATTTTTTTTAAAAAGCATTTTTTGTACTTGATATATTTAGTAAAATTTTACAGCAATAATGATCGTAGCACATAAATATGACCATTTATAAATGATGAATTATAGAGATGGTGTGATAAGTAAAGGAAAAATGGATTGTTTAGTAGATACTGATTAAAAATCATTTCACAGAATGGATAAAACTAAAATGTATCTTACTTTAAGACATGTACAAAGATGATCCAAACCTAAATATGGAAGGTCAATATTTAATCCTAAAAGAATAAATTTGTAGAGAATACACTACGTTTTGAAAATGATAAAAAACTTTCTAAACAATAAATTTTTATTCTCCATATAAATTTTAAAATATATTTGATTCCCTTGAAAATGTTGTGGAAATTTTGATTGGTATAAATTATATTTATAGTTTTGCTAGAGAATAATGGATATTTTTGTAATATTAATGTGTCCTGTATAGGACAATAATATCTATATTTTCTTAAGTTCTTTGTATGAATTTTAATCATTTTATAACTTTCTCTTTAAAGATATTGTGTTTCATAATTTATTTTTACTCCTAGAGACAGTATAGAGCTGTGGTTGAGTGATAAATCTGTACCAATTCCAACTAGCTGTTTGTCTTTGGTTACATTGCTTAAACTCTTTGTGCTTTGGTCTTCTCATGTTTATGTATAAGCATGATTATAATGACTATAATAGCCCTTAAATCCTAGGGTTATCATTAAAAAAAAATTTACTAATATATATATAAAGTATATATTTATATGTAAGTATATATTTATATATAACAATACAATAATACAATATAATACAATTATATATAATAATATAATGATACAATTTATATATAAGTATATATTTACATATATTTTATATATTTATATAAAGTATATATAAATATATATTAATGTCTAACACATAGCAAGTGTTAAAATTAAAGTCATAATCATTATTGTTAATACTTTAATTTAGGAAGTCACCATAATGAAAATGATATATTTGATTATAATAGTATTAAAGATTAGACACGATACACACAAATAATAGGTAATATAACTAATAGAATACACCTTATTCTATAAAACTGACATAGCATATTAACTAAAAATACAAGGACTTTCTGCAATTCAACAAGAAAATACAGAAAACACAAAAACTGGGCATGGATAGGGTCACAGAGTGGAGATGTGAATGGCTAAATAGTGAGTAGTTGCTCAACTTCCACTGAGATTAGAGAATTCAAGAAAGAGAGAGATAGAGAAAGACTGACAGAGGAAAGGAAGGAGAGAGAGAGAAGAAAAGGAAAGAAGGAGAAAGAGGAAGAAAAAGACTGATCTTCCAGCTGTCAAGTAGCAAAAATTTGGGGATCAGTTAAGGCCAAATATCCGTGAATATAGCAAGATGTAAGAATCTACCTGAACTATGCACTTTTGGGGAGGTATAACCCTTGCGAGTAATTCTGACAAGCAATTTGACAGTTCATAGTAAAATTAATTATGCATATAATCAAGTCCTAGTAGTCAGAAAAATTTTACATGTTTCATTTCAGAACATTTACGATGGTATTTTTCCTAGTACTTTCCTATGAGCATGGAAATAGGTAATCTTGGTGAACATTTAGAGAATTGGTTAAGCAAAGTGTGTGGATGATACTATGGCTTGCACTGCAGTTAGTAACAGCAAATCAAATGCACAGATAGCAACATTACACATTTTAGAATTTTAAAAATACACGAGTCAGCACAGGTGAAGGGGCGGAAGGGAAAAAGTAGTATATGAAGCAGAAAAGTGAAATGGCTTAGCCCACTGCTCATTATATGCCACGTAGTGAGGAATAAGATGGATTATTTTGTACCATCTAAAATAAAAAATAATGGTAAAAGGGACAATACTGACTTAGAAAATGTGGAGGTAATTGTTGAACTTAAAAACAGTATTTCTAACGAAATGAACGGGAAGCCAGGATAAATTGGGGTGGTAAGTAAATAGGTTGTATGGATGTACAGAGAGAATTTGTTGACATTTAACAACTTTTGCTCTGTGGGGACTGGGAAATAATGGAATGGATGGACATTTATATGGGTACAGGGAGGGCTACTGTGGTTGCTGTCATTCAGGGAACTTACAATATTATTTGGGAAACTTAGAACATTTTTATGTTCATGTTTGTGGAGAGAGAGAGTGATGATTTAGAAGAGAGGGTGTCTGGAGAAATAATGTGTTTGGAAGTTAGTGAAAATGTAATCCAGAGAATATGTAAAGTTATTTCCATTTAACAATAGAAGGGAGACATCCTGGTTACAAAAAGGACAGCTTTCAGTACAGCTTGAAGATTTGGTGGTAGAAGCATAAGGATTCAATTTTCTTGTACTTGATATTTATCAATGGAATGTTAGATCATGCTACTAGCTTGGATGAGAGGAAAAGAACTAAGGAAGGAAATTTGAGCAAGGAAAACATAACAAACAACAGCTTTTGAGTAGGAAAGTAAACTTAATTAATACAAGAACATTGCAAACTTGCCAGGCAATATTCAGAGCTTATTTTAACCCTCAGATCAGGAAATCATGTAAATTTTGTAAGATTGACTGCGATGGAAGAACTTACGTTTAAAAAAAAAAAAGTGAAATAAACATTGTGACAGATCATGGAATCTAATGCACACAGGAAGAAAATGTAAAGTATAATGGATCTTAAATTAATGAAAAAAGGTGAGATCTTCAACAATCAAAGGATTGTTAGTCTCCCTATGATGAGTGATGTTGATTAAGAAAACTTGAACAGATAAGTTAAATGTCTAAGAGAAGCCAAATGTGCATTATTTACATTCAAGGCTTTTGAAGAGGGGTAGTTTGGGATGACTGTGGTCCAGGGTGTGACAGTGGAAATGTGGTGCGAAGGTTGAATGAAAGAAAACTATCAAGTCATCCAAGTTCGTGTGATGGTCATCAAGAATTCTGGATGAGGAGACGGAGAAGATGGCGGAGTAGAAGGATGCTTGCAGGTCACCCTCTCCCACAAATACACCAAGACCCACATCTACAGACCCACTCAGCCAACCAGAGCACCTGTGGAACTCCGACAGAACATCGCCCTCTTCAAAAGATAAAGACGCCAAAAATCTGGTAGGAGAAAAGGAAAAAAGAAAGAACAAAAGGCAAAGCAGCGCGGGACGGGTCCCGCGGGGAGGGAGCGGCAAAGGAGGACTGGCGCTCGCTCGCTGGGTCTCCCCTCTCCAACTGAGAGGCCAGCGGGACGGAGGGGGAGCCTCCGAGGCTCGGATCTGTACAGAGCAGCCCTTGACTAACAGAACTAAGTTAAACGGACACAGAGCATCCCCCCGACACCCAGCCTGAGACGCGGCAGGCAGCGGGGGGCAGGGCCAGGCTGCACAAGCCAGGTGGAGGACGGAAGTGGCTGCACGGAGGCAGCCCAGGGGGAACAAAAGGGGCTGCCCGCCGTGGCTGTGGGTGCACAGGGCAGAACAACCTGGGCCCTCCGTAAAACAGCAAGGTTGATGTGCTCTCGGGGGAAGGGTGCACACCCCCATCTCTGAAAACCCACGGAAAGTTTTCGGGGGAAGAGAGGCGGGGCTCAGGCACAGCCGCCACATCCTCCGCGCTGAGCACTCAGGCGGGGGCGAAACCTGCATCCGCACGGAAGGGCTTAGCAGCCTCAAAGGCCAGACTGAGACTGGCCTACAGCCAGGGGCAGATAGGATCCTTCCATCCTGGTCCCTCAGAGAACTTGCTCCACAAAGACAAACAAGGAGCTGGGTTTTGGCTCGGAGCAGGGACAGGGCTGTCCCTCGGTCTTCCCCGAGCCCACCTGCAGAGCGCCGACCAGGGCAGAGCGCGCAGCCGCACAGAGAGCGGAGCTACCGGCGGCGCAGGTAGAGGGAGAGCGGCCCCCCCGCCTTTCGGGCAGGAACACAGCCCCTGACCGAGGTGCTGGGAGGGGGCACGACCCGCCCTCCTACCCGGCCAGTCTGCAACATCTGACTGAGGCATCGGGAGGGGCAGCGACCCGCCTGCCCACAGCAGAGAGCTGCACCTGACCCAGTGTTAGGAGGAGGCGCGATCTGCTTGCCGACAGGTGCTGGGAGCAGCACAGAAGAGGGCGCCAACGGAGGGCCTCTGAAAACAGCAAGCTGAGCTTCCAAAACAGGACAAAGACAGAAAAACTTCACAGTAAAAGCACACAGACTCCAGGAGAACACCGACAACCCCCCCCCCCCTTTTTTTAATCTGTTTTTACCTGTTCTATTTTCTATTACTCTCTTAATCTTTACTTCTTAATTCATTTCTATTTCTCTTGGGTTTTGATGTCCTGCTATTGATTAGACACAGGTTTCAAATACATCTGTTCATCTCCCCCCCCCCTTTTTTTGTAAAGGTTTCAAAAGGACATCTGAACCCAATTAATACTCTGCTTCAACTCACTCTTCTATTATTCATTATACACTGTTTTCAAACCCTCTTTCTCCCTTCTTTTAAAATTCTTTCTCTCTCTCATTTTTTTTTCTTTTTTTCCTAAGTTCTATTCCTAAATAGGCATCAGATAGATAAAATCCTTAAGGACCAAAATAAACAACTGATACTCCATAAACCACAGTGCCAAAGAGGTATGAGCAAGATGAAGAAGCAGAAAAACCTTTCCCAATTAAAAGAACAAGAGAAATCCCCTGAAAGAAAGATCAATGAAATAGACATCGATAGCCTACTAGATCAAGATTTCAAAAAAGGAGTGATCGAATTGCTGAAGGAATTAAAAGAGATAGTGTTTAGAGATATAAAGTATGTCAAAAATGCAATTGAAGCTATAAAGAAGAGCCAAGTAGAATGGGTAAACTCATTGACAGAGATGAGGAATGATCTAATAGCTGTGCAAAGCCGACTAGATAATGCAGAGGAACGAATTAGTGATCTAGAAGACAGGGCAATAGAAAGCACCCATTCAGAAGAACTACAAGAGAAGCAAATAAAAAATAATGAAAATAGCATAAGGGACCTATGGGATAATATAAAGCGTCCCAATCTTCGCATAATAGGGGTCCCAGAAGGAGAAGAAAGATCAAAGGGGATTGAAAAGGTTTTTGAAGAAATCATGACTGAAAACTTCCCAAACTTAAAGAAGGAATCAAATATCCAAGTACAGGAAGCTCAGAGGGTCCCAAACAGGAAGAACCCAAATAGACCCACACCAAGACATATCATAATCAAGATGGCCAGAGTCAAGGATAAAGAAATGATTCTAAAGGCAGCCAGAGAAAAGCAAAGAGTAAGTTACAAGGGAACCCCCATAAGGCTCTCAGCTGATTTCTCTACACAAACACTACAGGCCAGAAGGGAGTGGCAAGATATATTCAAAGCCCTGAATGAAAAAAAGATGCAGCCTAGGATCCTTTATCCAGCAAGGCTATCCTTGAGGATAGAAGGAGAAATAAAGAGTTTCACAGACAAAAAAAAGCTGCAGGAGTTTAGCAACACTAAACCCATGCTAAAAGAAATATTGAAAGGGCTATTCTAAATAGAAAAGCAGCAGGATGCTACAGAAATGAGAAACACACAACTGGAAAGGTGATAACTCATGAATTACAAATAAAGTAAACATGAAATTATAAAAGAAGACATACAAATCACTGAGAGTGGGAGAGGGAGGCAGGGAAATATAGAATATTTTTTTCTTTCTTTTTAAAATTTTTTTAACAGTAGGATGGGTTTGAGATCATGTTACTATCAGTTTAATAAAAACAGTTATAGTAATGGGTTGATAGATTTACAAAAAAGGGTAACCACAAGCCAAAAATTTACAAAGGAGTCACAAAAATTAAATAAAATCCATGGTAATACAAAGGAAAATTACCAAACCACAAAAGGAAGAAGAAAGGAACAAAGAGGATATACCAATTCAACTGCAAAGATAAGTTCAAAATGGCAATAAACACACATCTATCATTAATTACTGTAAATGTTAACGGACTAAATGCTCCAGTCAAAAGACACAGAGTGGTAGACTGGATAATAAAGCAAGAACCTTCAATATGCTGCATACAAGAGACCCACTTTAGGGAGAAGGACACATATACATTGAGAGTGAAAGGATGGAAAAGGATATTCCATGCAAATGGAAAAGCCAAAAAAGCAGGTGTTGCAGTACTGATTTCAGACAAAATAGACTTTAAAACAAAGGCCATAAAGAAAGATAAAGAAGGACATTTTATAATGATTAAAGGAGTGATACAAGATGAGGATATTACACTCATTAATATATATGCACCCAATATAGGAGCACCTAAGTACATACAAGAATTACAAACAGAGATAAAGGGGGATATTAATGGGAATACAATCATAGTTGGAGATTTTAACACTGCATTAACATCACTAGACAGATCTTCCAGACAGAAAATAAACAAGGCAACAGAGAAATTAAATACTACAATAGAAAAACTAGATTTGGTGGATATTTTCAGAGCATTACACCCCCAAAAAATAGGATATACATTCTTTTCAAGTGCACATGGAACATTTTCCAGGATCGATCATGTACTTGGGCACAAAAGAAACCTCAACAATTTTAAGAAGATAGAAATTATCTCAAGCATCTTTACTGACCACAATGCCATGAAACTGGAAATCAACAACAGAGAAACAAAGGAGAAAAAAAGGAAAGCATGGAGATTAAACAATATGTTATTGAAAAAACAATGGATCAATGAGGAAATCAAAGCTGAAATTAAAAAATACCTTGAGACAAATGATAATGAAAGCACAACCACTCAAAACCTATGGGACACAGCAAAGGCAGTGCTAAGAGGGAAGTTTATAGCGATACAGGCCTTCCTCAAAAAAGAAGAACAATCTCAAATAAACAATTTAACCCACCACCTGAATGAATTAGAAAAAGAAGAACAAAAAGCCCCAAAAAGCAGCAGAAGGAAGGAAATAATAAAGATCAGAGAGGAATTAAATACGATAGAGATTAACAAGACCATAGAAAAAATCAACCAAACCAAAAGCTGGTTTTTTGAAAAAGTAAATAAAATCGACAAACCTCTGGCCAAACTCACAAAGAAGAAAAAAGAGAGAGCACAAATTAGCAAAATAAGAAAGGAAAATGGAGAAATTACAACAAACAAAATAGAAATACAGAATATCATACGAGAATATTATGAAACACTATATGGAACCAAACTGGATAACCTAGAGGAGATGGACAAGTTTCTGGAAACATACTGTCCACCAAAACTGAATCAAGAAGAATCTGAACACTTGAACAATCCGATCACTAGAAAGGAAATAGAAATAGCAATTAAAAACCTCCCTACAAATAAAAGTCCAGGACCGGACGGCTTCACCGGGGAATTCTACCAAACATACAAAGAAGAACTCATACCAGTCCTTCTCAAACTCTTCCAGACGATTGAAAAGGAGGGAATACTCCCAAACTCATTCTATGAAGCCACCATCACCCTGATACCAAAACCAGGCAAAGACACTACAAAAAAAGAGAATTATAGGCCAATATCACTGATGAACATAGACGCCAAAATCCTCACCAAAATTTTAGCAAATAGAATCCAACAACACATAAAAAAGATTATACATCATGACCAAGTGGGGTTCATCTCAGGGACACGAGGCTGGTTCAACATACGCAAATCAATCAGTGTAATACATCACATCAACAGGAGAAAGGACAAAAACCACATGATCATCTCAATCGATGCAGAAAAAGCATTTGATAAAATTCAACACCCATTTATGATAAGAACTCTCGCCAAAGTGGGTATAGAGGGAACATATCTCAACATAATAAAAGCTATATATGACAAACCTACAGCCAGCATAGTACTCAATTGTGAAAAACTCAAAAGCTTCCCACTAAAATCTGGGACAAGACAAGGATGCCCACTATCACCACTCCTATTCAACATAGTCCTGGAAGTCCTAGCCACAGCAGTCAGGCAAGAGAAAGAAATAAAAGGGATCCAAATTGGAAAAGAAGAGGTAAAAGTGTCATTATATGCTGATGACATGTTACTATATATAGAAAACCCTAAAAGGTCCACACAAAAGCTACTAGAGCTGATTGAAGAATTCAGCAAGGTAGCAGGTTACAAAATTAACGTTCAAAAATCAGTTGCATTTCTTTACACTAACGATAAATCAACAGAAGAAGAAAGTAAAGAAACAATCCCCTTTAAAATAGCACCCAAAGTAATAAAATATCTGGGAATAAATCTAACCAAGGAGGTGAAAGAATTATACACAGAAAACTATAAACCATTGATGAAGGAAATTAAAGAAGACTTTAAAAAATGGAAAGATATTCCATGCTCTTGGATTGGAAGAATCAATATTGTTAAAATGGTCACACTGCCCAAGGCAATCTACAGATTTAATGCAATCCCTATCCAATTACCCAGGACATATTTCACAGAACTAGAAAAAATCATAATAAAATTCATATGGAACCATCAAAGACCTAGAATTGCCAAAGCATTACTGAAGAGAAAGAAAGAGGCTGGAGGAATAACTCTCCCAGACTTCAGACAATACTACAGAGCTACAGTCATCAAGACAGCATGGTATTGGTACCAAAACAGACATATAGACCAATGGAACAGAATAGAGAGCCCAGAAATGAACCCACAAACTTTTGGTCAACTCATCTTCGACAAAGGAGGCAAGAATATACATTGGAATAAAGACAGTCTCTTCAGCCAATGGTGTTGGGAAAACTGGACAGCAGCATGTAAAACAATGAAGCTAGAACACTCCCTTACACCATATACAAAAATCAACTCAAAATGGATTAAAGACTTAAACATAAGACAAGATACAATAAACCTCGTAGAGGAAAACATAGGCAAAACATTATCTGACATACACTTCAAAAATTTTCTCCTAGAAGAAATAAAAGCAAGAATCAACAAATGGGACCTAATGAAACTTACAATCTTCTGCACAGCAAAGGAAACCAGAAGTAAAACAAGAAGAAAACCTACGGAATGGGAGAAAATTTTTGCAAGTGAAACCGACAAAGGCTTGATCTCCAGAATATATAAGCAGCTCATACGACTCAATAAGAAAAAAATAAACAACCCAATCCAAAAATGGGCAGAAAACCTAAACAAGCAATTCTCCAAGGAAGACATACAAATGATCAAAAAGCACATGAAAAAATGCTCCATATCACTAATTATCAGAGAAATGCAAATCAAAACTACAATGAGGTATCACCTCACACCAGTCAGAATGGCTGTCATTCAAAAATCCACAAATGACAAATGCTGGAGAGGCTGTGGAGAAAGGGGAACCCTCCTACACTGCTGGTGGGAATGCAGTTTGGTGCAGCCACTATGGAAAACAGTGTGGAGATTCCTCAAAAGACTAGGAATAGACTTACTATATGACCCAGGAATCCCACTCCTGGGCTTGTATCCAGAAGGAAATCTACTTCAGGATGACACCTGCACCCCAATGTTCATAGCAGCACTATTTACAATAGCCAAAACATGGAAACAGCCTAAATGTCCATCAACAGGTGACTGGATAAAGAAGAGGTGGTATATTTATACAATGGAATACTACTCAGCCATAAAAACCGACAACATAATGCCATTTGCAGCAACATGGATGCTTCTGGAGAATGTCATTCTAAGTGAAGTAAGCCAGAAAGAGAAAGAAAAATACCATATGAGATCGCTCATATGTGGAATCTAAAAAACAAAAACAAAAACAAACAAACAAACAAACAAAAACAAAGCGTAAATACAGGACAGAAATAGACTCACAGACAGAGAATACAGACTTGTGGTTACCAGGGGGGTGGAGGGTGGGAAGGGATAGACTGGGATTTCAGAATTGTAGAATAGACTACACTGTATAGCACAGGGAAATATACACAAAATGTTATGATAACTCACAGAGAAAAAAATGTGACAATGAGTGTGTATATGTCCATGAACGACTGAAAAATTGTGCTGAACACTGGAATTTGACACAACATTGTAAAATGATTATAAATCAATAAAAAATTTAAAAAAAAAAGGCTGCTGGAAGGGAAAAAAAATTCTGGATGAAATTATCATGTAGAAACAAGAAAAAAGGCAGCAAAATACTTGATAAGAAAAAGTGATGATGATGTTGGTAGATGACAAGAAGCACAAAGTAGAAAGAATTAAAAATAAATTCCAGATAATGTGAACCAGAAGGGAGCAGAATAGATTTGGAAGAGATTGAGAGATTGTACAGATTGCCCAGAAATTACAGCATAGATTTTGAATACTAACTTTATTCATTTTCTGCAGCAAATAAATAAATAATAAATACAAAAAGATACAAATAAATAGCTCTGAAATTATTTCATCTGCGAGGAGACATTGGCTAATTATGGCAAACCTGATACTCCAATTGTAACTTTTGCTGGCATCTAAATGATTTAACTTATGATTTATAACTTATATTGCCTTATGCATGAACATTTTCTTATGTCAAATTATTTTCTGTTTTAACTTATATTCTATCAATTTTTTCTCAAATAATGTTGAGACCTTGAAAAGAAAACTTAGAAGAATCTGGGGAAAAAAAAACATTTTGCCTTTCCTTTTCCTGCAACCTAAATTTTACTTCTCAGCATAATGTGGAAAGGCTACAGTAGTATATTACTTAACATGTTTTCTTTATAAAAATAAATTTATAAAATCATTTGACATATTATCAGAAGAATATTCTTCAAGTTAATTAGGTAGGATTTCAATATTTTTCAATTCCCTCTACCCCAAACACTATGAATTTAAATGCCAACTTGAAAGTCTGGGATTTTATGATTTTAACACTTTGCTTTCTTTCACAAAATTTTAGTATAAAAATTATTGAGACAGTTGACATTTTAATTTATGCTGGCAAGGACTGTGGAATTAAGGAATGTGAAAAATATGTGTTCAAACTTAATTTTATGAACATATCTAGGGGTTGTTGGTGGTGGTACTGTCCTTTAAAGCTAAGCTCCATTTTTGCAATGATGGTTTGTCCTGAAAAGGTGTTCTGTCCAAGTTATTTGAAAAGTCCCAGGGTTCTGGTCTATACTAGTCATGTCTGAGTATATTAGAAGTGATAATCATGAAAAAAAGAGTAAGCTTATGAATACACAATTACAAATCTTAAATTGAATCATTTCCTCGCTGCCAATGAGGTGTGTCTCAACTCATGAAATACTGCGTACAGGCACTGATAGTAAAGAGTATTACTTGGCTTTGCAAGAATTAAGTTGAGGCAGATATTCCTTGTGATGGGTTTGGTCTCACTGTTTTGCCTTATTTAAAATATAGAGATATAAGAATTATGTGCAGGAAAGAACAGGTATTATACAACTCTTCTCACTCTCAATTTTGTTAATTTGAACAGTTTTTATTGTAAGCAGAGAGAGGACAAACATAATTTCATTTGTTGTTTTGCTAAGAAATAGACAAAGTAAGACTGTGACAGACCTAGAGCAAAATCAGTTTTATGCATCACAGAGTTTGGAAAATGTGGGTGAAAGATTCTTAGTCAACAACATTCACTTGGAAAATCTTTCTTCATTTTGTCATTATAGATTTGATGTACTTCATTTATCTAAATATCATGTCTCTTACTGCTCAATGCTCTTTTCTTTCTTTAGCTGTTTTCAATTAATTATGTCTCTAGGAAGCCACAGGCATACGTTAAAAAAAAGTTCATGTAGTTGAAATGTATGCTTTCCACATCTCAAAATAGTAAAGGTATGAGGGTGGTTTATTAGTAATTTACAGTAAGGCATTGTTTCTTCTTCTTTGACTCATGTATTCTCACTCTACTCTGTAATTTTTGGAAAACCAAGCAGACATTAAAGCAGTTAATGGACAACATCTGCAGTCCATAAACTACTCAGTAATGTATGTGAAAAACCAGAAAATATTCTACTTTTCCAACACTTCAGTTCCTAGTGAATAGGAAATTATCACTGCTTTCTCTTATCAGGGTGTAACTTTGGAAACAATCATAGAAATGTGGTCCCTCACTTGAATTATTGCCTTCCATTAGGATTTATTGTGTTGTACCAGGGGAAAATATTAGTTTTAGAGTTCATAGACATGAGCTATAATCGGTTCTCTTCATATGTGTTTGTGGGTAAGTAATTTCATACTTCCAGTGTTCCGTCTTCTTATCTATCAAATGAGGGATTTGGAATATATTATATCAAATTTTCTAAGAGATATATAGTATTTTTAAATTGAAGAACAGTTGATTTATAGTGTGTTAATTTCTGGTATACAGCATAATGATTCATTTATATATGTGTGTGTGTATATATATATATATATATATATATATATATATATATACTCCTTTTCATATTCTTTTTCATTATAGGCTATTATAAGGTATTGAATATACCTCCCTGTGCTATATTGCAAAACCTTATTGTTTATCTATTTTATATATAGTAGTTAGTATCTGCAAATCCCAAACTCCCAACTTATCCCTCCCCACCTCATTTTTCCCCTGGTAACCATAAATTTGTTTTCTGTATCTGTGAGCCTTTCTCTGTTTTGTAAGTAAGTAGCATTTTATAAGGACAGGAAGTTTTACCTTCTTCAAAATTCCAGCTATATAGAGTCACTTACATATGTATGTATAGTTTAAAAATAAATAAATAAACTGATAAATAAATAATCACGTGTAATCTTTAGTTTATTTAGTTTTGTGTAGTTAGAGTTATATCATGGCCACAGAGCAACATGTAAACTAACTCAAGAGGTTACCTTCTTAAACAAGGTTCAGCTTTCTCACCACAAGAGGCAACCAAAAGTATACTACTGCCATTGTTTTGTATAGATTCTCTCATTATAATATATTATCATGCTGTATTTCTAAACAATTTCTGAAATGAGCCAGGTTAAAAAATGTGTTAGTATTTTATAGATTTTAATTGTTATAATTAAAAAGGTGATGTTTTGGATATGCAAAAATAAAAGTAAGAAGTGATTGCACATGGAAGAATATTTATCTAATGAAAAAATTCATTTTTCCTTTATACATATGCATATCGTTGTACTGTGATGTGTAACTTTCACCCACTCTTGGGCTTTAAACAAGTCATCTTGATGTACATGTGTATTCAAATGATTCTTTTCAGAATGAGATCATGATTCAATAACCTCATTTTATACACAGCTTATGGATTCACAGCTCACAGCTTGACTGGTTCTTATGCTTAGAACAGTTTGCTTTTTTCTGGTGGCTTAGCAACTTACTGGTGCAGTTGTTGGTTTGCCTTTTATCATCTGTTTAAATATAAAAAATCTCATCCTGTACGTAAAATCTCAGCATGCGTTACAGCTCTAAAGCAAGCAAGAGAAAGGAGTATTTATAAAACCTTAATTTCTGCTAACCTCCTTTTTTACATCTTTCTGTAGAACATCATTTTTAAAATATAAAATTAACTGTGAATGGACAGATCAGTGTAGAAATGTCATCAGCACTTAATACTTTAACCAAATGACCAGAAGAAGTAATATATGAATTATAATCACTAAGAAAAACATATGCATTCATTCATGTATGAAATTTTTCAGCTTGCAGGATTTAAAAGCAATAAATCTAGGGATAGCAGTAGAGAAATTTTGAATTCAAATATTGTAATTTATTTTTAATGTCCTAGTGATAAATACTACACATACAAGGTAGGCAACCATATCACCCCTGAATGGTTTTCCATTTTGATAGTGGATAAACCATGAGTCAAAGATTATATAATCAATGTATACAGTTATTGAGAAACTAGGCTAAAAGAGGGGTTGAAATCAAACCTTTCACAGAATTTCCTTGCTGCTTTTTCATTTCACTGAAGCAATTCAGTTCACTGAATGTCATTAAGTAAAATGGAGCTCAAAAATCAGAGCAATTACAAGAGAGAAATGCTGTAAAGATTTAAATGTGTCCTAAAATGGGACCCTGGTCCTGATGTTACATTATTTGTTAATTTAATGTCTCCATTTTAGCAGTTGCCCCTCAGCAAACACAAAATATAAAATCAACTGGTTTACTGTTAGGTTTCAGCACAACTGCTGACAATCATTTTACTTCATCTGTGTCAACTGAAGGGACTTGTACTGTATACACTGAAGTCCAGAGCCACCTGGAGTTTAATCACATCAATTTTAAGAAACTATTTTGTTGGTTTAGCTTCTAATCTTTTAAAATCAGTAGTTTCCTCTTAAGACTTTACTTCAAGCATCATGATTAAGCCTGAAGCCTGGGTGTCTATTCCAATTCTCCACATGGGCTCCTATTAAACCAGTTTTCTTGTATGTGACTAAGAGTAAGTGTGTGTGTGTACATTATAAACGATAAATTGTTCTCAGTGGTTGTGAACAGGTAGTAAGAAATTCAAAGTATAGGGCTACTGGGACATTAGCCTTTAATGGAACTTCAAAGACAACTGCTACTGAAAATTAACTAGAAAACCCAAAGTGAATTCTCATCCTCTTCACTAAACTTAGCACCAGTCTATACTGTTAAGGTCATTCAGAGACACTCATTATCTTGCTATTTCTTTAATCTCTTTTATACCAGTTAGTAATGTTGCTTAGATTTCTGGCTCTAAATCTGGCTGTTAATAAATTTCTTTTAGCTTGCACTTTGAAGTACAATTATTTGATGCTTATTCCCAAAGTTTCTACTTCAATATTGGGATACATCAGCATAGAATACCATGCAAATAAAATAAGGCACATGGTTTTCATGTACTTTGAACTTTACAGACTGAAATTCCCAAATACTTATATTTTTAACGTCTTACTCTCTTCACAGACATTCCTCATGTGTTAATCTTGAAAGTTTCCTCATTCTTCAAATACTATGCCAAATAGTTCTTTTTTCTAAAAAAATTTCCAAAATTTCCATGGCAAATTTAGATGTTTCTTTTATGCTTTCATTCACTTGAAACACACTGGCTTTATGATTTTTAAGCTTTAATATGTTACAATTACATATGTGTGTGTCTCAGAATAAGATCATATGGAAAAGATTCTGTTTGTGTATGCGTGTGTGTTTCACAATACCAGAATCCAGTCTTCTGCTTGATCAATAACCTCTGACTGAATCAGTGAATGATCGCAAGAAAACATTCACTCATCCAGAGCATCCATTCCAAAAATGTGTGCTTCCATTCCCTAAATGCCTATAATTTGACTATAGATAAATCATACCAATTCTATCATGAGCTTTGAATAAACATAAAATTACATGGTGCACTACACCTGGAATGTGAGTGAGTAGGT
Source organism: Camelus dromedarius (assembly GCF_036321535.1). Taxonomy (NCBI): domain Eukaryota; kingdom Metazoa; phylum Chordata; class Mammalia; order Artiodactyla; family Camelidae; genus Camelus; species Camelus dromedarius. The sequence continues at coordinate 36,863,588 of NC_087437.1, read as the reverse complement.
ACTTAGGCAAATAACAATGTGACAAGTTATTGCTTTTGTATTTGATTACCTAGAAGTCAGATGGCTACCTAGGAATATAGCAAACATCACTGCTCATCTTTATGAATCAAAGTCCCCCTGATGGCAATTATAGTCTGACTCATGTTACTATAATTACTTTCACACTGTTTCTGTAGATTAAGTGATGCTACTTGGCCATTCTAAAATTCTAGGAAGGGTTTTCCAAAGGCAGTATTCCCTGTTAACTTCCACCTTCAGAGGACAGTCATGACTGAGATTTTCAGAGACTGGACTGAGTCCCACTGATTGGTTTAGAAAAATATACTCTGTGATCTCCTGGGGAATTGGTCCGTGTGGATTCTCGAGCCTCACAAGATAAAATCATAACACTTCAGTCTTTCCTCCTAGGCCTTCTGATCCCTTCCCATATACTGTTCAAGAGTAGTACCAGAATCTTTACCTCATCTACTGTTGACTTTCTATGTTTATAAGCTTCAAGGAACAATTTCAACAATAGATTAATATTGATTCCAAAAGTTCCTACCATAATGTATCTCCTATTCAGCCTTCTACCACTGGTCAACAAAACAAAAAAACTCCTCATGTTCAACTCCAAGTATATCCACTTGTTCCTACTAAACTATATTAGCCAAGCTTTGCAATCCTTTCAATATGTACAATTTTCCTTCCAGAGTAGAGAGCACAAACTGTATTGAGACCTGATCATTGGCCTGCAAACAATAAGGAGAAATAATGATGAATTTTGAAGTAACAGACAAATCATTGCATAAAATAGAAAATTCACATGTGCATTCCAATATAAAGGAATATTTAGCATTTGATAAAGTGGCAGCTCAAATCATTCAAGAAAAATTGACTCTAAGAAATGGTTTTAGAAAAATGATAGAGCCAATTGGGAAAAATTAAAACTAAATCTATATTTCACACTATACATCAAAAAGATTTAAATATATTAGAAATCTAAATATAAAAAATAAAATTATACAATTGCTAGTAAAAAACTTCAGGTAATGACTTTCTGAATATGATTCAAATTTTCGATGCATTAAAGGAAAATAGTGATAATCATGACTAAACTAAAATAACAATTTTTTACAATAATAAATTTGACAAGAAACATGAAGAATCAAAAGGCAGATTATAAAGTGGAATACACTATTTATAACAGATCACAGACAAAGGGTTAATATGCTTAAAGTCTTAAAAATTTGGCAAAAAGAAAAACCTGTCACAAAATGAGTCTAAAACATAAATAAAGATGATCAGATTCAACCATAAGTTAAATGTGAAATAAAATACTAACACAGAGATTTTATTTCTCACCAGTTGGGAAAAATTCAAAAGTTTGACAAGATATACTTTCGCTAGACTGTAGGTAAAGGACATTCATATGCATTATTGAGGAGATAATACATATGCATTATTGGGGAGAAAAAGATACAAACTCGAAATTTTTTTTTAAATAAGAATAAACCAGAGAGTGATTTCCAGTACACATTGTTAAGTGAAGAAGCTAATGGAAAAGGTTGTTTACAGTAAGCCCTCATTTGTGTAAAAATAAATAAAAAAATAAATAAACAAAAAGGGAGTGTGGAAGTTTTAAAAAATGTATGCATTTACTTATATTTGTATAATAAGAATAATCAGAAATGAATGAAAATATTTACCTACCAGGGTTTATGGGGCTAGCTTAGGAGATAAGAAAAGAGATACTGCTTAAAGTATACCTTCTAATACAGTTTTGACTTTAGGAATCATAACATAGTTTACATAAAATGTTAATCAACAAGGATGGGGGAAAAAGAGAAAACCTCATATTGAATATAAAAATAAAAACATTTGAATATAATTTCACATAAAATTTTAATATAACCACAGAGTTTTAAAAAAGAAGCAATTAAGGTAATTAAGTAACTTTCTAACGTAGTATTTTAACTATATAGCCCTAGCAGAATATATCTTGAGGGGAAAAGAAAAAGTGATGCAAAGATATTTTGCACTTTAGTTAGTAAGTTTGTTTTGGTAGTAGTAGTAAAGCAATTTTGAAACTACTTCCTACTTATTACAGAATTGAACATATGAGTAATACATTGCTATCTGGTACAATCAGATGTTTCACTACAGGAAAAATGAGATAGAAATATAAAATGGAAAATAGACCCTAAAAGCTTTTATTTTTGGATTAGAATAAGAAATATCATTATTAACATACAATGACTCAGATGATATAATCCATATCCTAATAGCAATAAAAAAATCTAGCATTAATAGTGGCAGATTCCGGACTGGTATGGGGTGGTATATGGGGAACATGGAAAATTTACTTGCGCCAGTAAGTTTAGTGATATAAAAGATGGGGAGATAGCTACAATACACAGAAACTAGCCTTCAGTGTTTCCCATTGGCCAAAATTCCTAGATATGGGTGAAGCTTGTATGGAATGTTCATTTTATTTTTCATGAAAATTTATGTGTCTGAAATTTTACAAAATAAAAACACTGAAAACTAAGAATCCTTAATAAGTGCATTAAGATAATTCACATTTACCTATCTGTACCTTGTAAAAATATATGCTATTTCCACATTACTCTCTTACATATTTATCCAGTTTCATTTTTGTATATTCATGCTCACATCTCATATTTTGCTGAAGTTTTCTCAGCCATTAATGAGTTATCTGAAGCATATTTTCTGGTATATTAATGGGAAAGGGCTCATAACTAGAACTCTAAGTTACGTGTGTGTGTGCGTGTGTAAAGACTTTCTGCAGAGTAATATTAGATTCACAACAAAACTCAGAGGGAGATACAGATTTCCCATACATACCCTGCCCCTACACATGCATAGCCTCCCCAATTATCAACATCATTCACCCCCAGAATGGTACATTTGTTGAGCCTACATTGATACATCAAAATCACACAAAGTCCATAGTTTAACTTAGGGTTCACTCTTGGTGTAGTACATTCTATGGGTTTGGACAAATGCGTAATGACATGTATCCATCATTATAGCACCATATAGAGTATTTTAATTGTCCTTAAGAACCTCAGTGTTTCACCTACTCACGCCATCCCTTTTCTATGCCTGGCAACTATGAAATTTTTACTGTCACTTATATTTTGCTGTTTTCAGAATGTCATATGGTTGGAATCATACAATATGTAGCCTTTTCAGATTGGCTCCTTTCACTTAGCAATATGTATTTAAGTTTCCTCCATTCTTTTCATGATTGGTTCGTTAGCTCATTTTCTTTTCAGTGTTGAATAATATTCCATTATCTGAATGTGTCATTGTGTATTTATTCACCTACTGAAGTACATATTGGTTACTTCTACATTTTGGCAATTTATAGCAAATAAAGTTGCTATAAATATCCATATTCAAGTTTCCATGTGGATATAAATTTCCATCTCCTCTGTGCTAACACCAAGGAGTGTAATTGCTGGATCATATAATAAAAGCATGTTTACTTTTTAAGAAACTACGAAACTATCTTCCAAAGTGGCTGTACCATTTTCATTCCATCAGCAATGTATGAGAGTTCCTGTAGTTCCACATCCCTGTCAGCATTTGGCTTTGTCAGTGTTCTAGATTTGGCCATTCAAATAGGTATGTAGTGGTATTTCATTGTAGTTTTAATTTGCATTTCCCCAATGATACATAATATGGAGCATCTTTGCATATGATTATTTGCATCTTTGATGAGGTGTCTGTTAAGGTCTTCAGCAAATTTTAAAAACAGAGCTACCATATGATCCAGTAACCCCACTCCCAGGTATATATCCAGAAAAGTGAAAACTTTAATCAAAAAACACATGCACCCAATGCAGCACTACCTACAACAGCAAAGATATAGAAACAATCCAAGAACCCATCAACAGACAATTGGCTCAAGAAGAAGTGGTGTATATATATATATACACAAAATGAAATATATATATATATACACACACACACAATGGAATATTATTAATCCATAAAAAGAATGAAATATTACCATTTGCAGAAACATGGATGTATCTAGAGAATATTATACTTAGGAAACTAAATCAGAGAAAGTAAAATACTATATGATATTATTTACATGTGGAATCTAAAGAATAATACAAATTGAATCTATATGCAAAACAGAAACAGACTCACAGATACAGAAAACAAACTTACGGTTATCAAAGCATAGAGGGAAGTGGGGAGGAACAAATTAGGAATGTGGGATTAACAGATACAAATTACTATACATAAAATATTAAGCAACAATGATTTATGGTATAGCATAGGGAATTATACTCAAAATCTTGTAATAACCTGGAATATAATCAGAAAAAAAACTGAATCACTATGCTATACACCTGAAACTAACACAATACTATAAATCAACTACACTTCAATTTTTTTAAAAAGACTGCAACAGAAGAATGTAGCCTATCCCAGTGAATAGTTCATGTGAACTGGAGAGAATATGTATTCTGCTATTTTTAGATGAAATAGTATATAGATATCAATTACTCTTAGTTGATTAATACAGCTATATAGGGACCTAATCAATCTGGGTTTATTCCAGTAATGGGAGAATGGCTTAACATAAAAATATTTTATAAGTTTCATTTGGTTCTTCAACAGATAAATGAAAAGAAATGCAATCACTTCCAAATTATGGAGAAAAGTTACTTGCTAAAATTTATCCCAGAAAATATTTGGGAAATGAGAAATAAAACTTATCAATGTGATAAAGGGTAACTTTACAACAAATCCATAACAAATATCATTTTTATGACTGGTGTTATTGTGTACACAAGAAATTGACACAACATTGTAAACAGTGTACTTCAATTAAAAAAAAATATATATATATATAATAAAGGTGGACTAGTAGAAGTATTCCCTTTGAAATTAGGAGCAAGATTTGTATTTGCGATTGTACAGAGGGAACTAGCCAATTCTATACAAGAATAAACTCTACAAGGACTAGAAAGGAAGAATCAGAAAGGCCAGTATTCTCTGATTATATCATTGTATAAGCAAGCTAAATAATCTAAAGATTAATATACAAATGAAATTGTAATTACTACTCAAAACAGTAAAATTTTTAATTTAAAATGACAATATTTATAAAAAATCTTATAAATATCAAAAGTTAAGATAAAGTTTTTAATATATAAAAATTGTATACATCCTTATTAGAAAAATTAAAGTATGATTAAAATCAGTAAAAAAAGGGCTTAATAAGTGACATACATTATTTATGGATTTTTATTTCACATGAATTATACATTGATTCATTATGATTAAAAACCACTCAAATTCAACAGATTTTTAAAAAAAGAATATTAACAATGAATCTTTAAATGTGTATGAAAAGTGAAAAGAGCCAAGACTAAATGAGTAGTTCTGGGAAAAACAATACTTTGCTGGAGATGGAGACAGACCATTTGTACTTGTTATTAATATCATAGACTAAAAGTAATTAAGACCATGTGGTGTTAACCCAAGGGTAGACAATTAACCAATGGAACTAATAACACAGAAACAAAACCCAGAAGATTTGTTTATGATTAATATGGCAATGCAGATCACTGGGAAAAGAGAGACTAATCAATACATTCTCTGAGACAACTGATTACCCAAAGGGAAAAGTAAAACTGTAGATCTACCTCACACTGTACAGAAAAATCAACTTTCAATTGATTAAGCAATTATAAGTAAAAGGCAAATTAAAAAAATATATAACACATCTTTAAAACAAGTGTATAGGGAAGGGAGTTTTTTAAAGACTATGAAATCCCTAATCATAAATGAAGTCTGAATTATTCAAACTAACTGAAATGAAAAACCAATTTTAATTAAAACATACATTAAAGAGAATGAAAAGATAACCCACATGCTGAAAGAAGTTATCTGCAGCATATACAGCTAACATTAGTGCAGTATACAGAACTTATTATAAGATTCTAACGTATCAGTAAATAAATAAAAGACAAACAGAAAAACAGGTAAATAATATGAACAGACATTTTACAAAGAGGACTAGAATAAATAGTCACATGAAAAAGTGTTCAACTACATTGGTAATTATAGAAATGCAAATTTAAATCACAACTAGATAACATTATATATCCACTAGATTGGTCAAATTTGAGTCTGATAACAGTATATATTGGTGAAGTTGTGGGTCAACTTTTATACACTTCTAGTGGGGTATTAAAATGACATAACAACTTTAAAAATTGTAGTTACTGAAAGCATACCTCCAGCAATTCCATTTCTATTTATATCATCTGGGGAAACTATGCACACTTGCTTCAGGAGACATGCATAATAATGCTTATAACATCAAATATGAAGAAAAAGTTAATTAAGTAGTAAATTAATAAATACTATATATAAGTAAAATTGGGTAGACAAATAGATTTATGGTAGTATATCATCAAATCAAAATGTCCAAGGTAAAAATTCAAGCCACAAAAGACTACATAAATTATGAAAAAAATTTTAAAACAAGCAAACAAAACAATAAATGGCACAATGATATAACCACAGGTTATTTTATAAGCTATTATAGAAAAACAAAATAATAAAAAACATAAAATTCAGTATATACTAGAACTCAGCAAGGTCAGGAAAATGGAAGTGTGGGTTCAAGTTTATTTGTAGGGTTACCCTTTTTAATTTTAATAGTTCTTTCATGTGTTCCATTTTTCTTCCTTTTGTACTTCATGCTACACTCCACAATTTACAAATGTTACCATTTTCTTTTGAATGTATTAATAGAACCAAGTAAATGCCTATGAAATTTTAAATTTCAGCATACTTCTTGTCTTTAAAGGTCTTCAGGTGATTGGAAACAAGTAGCTGGACAACAAGTAGCTAGAAAAGAAGCCACTCCTAAATTTCCAAGAGCTTAAAATATTATATTCACACTTGCTTGCTTAAAATGCACATGCTTGCTTTGTTTTAATGTTTTGCGCAGTAGATGATCTATAGTACATATTATGCTGAAGAAAATTTGTGGTGAGCAATCCTGACATTGACCATAAGGGCACGAAGGAGGCAGATACTTCCTTAGGGTGAAACAATGGATGGTCTTGTAAAGCCAGATCATCCATTAACAGAACTTTGTTGTGGCATGAAAGCATGCTGTTGAACCCAGGGGAAGTACTTGCTATCTTGAGATGTCCTGGAGGCAATGACAGGATAGACTCAGAAATTTTGCATACCCCCAGGAGGGCGATTGTTCCTGGAAGGGATGGGCCTGAAATTAATCAGTTAACCAGCAAGCAGAACTTAGTGCTTATCGCATGCAATATCTAAAGCCCCACCTCTTTGAACGCATTTTTTTCTGAGCTGTATACTCCTAATAAATATGATATCAACAGGCTTTCGGGGCTTTAGATCCACGAGATCTTGAGTCCCCTGGTCCCATCTTCGCTCTTTACTTTGTCTCTGTTTCTTAAGTCTTGGGTTGACCATCCTCAGACATGATCCCGAGCTGCGCTGGACACAGCATTCAGGCCCATTAGAAAGGATCAGACAAATATGTAAAAGCCTATAGTGCATAGTAAAAAGTAAAACGCCATAAAAGAGTAGCAAAGATTTTCCTGTGAAATGTCAGGAAAAGGGAAGGTAATATCAACCAGAATTTCATTTTGGAAGAGGTTGGGATATCACAGGTATCCTGAATAATATATATGATTTGTATATTTGAAGTGGCGTTGTCAAATGAACGTGTTGCAGTTGCAGGAGTGTCTTAAGGAGGATTTTCAGCTTATAAATCATTTATTGGACTATGCTGTAGATGTGTTGTAATTTAAAAAGGTATAGAATTAATAAAATTGGAAATTGATTGCATATTTTTATGGGAACTTTTATCTTGAAAAAAGTCTGTTTTCCTTTAGTTCATCTTTTAAAAAATTATTTCCATAAAGATGCTGGGAAAATCTATGCAGAAGAATAATTTAGTGAAAATTAACTGAATTTTTCAAAAATTATTATAGAATCAGATTTGTTTCATTCTTCCAAAGGATTTTCCTCTTTCAGAAATGTATTTTTAAAAGCACCAAACTCTATTTCTTTATTATTGCTATCTCTTCATTATTGGATTCACATTTGTTACGTCCTTTGAAATACTGTCTTTAGCCTCTTTACCACTAGCTCAAGAAATAGCAGACATCTGTCCATCACTTACATGTACTTTTTTTTTAAGGTTCATTTTTTTAACTGAAGTATAGTCTGTTTACAATGTTGTATCAATTTCTGATATACAGCATAATGCTTCAGTCATACATGAATATACATACATTCTTTTTCATATTCTTTTTCACCATAGTTTACTACAAGATATTAAATATAATTCCCTGTTCTATACAGTATGAACTTATTGTTTACCTGTTTTATATATATATATTAGTATCTGCAAATCTCCTACTCCCAATTTATCCCTTCCCATTCCTTTCCTCCTTCCCATCCCTTTCTCCCCTGGTAATCATAAGTTTGTTTCCTATGTTTTTAAGTCTGTTTCTCTTTCATAAATAAGTTTGTTTATCCTTTTTTTTTTTTTTTAGATTCCACATATAAGTGATATCATATGGTATTTTTCTTTCTCCTTCTGGCTTACTTCACTTAGAATGACAATCTCCAGGTCCATCCCTGTTGCTGCAAATGGCTTTATTTGATTCTTTTTTATGGCTGAGTAGTATTCCATTGTATAAATATATCATAACTTCTTTATCTAGTTATCTGTCCATGGACATTTAGGTTGCTTCCATGTCTTGCTATTGTAAATAGCACTGCTATGAACATTGGGGTGCATGCATCTTTTTGAATTAAGGTTCCCTCTGGATATATGCCCAGGAGTGGGATTGCTGGATCACAGGGTAAGTCTATTTTTAGTCTTTTAAAGAATCTCCCTACTGTTTTCAATAATGGCTGCATCAAACTACATTCTCACCAACAGTGTATGAGGGCTCCCTTTTCTCCACACCTCTCCAGCATTTTTATTGAAAGTCCTAGCCATAGCAATTAGACAAGAAAGAGAAATAAAAGAGATCCAAATTGGAAGAGAGAGGTTAAATTGTCACTATATGCAGATGAAATATAACTATATATAAAAAACCCTAAAGGCTCCACACAAAAACTACTGGACCTGATAAAAGAATTTGGCAAGGAGCAGGATACAAGATTAACACACAGAAATAAGTTGCATTTCTTTACACTAATAATGAAATACCAGAAAAGGAATGTAAAGAAACAATCCCTTTTAAAATCACATCCAAAAAAATAAAATACACAGCAATAAATCTGACCAAGGAAGTAAAAAACTTATACATGGAGAACTACAAAACACTGACTAAGGAAATTAAAGATGACTTACAGAAAGGGAAAGACATTCCATATTCTTGGATTGGAATAATTAGTATTGTTAAAATAGCCATAATACCCAAAGAAATTTACAGACTTAATGTGATTCCTTTCAATTTACCTAGGACATTTTTCACAGAACTAGAACAAATAATCCTAAAACTTATATGCAATCACAAAAGATCTAGAATTGCCAAAGCAATATCAAAGAAAAAGAAGAAAGCTGGAGGAAAAACCCTCCCAGACTTCAGACAATACTACAGAGCTACAGTAATCAAAACAGCATGATATTGATACAAAAACAGACATATGGATCAATGGAACAGAATAGAGAGCCCAGAAATAAGCCCACAGACTTTTGGTCAACTAATCTTTGACAAAGGAAGCAAGAATACACAATGGAGTAAAGAGAGTTTCTTCAGCAAATGATGTTAGGAAAACTGGACAGCTGCATGTAAATCAATGAAGTTAGAACACTCCTTCACACCTTACACAAAAATAAACTCAAAATGGCTTAAAGGCTTAAGTATAAGACAAGACATTATAAACCTTTTAGAAGAAAACATAGGCAAAACATTCTCTGACATAAATCTTAGCAATATTCAAATAGGGCAGTCTACCCAGGCAATAGAAACAAAAGCAAAAATAAACAAATCGGACCTAATTGAACTTAAAAGCTTTTCCACAGCAAAAGAAACCATAAACAAAACAAAAAGATAACCTACAGCATGGGAGAAAATATTTGTAAAAGATGAGACTGACAAGGGCCTAATTTCCAGACTATATACAGGTCATACAACTGAATAATAAAAAAACCAAAAGACCCAATCCAAAAATAGCAGAAGACCTAAACAAGCAATTCTCCAATGAAGACATACAAATGTCCAATAGGCACATTAAAAAATGCTTGATATCACTAATTATCAGAGAAATGCAAATCAAAACTATAATGAGGTATATCACCTCACATCAGTCACAATGGCTATCATTCAGAAGTTTACAAATGATAAACACATGTACTTCTTAGCTGTCAAATTCATTATCATTGGGTTAGTATAAAGTAATCATAGTATACTGCTATAGATATTTCTGTTAAGTGTTTTTGGAAAACTTTCTAGAAAACCTATACATTTTATTCACCAGATACCATTTATAAAAACAGGTCTTACTGAGATTCAATTTGATGTATTTTCATCAATTGATTTCAAAAGGTTTCATGATAATCACACTCTGTTTTAGATTAATTATGGCCTATTATGTTTAAAAAAACAGATTGATGATATCATTATTCTCAAAGAATTTAAATGAAACTTCTCTGATAATGTTTTATATTTTGAATATTTATCTGGTAAATCTACTGAGTCAGCAAAACAAATTTGGAAGGCAAAATTATTGAAAAAATGTTTTCTAGCCACATGTTCTATTTCTTTTGTGTAAATAGCATAACTCTCCAGTAAATAAATAACTTAATATCTTCAGATAAGCCTATATTTCTATAATGATAGAAATAGTCAGACTATAGCTTTAATTTTATGAAATCATACTAGTCATTCTGTTTCTTTTATATTTAAGCTCATAAGCAGTTGATTTTCTGATAATTGCTAGAGAAGAATTTTGCCAACCACAACAAAATAATTTCATCATCAGTGGTGAAAACTTCATAGGAGCTAAGTTGTGTTTATAAATAACTTTCTCAGAAAAACCCAAACGTGCTTTATCAGATTCAAGATGACCTTTTTTCTCTCATTGATTTAAAACCTTTGAACGCCATGTCTCATTTTTGAAATGTCAGTTACTTATCAGATATAGTGTACCTCAGTAAACTGCCTATATTCATACCACTACTTTGCCCTTTCAAATAAATTTAATGATAGGTAGAAATCTCCTTTGCAATGTTCAGTGAGAATAATTCATTCAAAGTATGGTCTAGATTCTTCAATTAAGTGTGCTTGTGATGCTTCAATACTCTGCTGATCCTTCAATGTTTTCCAAAATGTTCTTAGGAAACACTACTACATATAACAATCTTCAGCTTTTTCTGTTAGTTAATTTTAGGACAAAGTTTTATAAGCTTATTTTTGTCTTGTCATAAAATAAATAGTTATATGCTCTGGTGCTTGTTATGTAGATCCACTTTAGAATAATTTGTTACCACATTATTGTCAAGAGAGTGAATATCTACTCAATCTTAAACCACATTCTCTTCTCTTAGACCACATTGCCCTCTGTAAATTTTATTTCAGTTGTCACCTTAGTGTTTACTGAGAGTTTGTTTTTGGGGAGTGATGGGGTTATGTTGTCCTTGCTCCTGTGCAGCTTATAGACTTTTAGAGTAAGACATTGATATCACTGGAACTACTATAATCTAAGTATTTCTATTTCTGAGAGAAAAGTAATTGAAGATACCAATGGATTAAAGACTCACATCAAGCCTTATCTTTCTTTCATGTTCTGCCTTTTTTCTCCCAAAGTTTTTATCAACTTTACATATACTATACACTTTAACTTCTTACATTTAATGTTTATTGTCTGTCTCTTCTTGTTATCTGTCTGTTCCCTCATCGTAGAAAAAGTGATCTTTATTTACTTTGCTCATAGATGTATCCCAATCATCCAGATGAGTAGAGGTTAAACAAATGTGTGATGAATTAATGCAGTAATGCATGGTGCAAAGAACTCTGGTCTCAGCTGATATATTGAGAACTTCATTATCTTAAATGTCATCAAAACCTATTAGAACATTTGAATATAGATCATGTACATACTTTGGAGGATAGATGGGAGAACATATTTCAAAGAAAAAAGTTCTTAGCATTTTTTTCTTAAATTAACTGAATAAAAATATTCTTATTAAAAGACATTATGATTTTACTCTATCTTGCAAGTGGCATATCTATGCTTCTTAATTGTTCTCCTGTTATTTTTCAAAAAGTTCACTAAAATGCTGAGACACGTATTATTCGCCAAACTCAGAGACACATTCAGGGTAATCTTAAACATTCCCTCCACACTGAATAGAATGTTATACTCTTGACAGATTTTATAGTTTTCAATTTTCCTTCCACAAGTCCTAAGTAATCTCCATTTCTCAAAACCTAATGTATTTCAATGTATGCCATGTGTAACTCAATTTCTCCTTCTTCAAAATTGCTGAAGTCTACTTAAATCCCAATACCTTTGCAACTGCTGGAAATTTTTCTTCAATCTTGCTATCATTTTAAGCTCACAATTTTGACCTGAAAGGATAATATGCTTAGCCAAAATATGCTGTGACTTCTGCCACTGTTGTAATTCTGCTTCAGAGTCTGTTTGCTCCTCTTTTTATTTCAACTGTAATGTTAACAGCTATATAAAGTACGTAAGAGGTTATGTGGAAAGCCTTTTAAATTTCTATCTACCCACTCTCCACATACAGTCTTTGATAAAGCTTATCCCTTAATTCTTATGTTTTGAGTTTAGTTAGGAAAATAAGCCAAATAAAGGAAGAGTCCTGAGGGACAGGAACAACAAGAAATTTCAGATTTTCCCTGAATCATATACAAAACCCCCACAATTTTAATCCATCTATTAAACAAAGCTATCATTTTAAATATATCTTAGTATGTATTTTGAATATTGATTTAGCCTGAAATTAAACTTTATTTTCACGATATGATTATTTAGGCAAAAGAAGAAAAATATTTTTTCTTATTTTGCTACCTGGTCCTTTCTGCTGTACTACTTTGAAGTACTCTTAATGAAAAGGATGAATACTTTGGGGAATATTCTATACAGAATTAAGTCAAGTATTTATAACAGTAAATTATATAAAATATATAAAAAGTTAAGACTAAGTTATATTAAAAAAGTGACTAACCCCCATTGTATTGATGCTAATTTTCAATAGACTTGAATGAAAGCCAGATTTTCCAAGATACACAACTGTATGAACTGCAGTTTTCATTTGGTAATTCACAGTTTTGAAGAAAAGCAAGGGCACCTTTAATACACCCTACTCCTTAAAAAGCGTAACACTCACCTCATTTCTGACTTGAATTATACTTCAAAGAAACATCAAGATCACTAGCCATACGTTTTCCCTGTTTACAATTTTTAGGTATACCTCTGGCCACACTTTAAATTTTGCATTTCTGATTCACTTCGATTTAGGTGTGCCTCTTTTATACAGAGTATAGATGTATTTTGCTTTGTGAATCCGATTGGAAATTTTTTTTTTTAATGACTTACGGAAATTTAAGTTTATTGATATGGCTGAAAAGTTTGGTCAATACTCCATCATACTATTTTATGATTATATATAATACACAATTTGTGCCTTGCTTTTTTGTGTACCAAATGTGTATTATTTTCTTTTTTATTAAAATAAATTGATATTTAAGAAGTTTGTAGTTTTGTTCAGTGGTTACCTTTGTAATTATACCTTAAGACCCTGAATTCTCTGTTTTGTTTTTAACTGGTTTGTGATTTTTAAATATTACACTTCAAATCTCATCTATTTCTTATATAAAAATCAGTGAGATTATTCTACTACCTGTTTTTTCTCTCCATTATCCTCATTTTTTAGGTACATTACATAACATGCATTTGTGCATTAGTTTTCCACTCTTATAATTATATTTTGTTTAGTCTGATATATGTTAATACATAAATGCTAAATGCTCACAATAATTCCTTTGCTAAAGTTTTCCTTGTCTTGTCTTATCTGAGTAAAGAATATCCTCTAGGAGATTCCTCAAGGAAGACTTATGGCTACAAAACTCCCTGTGCTCTAGTGTTTATCAGATGCTTCCACAGTCTTGATACTTGAAGTATAGCTTAGCTACCTATAAAGTAATTAAATAGTTACAATTTATTTCATTGATTTTTTGAAAATCCTACTTGATTATTTATTGATTGATTTATTTATATTAGACATTGGAAAAGTCTGACGTCATTCAAATTATTTTATCTTTGTACATTGTTTGACTTTTACCTAAAGGCCTGAGGATTTTTCTTTTTATCTTGAAATCTTCTATTTTCTTCTAGAATATATGTTAGAGATGATTGTTGTAGGATCATATTTCCAGGTAGCCTCTGGTTCCTTTCAATATCATGATTTAAGCCTTTTATTTCTGGAAATTTTTGTGGATTATAGTTTTAGGCATTAGTTTTGTTACATTGTTTAATTTTTGCTCCCTCACTCTGCTCACTCACCCAGGGACACAAGTTATTCAAATGTTATTCCTTTATGTTCTGCCTTTTTTCCTATCTTATTTTGGAAACATTTAACTCTTTTTTTTGTTGTTGTTGTTCTCATTTTATTCTCCTCTTTCTCTCTCTTTTACCTTTATCAAATACCCCTCATAAAATTTCTATTTCTGAGTTGCATTTTTCTTTCATTATTGTTTAAGTTCAATAAACTTCTATTGTGTGCACTTTGTCCATTTCTGTTCTGAGTTTTAAAACAATTTCTATTTATTTCTTCTGCTTTTGCAATGTTTAGAAGAAATATTAGGAAGCTTAGTTGTTTTTCTATATAAATATAAAATAAAATGTTTATATGTACTACCAATAGAAAAAGCTATAGTCTTTGAAAAAATACAGTTTATTAGTGTTGATAAGTAATTTCTTTTTTTTCAAGGAAAAGTTTTTAATACTATTAATAGACTTCTATACACAAATCGGGAAATTGGAGTTCTACATATAGCTTTGGAATAATGACAACTTTATGAGGGTACAGTAGTAATAAAAAATATCAATGTGTTATCATAATAGGCAGACTAACTTCAAGGTGATAAAATTTCTCAAAATAAATGTTTGCTACTGCAAAGCTTCTGGATTTTCTGGGCTCTAAGAAATGTCTGGTCATTTAACATGGCATGGTTTCTAGAAGTGTCCAACTATCTTGGTTTACATGTGAAAGCCACCTTACAAATTAATTGCTTACAATTTACAGTTGGAAGAAAAAATATTTCTTTACTTTTTTCCCCCACATCATGGGCTTTTTCACTATTCATCTAACCCCAGCTATCAAGTGTTTACTGACTAACCGCATATATGTGTTATGTTATGATTAAGAAGATCTTCAAATAATTTGCAGTCCAGAAGTCAAGAGAAAAAATATAATTTTAAAACAAGCCCAAAGCAAATACATTCAACAGCATGAGGATAAATTTAAACATTTAAATAAGGAACCATGCTTCTTAGAAAAAAGTGGGTAAATAATAATAAAAATAAAAGCAAAAAAAGGAAAGCATGTTGTAGAATATATGTGTAAGGAATTAAAAATTAAATGTAACATATGAGAAATACCTTGAAAGTGGTAATAACAACTGCAGTACTATTGCATTCTACTAATGTAATTAATTATATGGAATAGGTACCAAAAATTACAACAAGCATTTAATTCTCACAAATATCCTTATGAATGATAACGTGATTATTCTCATTTATAGATGAACAAATAGCCAAAGAGAGGTTAAATGAATTTCCCAAATTCACACAACTAACAGATGATGGAGCCAGATTTTTATTTTGTGCATTTTAATACTGAAATCCATGTTTTAAAGAACAATTCTAGTTTGTAGTTCTCTGTGTCTCCAGTTTGCCAAAACATTTTATCTAGAATCTAAACTGGAGAGCATTTGTAGGGGTAACTAGACATTTAGCAAGACTAATGCTCTTGCAGCCAATACTCTTGTCATTGACTACTTAGAGAACAAATAAAACAATGTTCTATTATAAACTAATTTTAGTTACAGCAATTATTATTCTTCAAACCATGGGTCATGGTCCTTAAGAAGATATAATTGAAGAAAAAAATATATTTCTAGAAAAGCTTCATTTTGTTAAATCTGTATTTCACATAATGTGACTAGTCTGTCTACTCACATTGTTGTGGGATTTTCTTTCACTTAACTACCAGTGGATGTTTAACTCTTTATCATTTTATTTTTCTTTTTGAGATTCAATGATTATGAAGACATAAGCATTAAAGTAATTTTAATAAGAAAAATATGGCATTATCAGAGTGAGCATAGTTATCACAAATTTATACACAAGAGAAGAATGAATATTGAATTTATTTTCTTTTAAAAAGCTATTATTGTATGATTTTCATGAAAAATACCATAATTTAGCACATGATATTAATAAAAATCACATATATTTTTGTACATAATAGAATATAATTGTCTTCATTCCATGTATTTCTTATGAATTTGCACTGAGCTGTATTCTTCAATTTATAGCTATCTAAATGATATTTCTTATCACTTCTTTGAGCTCATATAAATATAATTCTATTGGTAAGAGACATCTGTTTACTAATGTACAATATTTATTTGAATATAAAATATCTGTGTATATTTTCTACTTTACACAAGGTACCATTAGCTATTGAATTACAATATCTGTTTCTATGTTACCTGATTGATGTCGAGTTAAGAGTGTGTGTGTGTGTGTGTGTGTGTGTGTGTGTGTTTATTTAGCAGTTGATGCTGTCATTCTAAATATTCACCACTGTACTCTATCAGCTATGATTTGGCTCACCCTATGGAATCAATTGATGTTTTACAGTTCAATTCATAGACTAGAAAGCTCAGTGAACTAGTATATAAAGTAAATCTCATAAATGTATTCTGTGGATTTAGATTTTATGGCATGTATATGGAGAGGAAGTTTACTTAGAAGCAAAACAGGCATTGCAGCCCTTGTTTTCAAGTGTGACACTAAGATTTCCTCCATGTTAACTTCAATAGGACATTCTCAGAGGCTCTCACACTGCTGAATATATGTATTAAATACTAAATAAAATTATAATTTGTTCCACTGCTTTTCTAGATATAATAATATGACTTGTTAAAAAGTTTGTAGAGATCAGTAGGACCTTATGGCATGCAACATAAAATCACAAATATAACTAGCTAAACAAAATTATTAACCAGAGTATTCACATTTATTTAAGAAGCAGAGATTAAGGAGTTAGCTTGTTTTCTTATAAAAAATGGCAAACGTGAAAATCGTCGTGGTGAAGAAGGGAATGTTGTATTCAGTTATTTTATTCTTTTCCAAAGGGGAAAGAAAAACATGGTGAAAGCTTAACAAGTACAGTAAGACTGCAATTTCTGAATGAATAGGCTTAGGGGCAACATTTAGGCACTATCCATTATTGTGTAAAATTAGACATTCTTCCAAGATATTATATTCTAGTGATCTCGATAATTTTTCCTATATTGTCCCTAAGCCTATATCAGTATTTTGTTTTATTTAAAAACGTTAATATATCAACCTTCCAGAAATCAACTTCCAAAAGTTTTCTATAAATAAATATTGAATTCATATGAATAACCACACTCATAAAAAAACATAGTACATTTGAAAACATAGTACAATAAATTAAAATATTAAAGTATTACTTTATTTGTTGGATAGAGGAATATTTAATGAACAGATATAAAATGTATAGAGATAGATATATGCAAAATGTATCACATAAGGTCAATCGATTATACCAAACATTCATATATTCAAACTCCTTTAATCCTCTTAAAAACCTCTTAAGATGTTACTCTTGTAGGCTGAATAGCATCCCCTCCAAAGATAGCCAGCTACATCCTAATTCCCAGAAGCTGTCATTACATTACCTTACATGGCAAAAGTGACTTTGTTGATGTAATTAAGTTGAGAATCTTGTGATGAGAAGATTATCCAGGTGGCACAAGCGTAATCACAAGGTTATTTATGAGGGGGAGGGTAAGAGTCAGAGTCAGACAACGAGATGGGATGACAAGAGCAGAGCGAGAAGAGGGAAAGGGGAAGTAGAGAGAGAGGAAGAGGGAGAGAAAGAAGAAAGAGAGAGACAGAGAGAGATGTGAAGATGTGCTCCTGGAAGAAGAAGCCATATGCTAAGGAATGCAGGTGGCCTCTAGTAGTTGGAAAGGCAAGGAAATGAATTCTCCCCTAGAGTTTCTAGAAGGAACCCTGCTAACACTTTGATTATGACTTCTGTCCTCCACCTTGTAAGATAATAAATCTGTGTCTTTATCTACTAAATTTGTGGTAATTGGTTATAGCAGCAATGGGAAGTTAACCGTTATTATTTACTTAAAGTTATTTTGACAAAAGTTTAAAAAGCAATGTAACTTGCCCAATGAATCATAATTAATAAATGGTAAATATAGCATAAGAACCTGTTTCTGACCTTCCCTGAAGCTAAGCCCTTTCCACAGACTCATAATTTTTAAGTGTAACATTTGTTTTCTAAGAACTGGGTCTTAGAACATACCAAAAAAGAAAAAGTTCAATAGGAAAGGCTATGCTTCATTAATTTTAACTTATTTTCATACGACTACAAACTATGATTATTGAATATTCACTCTATATCACACACTGTACTAGGTGCTTAGGGTATAACAGACTACATAGATGGAGTGCTTACCCTGATGAGCACCATTTGCCTGTCTTGAGTAGTTTATTTTTTCCCTTCAGGCAATATGTCATAAAAGGAAAAGTTTTAATTGCAACAAGAACTAATAAACACAACTACCTTAAAGACAAACTTTTCAGGAGGCTTAGTTTTCCCAAAAAAGAAGGTAATGATAAAAGTATAAGCAAGATAAAATGGTTCATCTTTTTAGGTTTACTTATACATCCTTGAGCTGGGAAACCAGAAATAGTTGTTTTTCCTTTTATACAAATATGAAACTAGAGTATTTCTTTTTATTATCAATGTAGGAAATGATTTTCTTTGAAAAACTACAATTCATCAGGATTATAGTTCCAACTTATCTAGAAAGAGGGCAATTTATTTAACAAATTATATGTAAGTCTACACATCACTTAGTTTTTAAAATTTATTTTTATCTAGTTATCAAGTAAATGGAAAAATTAAAGTGTATGAATTTCACTTCCATGGTTTGATACATGCTACAATTCTCAAAATGTTTACCCATGGAAAATGCTGCAGACATATGTTAAAGGAACAAATTAATTCACAGAAGAAAAAAAAGAGGGAAGGAAACAGTTCTTTCATTAAAATTCTTTTTTAAAAAATATTCTTGATGATGGATTGTGTGGCAACAATGAAAAAAGTTTAAACAGATTTTACACAAAACATCATTTATACAACTGCTCCCACTATGCATCAGAATGACTCACTCAAACATTGCTCTTTCCATCTCTCACCTTTTTTTAATAGTTCCCTGAATAAAGGTTAAGTATACCTAAGGGATTCAGATCAGAGCATGAGAATATAAACCAATGGCATCAATGGGAAATTAGCTAAATATGTCATAAAATTTTTTAGAGTTGACTTACCAATTCTGTAGGACATTTTCAAGGTAATTCTCACATCAGGACAGATCTCATAAACATATATTTACCTTTAAATAAAATATATGCAGAGAATTATAAAATCGTTTTTAAACATATACAGATTTTTGATATCATTGAATGTTATTCATTCAGAAAATATTCACAGCAAATATAATGTCAATTTGTCTACTTAAAATTTTTTTTTCTAAAATTGAGGCTTAAAATACAATTTTTATTTTGAAAATACTTTGCTTTCATCTCCGGCACCACCTGTGGAGAATGAAGAGATCCTAGAAATCGAACACATCACTTTGAACATGTATTTCAATTCTACAAATTATAGGAGGTATAGCTTTAACCAGTAATGAGTGATTAATCCTATAAAAGTCAGCAAGATCATCCCTTAAAACATATATATTTTATTTTCTAAGAGAAATAGTCTGTTGAAGTGAACAGTAGTCTGTTCTTAATTCTTCTGTAGTATGTAACACCTTATACTTGGGAGCAAGAAATATGCCTATAGGTGAAATTCAGCCCATGGTAATATTTCTATTGCATTCTACATATTCTAAATAATAAGAGGTTTTATATTAACGTATCCAAATCTTTGCCTTACTATTTTTAATTAATAAACTTTATTTTTGAGCAGTTTTATTCACAGCAAAATTATGTGAAAAGTACAGAGTTCCCATATATCTTCTGTCCGCACATACACAACCTCTCCTGCTATCAACATCCTGAGTACAGTGGTCCATTTGTTACAATACATGAACCAACACTGATACATCCTTGTCACCTAAAGTCCATAGTTTGCATTAGAGTTCACTCTCAGTGTTGAGTTCTGACAAATGTATAATGACATGTATTCACTATTTATAGAATAGTTTTGCCACCCTAAAAATTCTCTGTGCGCTGCCTATTCAACCCTCCCTCGCTGCTAACCACTGGCAACCACTGACCTTTTTAGTGTCCCCATAGTTTTACCTTTTCCATAATGTCATATAGTGAATCACACAGTATCTAACCTTTCAGATTGGATTCTTTCACTTAGTAATATGTATTTAGAGTTCCATCATGACTTTTCATGGCTTGATAGCTCATTTCCTTTTAGTGCTGAATACCATTGCACTACCTGGTTGTATCACAATTTTTTATTAATTTGTCTACTGAAAGACATCTTGATTGCATTGTTTTAAAAAATTATTAATAAAACTGATACAAATATCTGGGTGCAAGTTTTGTGTGAACATGTTTTCAGGTCCTTTGGATAAACATCAAGGAGCGTGATTGCTGGACTGTATAGTAAAAATATGTTAAGTTTTATAAGAAGCTTCCAAGCTATCTTCCTAAATGTATGACCAGCAGAGAATGAAAAGTTCCTGTTACTCTACTACACCACATACTTGTCAACATTTGGTGTTACCAACATTTGGACTGTGATCCTTCTACCAGGTATATAGTGATAGCTCAGTGTTTCAATTTGAAATTACCTAATGATGTATGATATTGAACATCTTTTCATGGATTATGCCTTTGATGTCATAACTAAAAAGGCACCATCATACCCAAGGCCATCTAAGTTTTCTCTTTTGTTGTTTTCTAAGAGTTTTATGGTTTGCATTTTCATTTAGGTCTATGATCCATTTAAAGTAGTTTATATAGAAAGCATTAGGTCATGTCTAGATTCACTTTTTTTCCATGTGCATGTCCATGTGTTGTAGCACCATTTCTTGAAAAAACTACCTTTGTTTCATTATATTGCTCCCATTCTTTTGTCAAAGATTAGAGGGTTATATTAATGTGGCTGGTTATGCTGTGAGAGTGAGAGATTGTATGTGTGTGGGAAGTGGGGGCTCTGAGTGTTTTGAGAGTAGGGATGGTTTAATTGACCTTGTAAATGTTTGGAGAGTGGGTTTACTATGGAAATATTTGAGTGCTGGACAGTGCATTTGGGTCTATTTGAAGTGTCAAACTTAATGTAACCAAGTCTCCTAATCATGTGAATTTCTTCTGCAAGGAGCAGCAGCCTGAATATTATTTGACATAATGAAGAAGAGTAGCTAAAATGATCCAGTGTTGACATTTTGCTGGATTAAGAGAGAAATGGAAATGGGGGTAAAAAGTTTAGCATGTCAGCAAGAGTAATTGAAATGATGAACCATATAATTCAAAGTAGATAAAAAAGGGAACAAATTTAAAAGGAGGTTGATGCAAATAAAAATCAGCTGGAGATACCAGTGAGGTCAACTGATTATGAAGGAAGAAATTGACCAGTTGATAAAGAAAACTGCTAACATGGGAGATTGTGATAGGGAAGCTAAAACTTTGTCTTGGTTTGAATTCCCTCAGGTGACAAGGGAAAATAATTTGAATGCAAGAAGTTTATTTGGGAAGAAATCTCAGAACATGCTGTCATAGGATTGGAAAATGAAACAGGTAAATGATGGAAAACAATAAAAGGTCAGTTATCTATCAAGTTACCCTATAGACAAGTGGAGAATAACCACACTGGACACTCTAGAGGACCGGGTAAAATTCTCATGGTTAAATGGCTGAGAAACAAAAGGAGTTGGAAGTCTCACTCTATCTCCTACTGTCATTCCTTGGTGGAGGGCTACTCCAAGGGGAGTTACATTCACCATGCTTAGATTTCCCTGAACAATAGTCAAAAAAAGTCTTCAGGAAAACAGGTAGTAGCAGGCTACCTTGGGTGGACAAGTTAAGTGCCATGAAAGTATGGTGGGCCACTGATGGCTTCTGCTAAAAGTATTATCTAGATCCAGAGTGGGTATGTGAGGACCATTTTATTAAGGGGTATTACCTTTTTCCTTTTCTGAAATTTCCTTCCTATAAAGCAAGGCTTGGGCATTCTCAATTATTATAACTCATTCAATATGAGGGAGGTTGCTATGGTCTGAATGTTTGTATTTCTCTAAAACTCATATATTGAAATCCTAACTCCCTAAGGTAATGGTATTAAGATGTGGGTCTTTGGGAGGTGATTAGGTCACTAGGGTAGAACTCTCATGAATGAGTTTAGTGCCCTTATAAAAGAGACCCGGAAGAGCTCCTCAGGCTCTTCCACCACATGAGGACACAGCAAAAAATTGGCATCCCACAACCCAGAAGAGGGCCTTCACCAGAACCAGGCCATGCTGGTGCTCTGATCTTAGACTTTCCAGCTTCCTGAACTGTCAGAATAAGTTTCTGTTGTTTATAAGCCACCCAGTCTGTTGTATTTTGTTATAGTAGCCCAAATAGACTAATACAGAGATATAATGACTACTCTTCATGGTAGGTATATTAAAATAACGTGTATAATCTACTCAGGTCTTTGCTTCTTAGGTGCACACTGCCTATAAAGGCTAAGTTTTCTCTTAAAAGTCTCTATGTTGTAAAGCATTCAGAGGCTTAGTCTGATTCATCTCTGCATGAGCCAGACTAAATCTGGAATTCAGTTAGCAGGCTCTTCTACTAAGCTATGTCTTCCAACTTAGCTTTAACTGGTAATAAAGGTGATCATTTTACTCTTTATATTTACTCTGTTTTAAATTAAATTTAAATAGGTATAACCATGTGTGTCTAGTAACTACTGTAATTGGACAGCACATGTATAAGGCTCCTGTAAAGGTTACATAAAAGTGTGAAAGTGAGCCTTCTTGTCTTTTTTAACTATCTCAAGGAAGAAAGCTTTCAATTATTCATGGTTAAATATGATATTTGCTGTTTTTAATAGATACCATTTATCTGATTAACATAACTCCCTACAATTCATAATTATTTAGAGCAGGTTCAGCAAACTATGGCCTGTTTTCATAAATAACGTCATACTGGAACATAACAGTGACTGTTTGCATACTGTCTGGGCTGTTTTACAGTCTCAGGATTGAACAGTTGTGACAAACTGTATGGCCTACAAAACAAAACAAAACATTTATTATCATGACCCTACAGAAAGATTTTTCTGACCCTTAAGGTAGAGTTTGTATCATAAATAAATGTTAGATTTTATCAAAGTTTTTACACATGTAGGAATTTATCTGAGAATTTGTTTATTTCATGGAAGTTTCAAGTTTATAGGCAAAAATGTTCATAATATTTCTCATAACTATTTTTAGTAGGGCATGTCTCTTTTAAAATTAATAACAGTGAAAACATAAATATTCTGTATTCTCTCTTCTATTTTCTATTTTTCTTCTATGTTTTCTCAGTTTTCCTGCATCTTTATCAAAATATTAGTGTTTTCAAAGAACCAAGTTTGACTGTCTTCATTCTCTTTATTGTTTTCTTCCCCTATTTCATTCGTTTCTGCTCTTAAATTCTTTTCTTTTCTTTTTTCTTTTGCTATTTTTGTCAGGTTTCTTCTCTTTCTTTGTTTCCTTCTTCTTCCTCTCCCCTCCCCCTCCTCCATCCTCTCCCCCTCCTCCATCCTCTCCCCTTCCTCCTCCTCCTTTTTGGTTCTAAAATGTCTCTATAATGCTTTAATTTGAATTACACCTTCACTGGATATTTGATTTTCCTTCTCTGGTTCCTGCCTTTGCCATCTCAGTTGTTTGCTCTTGGCTGTTCTATGATATTTCTAGATGTTGTTTTCTCTGTATTAATTTTGAGAAGAAGCTAAAGCTTGAAATTTGCTTCTTCCATATATGGCTGATGTTTTAATCAATTTTGGAAAACAGTTATTTACATATTTTCATATATTGCTTTTGCAACATTTTGTATCTTCTTTCCTTCTAGATCTTCAATTAAATTGTTAGGTATTTTCATAGTGTCCTATATATAACTCCTGTTCCTTCCCCCCAGTATTCCTCCCTCTCTTTTTACTTAAAATATTTTCTAATGATCTATTTTTAGTTTACTAATCCTCTCCTCTGCCAACTCTGACGTGTTGTTAAATTCATATTTTAAATTCTTAATTTTAGTTATTGCAGTTTTCAGTTCTAACATTTCTATTTAATTTTCTCAAAGGAGCTCTGATTGCTTTTAAGTTTTTAATTTAAAAAAAATTCTTTCTAGCTTTACTTAAATATAATTGACATACAGCACTGTATAAGTATTAGGTGTACAGCATAATAATTTGACTTATGTATGTCATGAAATGACTACCACAGTAAGTTTAATGCACATCCATCATCTTATACAAAGAAAAAGAAAAAAACTTTTCCTTGTGATGAAAACTCTTAGAATTTACTCTCAATAACTGTCATATATGTAACATACAGCAATCTTAATTATATTTATCATATCATACATTACATCCCCAGTATCTTATAACTGTAAGTTGTACCTTTTAATTACCTCGATCCAGTCCCCTTTCCCCCACCTCAACTCTGGTAACCACAGATCTGATCTATTTTTCTATGAGTTTGTTTGTTTTTGAAGTATAAATGACCTACAACACTATGTTACTTTCTGGAGCACAACATAGTGATTCAGTATTTCTGTACATTACAAAATGATTGCAAAATAGGTATAGTCATGTTTGTGTGATGATCTGAAAAATTATTATCTGAAAAATTGAAAAATTATAGAGATAATTTGAGGTTTTTCCAGGAAAGATTTACTTTTGATTCTGGAAGACAGTTAGGGACACTTACTGGGAATTTAGAAGACTAGGCTACAGTAGTGCGAAAGACTCTGGTAAACCCAAGTAATGACAGGATATCACTAGACTGTAGTGTCTGTTATTCTCTAACATCTTTCTGGTTCGTGTTATGTCACCTTCCCACCTTCTCTAAGGCCTCCTCAGTGGTGAAATTGCTGGTATTGGACTGATAACAGAATAGCTCTGTGTCACCCATGAACAGGATCGATGGGCAATATTATATACCTGGAAGCTTTTGTCTGTAAAATCTTAAACTATAATATTTGGGATATAGGTATTTCTAAAAGGAAGATGGGACCTAAAATTTAATAAGCAATGCCCTCAATTCACCATCCCAGTTACTGAGATTGTACAGCATGTGGAAAAAATAGTAGTGTAGTTGTTATTGATGTGTAGTGTGTCAAACTTTACTATCTCTGCCACGTGTATGTGATGTTTCAAAGGTTTGTAAGTTTACAGACAGAATTACATGAAAACCAAACATGTATTTAGTTGTTTTCAAATAGTTATTTTATTTTGTCCAGAGTTTGTAATTGTTATGAGCAGAGGATTAGTATGAATATAAGCTTCTCAGTCTTTAATGGAACTATTTTACCAATAGTCATAAATGATTTCACAAAATATCTAAACCTAGGAAGCCAACCTACTGAAAGCATATTATGTACTTCTGGCTCCCCTTGGTTGTTATTGAGAAATCAGCCATGAATCTAAATTTTTTTTTTTTGGTAAATATTATTTTTTAAGAGACTTTCTATGGTTTTTGTGTTCTTCATCTTCACTATTGTATATCTAGCTACAGATTTATTTATGTATCTTGATTTCTTTGAGCTTTACATAACTGCCATTATTAGGCAATTATTATTGCTTTAATTATTTTCTCTCACAATTCTCCATGATATCTTTCTGGAAAGTTAATAAAATAGAAGTTACATCTTTTTATTCTGATTGTTATATGTCTTAATCTTTCACATTTTCTATTTCTTTGTTTCTCTGAACTGCATTCTGGTCCATTATTTCACAGCTAACATATAAATGATAAGCTAGCTCTTCAGCTTGGTCTAACATGTGGTTTAACTCATTCATTGAATTTTTATTTTCAGTTGCTAAATTTTTAAGTTCTAAAAGTTCTAACTTTTCAAAATGTCTTGATTATTTTTAAAGACTGCTCATATTTCTCATATATTCAATTCCATTAATTCTCTCTTGTGACAAACTAAGTAATATTTTTTCTGTGTCTCATAATGCCATTATTAGAAGTATTTTGGGCCCTTATTCAGCTCACACTTGTGTTTATTCTAGCTCAGCCTCTTGACGCTCTTCCTTTGTGCTTTATCACTTTTCATTGAATTATTAATTCATAAAAATATTCACAGCTGAGTTGAAATTTTTCACCCCAGAAGTATTTACCTTCTCCTCTGCCAGACAAATAGAAAACAGAAACTACTTTAGATCATGCTAAATTAAAACAATCTGCATGGATTCCACATTCCACGACCTCCCACCCTGGGTGATGTGATGTGGAGATGAAACTTTTGCAAGAGCCAGCATATGATTATGGATTCTTAGTGGAGAATTGTTCCCCTTCAACTCAGTTTTAAGGTCAAGGTAAGCAAGTTGCTTGCTGATGCCTTCTTTTTACACATAAAATTAAAGTATATCTTTTTTTGAGTTCCTTCTTTATTCTGGAATGTCCTGCTAGCCTTTTCACTTGGGCTAGCCTTCAGATTTTATCAACTCCCATAAATTCATCACTTTAATATGATGAAGATCCATCAGTACAGCCAGGGTAAAACAGACATTTACATTTTACCAGTTCGTAGGCCTTCCACTTTCACCTTTTTTGGCCTCATTTTCTTAATAGATCAATGATTAAAAATTTAATAACCGAGTCAGTATTTAAATTTTAATTGCAGGTTTGTTCTGAGCATCATATTTTTTCTTTCACAGCTCAAATGGGTTTATAGTAAATATATAGTAGGTGTAAAATTCATGTATGTTTAAGGATATGTACATGTATATATATACACGTATATGTATACATATGCATACACAAACTCTCACATATATGTTTGTATATGTGTATATATACACACACACACATATACACATGTTCACAACTAGTTTCAACTAAGTCACATGAAGAGTAAGCATGCTAGAATTTATTTCCCATTACAATTTATAGATGTATATCAAAAACAAATACATAAGAGTATGTATTCAGGGCAAACAAGTAATTTGATTGCCATTTCAAAGAAGATAGCATGTTCAATACACCGTTAGAAATATGAACACCTTATGTAAACCATAAAGCACAAACTGTTTTGTAGTTTGCTGAGTATTTATCAGTTTTTCAATCAAATAGTCTTCATTTTTGTATCAGTAAGATAAAACTTGATATGCTTTTATAATACCTAACAGACCTAACTTGTAGGAAAAAATGTATGTTCTCATCATATAACTACAAAAGAAAAGTAAATTAGACCCAAAAGAAAGATCATGAAAGAAGTGATCATTTTGATAAAAGTGTGTCCACATGGAATAGGAATAAAAATCTAGATCTTATTAGTCTATAGAAACTTTTCATTCTATTATGCAAATATTAAATGTGAACAGCTGGTGGAGTGATGAAATTACTATGCCTGGTAGTTAATAGTCAGATTGTTATATAAACACCTTCTTTAATGTGGGAAAGTAATTTTCTTAAATGCTTCAATCAACCTTCATAAGACATCATGTTTCTATAAGCAAAGAGATTTTTGTTTTCCTCTACCCCTATTTAGAACAGAAGATAAATAAAATTGCTTCCATAAATATTAAGAAAAAAGTTCTTTAGTAATTATAGAGAGCTTGGTATTATAAAGATAGATTAAAAATATACCAGTGATAGCATAATAGTTTCATGTGAAAATACAATATTTGAATGTTAGAGTCACTAGAGCAACATTAGTGCAATTAAAAACATGACACTTGATAGAGATTTGTGGGAAAAAAAAGAGAAAGAATTGTCATTCATTGATTGCCTATAAACTGCTGGACTCTGTGGTACATTTTCAAATACATTACCTAATTGAATTCACTCAGTAGCACCAGAAGTAGAAAATATATATGAGAAAAATCAGCCTCAAAATACAACCACCCTGCACAACACAGCATGCACAGGTTGCCAGCTAAAATCTGTCTTCAATCCTGATTGTTTATCAATTGAATGATGAATTTATTTTGAAATAGCATGGAAAATTATGTTATTATAAAAGTGTACTTTTAAGACATATATTACTTATTTTAAAATGATTATAGAAATAGTCAATCAAATAAGTGATATTTCCAAATAAAACAGAGTCATTAAGCCATTTAATTTTTCAGGAACTAGATCATGATGGACTCATGCCATGTATCAAAATCAGTAATTTTAATAAATATTTGTATTTAACAATTGCAAGCTAATATATATATATTATTTATATTCTTAGTGACATTCCTTAACATGAGTAAAAACCAAAACTGGCTTCAATAAATGCCTTTTGATTTAAACTGAGAGTGAAAACCTGAAGATGTTGGCTTAAGGTAATGGAATACACACAATTTTTCTTCCATATTTCACTAAATGAAAAGGAATCTGAGAAGGTAAAATGAAGAAAAACAGAAAAATATGAGATACGGAAACCAGATTTCTTTCCCAGGAACACAATAAAAAGAATTGTAAATATAAAAGCAATGTAGCAGGCTTTGAGTAGAATACAGATAGAAACTTAAAAAAAAAAATTTAAAGACTATGTCTTTGGGCAAAAATGAAATTAATTTTTATCAATTGTATGATTGAGGGAATAGATAATTCTTCCATTCTAACTAATTCTTAAGCCTCAACTAGGTATCCAGTGTAGGCCCTGGGTATAAAGCAGTGAATGAATATAGTATCTGCACTCTTGGAACTCATATTCTAATGAGGCAAGGGGACCACAAATGCAAGCAGGTGAATATAAAATCTGTTTAACAGTCATAGAAGGAACGTGAAGTAATAAATTGGAATAAGAAAAATAGGCAAATAAATTTTTTTTAAAAAAACACCATTTTCCAACAGCATTTGCTCACTTCATGTCTTTGTGTCACATTTTTGTAATCCTCACAATATTTCAGAAACACAACAGTAATGAAATTGGGCCAATTAACAACTCTAAAATGGCCTCTAAATGTTCAAGCGAAAGGAAGAGTCACATGTATCTAACTTAAAGTCAAAAGTCAGAAATAATTACGCTTAGTGAGGAAGGCATATAAAAAGCCAAATAGGTTGAAACTTAGTCCTCTTGTGCCAAACAGTTAACCAAGTTGTAAATGCAAAGGAAAAATTCTGGAAGGAAATTAAAAGTGCTACTCCAGTGAACACAGGAATGACAAGAAAACTAAACAGCTTTATTGCCGATATGGAGAAAGTTTCAGTGGTATGGATAGAAAATCAAATCAGCCACAATATTCCCTTAAACCAAAGCCTAAGCTAAAGCAAAGCCTTAACACCCTTCAATTTTATGAAGATTGAAAATGGTGAGGAAGCTGCAGAAGAAAAGTTTGAAACTAGCAGAGGTTTGTTCATGAGGTTTCAGGAAAGAAGCCACCCGATAACACAAAAGTGCAAGGTGAAGCAGCAAGTGCTGTTGTAGAATCAGCAGCAAGTTATCCAGAAGGTCTAGCTGACATAATTAATGAAGGTGGCTACAGTAAACAACAGATACATAGTGTAAACAAAACGGCTTGATATTGGAAGAAGAGGCCATCTAGGACTTTTATAACTGGAGAGGATAAGTCAATGTCTGGCTTCAGGACAGGCTGACTCTTTTGTTAGGAGCTAATGCAGCTGGAGACTTTAAGTTGAAGCCAATGCTCACTTACCACTCCAAAAATCCTAATGCCCTTAAGAATTATGCTAAATCCAGTCTATGTGTGCTATATAAACAGAAGAACAAAGCTTGGATGACAGCATATCTGTTTACAATGTGGTTTACTGAATATTTTTAGCCCACTGTTCAGACTTTCTGCTCAAAAAAAAGATTCCTTAGATAATGCACCTGCTCTCCCAAGAGCTCTGATGAACACAGTTAATGCTGTTTTCATTCCTGCTAACATAACATTCATTCTGCAATACATGGAGCAAGGAGAAATTTCAACTTTCAAGTATTATTATTTAAGAAACACATCTTGTAAGACTATAGCCACCATCAATAGTGGTTCCTCTGATGGATGTGGCCAAAGTAAGCTGAAAAACTTCACCTTGGTGAAGGATTCACCATTCTAGAGCCATTAAGAACATTTGTGATTCACAGAAAGGAGTCAAAATATCAACAGTAATAGGAGTTTGAAAGAAGTTGATTCCAACCCTCACAGATGACTTTGAGGATTTCAAAACTTCAGTGGAGGAAGTAACTGAACATATGATGGAAATAGCAAGAGAAGTAGAATGTAGAAGTGGAACTTAAAGATGTGATTGAATTGCTGCCGTCTTATGATTAAACTTTAATGGATGAGGAGTTGCTTCTCACGCATGAGCAAAGAAAGCGGTGTCTTGAGATGTGCTCTACTCCTGGTGCAGATGCTATGGAGCTTGTGGAAATGACAACAAAGGATTTAGAATATCACATAAACTTAGATGATAAAGCAGCAGCAGAGTTTGAGAGAATTGACTCCAATTTTGAAAAAAAAAAGTTATACTGTGGGTAAAATGCTGTCAAACATCATTGCACGTTACAGAGAAGTCATTCACAAATGAGTCAATTGACGTGGCAGACTTCAGTGCTGTCTTATATTAAGAAATTGAGACAGTCACCCCAATGTTCATCAACCACCACCCTGATCAGTCAGCAGCCATCAATATGGAGGTAAGACCCTCCACTGCCAAAAAGATTATAGCTCACTGAAGGTTCAGATAATAGTTAGTATTTTTTACCAATAAATAAATTTTAAATTAAGGTATGTGCATTATTTTTTAGACATAATGTTATTGCACACTTAATAGACTACAGCATAGTGGAAATATAACTTTTATATGCACTGAGAAACCAAAAGATTTGTGTGACTAGCTTTATTGTGATATTTACTTTATTGAGGTGATCTGGAACCCAACCCCCAATATCTGCAAAGTATGCTTATATTGGGTATTTGGTGGGAAGAACATTCTAGGCAGAAGGACAAGCAGCTGTAAAGGTATCATTTTAGGAACTAACTTAGTATACTCAAACAAAATAATGAGGCAAGTGTGGCTAGATGGAGTGAGAATGGGGCAGAGGGGAAGAGAAGAGATCAGAGAAGTAGCAGAGTACAGCTAATAAAAGTCATTTAGATCAACATAAAGTCTTCTAGTTTCACTCTGAACAAGACACAAGACAAAAAGTGGAGTTTGATCCAATGGGTGACATATCCTGTCTTCTTTTCAAAGAAAAACCCCTCTGAATATTGTATTATAAATAGAGTGGGCATAGATAGTAGACAGATGGCAGTAAGACCATTTAGAAAACTTTTACAATAGTACAGGCTAGATAAAAAGTTATAGATATGGAATCCATTCAAATCACACATGGATGGACTCTGAACACATTTTGAAAGTAGAATCAATGGGATTTATTGGATTTATTGACAAATTTCATGTGTGAGATAAGGAAAAATGAAGAATCAAAGATGACTCTAAGGTTTTGACCTGAGCAAATGGATGATAATCTTGATACTACAGGGAAGGGTTAAATTTTTATCATCAACAAGGAAAAAAGAAAGTCAATCAGATACCTCAATAAAAAAGAAGAAAAAAAGAAAAGAAAAGAAAAAAAATTAAGTAGTCACAGTCCACTAAGAGAGCAAAGTAAAATTTGACATGATCTTAAATAAAACGTGGAGCTAAAGTGAACATTTTTGACAATATAGATATAAAATATCTCCTTTAACTAGAATAGTAATATAATACTAGCATATTATCTGGCAAATCAATATATAATACATACTTATGTACACATGCATACTAAGGTAAATGGTATATGGCATTTCTCAAACAATAAATGTGATACTGAAGAATTACTTATGGTTGTAGAAGAGACTGCACATTCTGGTAAACTCATCGTCTTTGAAATGTTGCATCATAATGTGTTAATTTTAACAGTAAGTTTAAATGTAGAGTTACAGGAACAGGTTAAGAAGTGAAATGAGAGTTTGATGTGATAAAATGTATCAAAGAGTAACACATGAAAGTTAAAACTATGAAATTCTTAGGAGAAAACACAGGTAGAAATCTTTATGACCTTGGGATTGGATAGTTTCTTAGATATGAAACTAAGGACAAGTGAAAAAAAAAATTAGACGTAAAATTTAAAACTTTTGCACCTCAACAGAGACTATTCAGAGTGAAAAGACAACCCATAGAACAGGGGGAAAAAACTAGAACTATTACATCTCAACAATAAAAAGACAACTCAATTAATGGCCAAATTATTTGTTTTGTTAAATTTCAAAATTATTATTATTTGTCTTAAAGTATACTTGATTTACAATGCTGTATTAGTTTCAGATTTATAGCACAGTGATTCAATATTTTTATAGATTTCACTCCCTTTAAAGTTATTACAAAATAATGACTATATATTCCTGTGCTGTAAAGTATATCCTTGTTGCTTATATATTTTATACATAGGAGTTTGTATCTCTTAATCCTCTATCCTTATCTTCCCCCTCTCCTCCTCCCTCTCACCACTAGTATCCACCAGCTTCTCTTCTGTATATTTGTGTATGTGTATGTGTGTGTGTGTGTGTCTATATATATATATTTATTTATATATATATATAGACACACACACACACACACACACACACACACACCGTGTCTTCTGCATCTTTCTGGCTTGTAATGTTTCTGCAGAAAAATCAGCTGACAGACTTATGGGGTTTCCCTAGCATAGCACTCTGCTTTTCCCTTACTGCCTTTAAAATTCTGTCTTTAACTTTTGCCAATTTAATTATGATATGTCTTGGTGTGGGTCTATTTGGGTTAATCTTCTTTAGGACCCTGTGTGTTTCCTGTACCTAGATATATGTTTCCTTCTTTGTTTGGGAAGTTTCAGCCATAATTTCATCAAATATATTTTGACCCCTTTCTCGATCTCTTCTTCTCGGACCTCTATAATGTCAATGCTGGTAAGTTTCATGTTAGCCCAAAGATCTCTTAAGCTGCTCTCATTTTTAAAGTTTGTTATTCTTTTTGCTGCTCTGATTGGGTGATTTCCAGTATTCTATCTTCCAGTTCACTTAAGTGTGCATCTATATCACTTAGTCTGCTATTCATTCCTTCTGGTGTCTTTTCCATTTCAGTTATTGTATTTTTCAGTTCTGACTGGTTCTTTATATTTGCTACTTTCTTATTAAAATTCTCATTGTGTTCATATATTCTCTTCCCTAATTCAGCTGGCATTTTTATTACTAATACTTTGAATTCATTATGTGATAAATTTTTTATTTGTTTCATTATTTTTTCAAGGATTTTTGTTGTTGTTGCTCTTTCAACTGAGACCAGTTCCTCTGTCTTTTCATTTTGCTTAACTTTCTCTATGAATTTATGTGATTTTATGTGACTCTATGAATTTATGTGAAACATTTACCTATCATAGTCTTGAATGGCATTGTTATGTGGTAGCATGTCTATACACTTTTCATGTGCCCAGTGCCTTGGGTGGGAGAGTTAGATTTGACAGAAACAGAAGTAATGTCTTTCCTCCAGGGTGTACTGTCAGCTAATGACTTGGTAGGAGGTGGGGCTGGAGATGAAGGAGCTAGGGTCCAAGGCAGGCATGAGGTGGAACTTTATACTCAGTGACCTTCACTGCTCTAAAGGGGGAAGACTGGGTCCGAAGTCAATAGAGCAGAAGTCCTGTGGGTCAAGTCTGAGTAGGCTCTGTTCTCTTAAAGTGTATCTCTCTGCTCTCCCAACACGAGTACCCTTGCCCCAGAGGGGAGTAGTGCTGGAGTAAGAGGGTCAGCATGGACTCTTGCCTTGTGACAGGGTGAGAGCTGAAGCAGGCGAGCCTCAGGCAGAGGTTCAGTCTGCAGTGGATGTGTTCTCTGTGCAAACACTAGCAATGGCAACTAAGTTTCCTTTGTTCCTCACAACTGATCACTCCCCCATACCCTGCTTCCCCTACCCTGTTTGTGGAGCTACTCTGCAGGGCAGGCAGGGCCCATGCGGCCCCTCAGTGTGTATGGAAAATGGGCTGTGGTGGTCTGGCCACAATTAGAAATCCTGACTGTCCCTGAAGCACTGCCCATGCAAGCATCTGCAAATGCCACTGCAGGTCCAGTTGTCTCTGCATCCCACTGTGGAACTCTCTCCCATCTCACTGCTCCACTGAGAAGCTTTGAGGTGATGTAAGCAGGACTGGAGCATTAGCTCAGCTCAGGCTGGGATACATACTGAGGTGGTCATCGAAAACTGGACAGCCACTGGAGCAGTCCTCAATCTGCCCTCTACACTCTGCCTCAGGAGAAAGCCAGTGTGTACATACTCCTCACAAGTGGAGTCCAGGCTTCCCTGTTAGTCCCGTGGTCCTCCAACCAGCCAAGAGGACTTGTCTTCCCTGTGACTGAGCTCAGATCTGTGGTGCCCATTTTGTGGCTACATCTGCTCACTCTCCAGTGCAGATCTCGGCCCAGTTTCCTCTGAGTCCCCTCCCACAGGCACAGGTCCCTACCTGATCACTCTTCTTTCCTTTCTACCAGATTTCATGTATATCTTTCTCACAGCCTTGGTTGTGTAAGAGTCTTTCTGCCTGTTTCCACTTACTTTTCAGTGAAAACAGACTTACCCTATGATTTGGAATCCCACTCCTGGGCATATATCCAGAGGAAACTCTAATTTGAAAAAACACATGGACCCTAATGTTCACAGCAGCACTATTTACAATAGCCGAGACATGGAAACAACCTAAATGTTCATCGACAGATGTTTGGATAAAGAAGTTGTGGTATATATAAGCAATGGAATACTACTCAGCCATAAAAAGAACAAAGTAATGCCATTTGCAGCAATATTGATGGACCTAGAGATCATCATAATAAGTGAAGTAAGCCAGAAAGAGAAAGAAAAATACCACATGATATCACTTATATGTGGAATCTTTAAAAAAAAAAAAGGACACAAATAAGCTTACTTACAAAACAGAAACATACCCACAGACATAGAAAATAAATTTACTGTCACTAGGAGGGAAAGGGGGTGGGGAGGGATAAATTGGGAGTTTGGGATTTGCAGATAAAAAAAAGATAAATAGTTTAAAAATAGATAAAAATAAAACTATCTATAAACAACAAGTTCCTATTGTATAGCACAAAG
This sequence comes from Camelus dromedarius, assembly GCF_036321535.1. NCBI lineage: Eukaryota > Metazoa > Chordata > Mammalia > Artiodactyla > Camelidae > Camelus > Camelus dromedarius. The sequence continues at coordinate 36,827,964 of NC_087437.1, read as the reverse complement.
AACTATATTCAATACTTTGTAATTCTTAAAAGCAGCAGCCCTACTTCCAACAGCTGCAGCTATCCTCCATTGCAAAGGACATCAAGTTCCAGAAAACAACATAGCCTGGGGCAATGCTTCTGTGGATGCTAGTGCAAAAAGGGCCACCAGGGAGTCCATCAAACCCCAAAACATACCCAAACTCCTCCTCGTCTTTCCACAAATCAAACCCATATATACCAGAGACAAACAACACACACATCAAACTCAGGGTTGCCCTATGGTTCAGGGATGATTCATGCTCAATTCCAAAATCATACTCCCAAAATCATGAGAAAAACAGATCCTAGAACAAATTCACTCTCAGTTTCACTCTGGACGCCTCCCCCTCTATCAAACATTAACCCAGTATTTCCTATCCCCTACTTTACAGCAAGTCACTCTCGTCTGCACCACTAGGTGCAAAACATCCCCCCAAGAAGTCATTAGGCCACCACCTTTTCCCACACACCAAGCATGAGGACACCTCCCTGGACAAAATTGGCAGCTAGATTTTACCCACATGTCCCCCTACAAAAAATTTAAGTATCTTCTGACCTTAGTTGACACCTTTACAGGATGGAATGAGGCTTTCCCATCCACTTCAGAAAAGGCCCAGACCGTTTCTTCAGTCTTGCTACAGCACATCATCCCCCGCTTCGGGCTCCCAGCCAGCTTACAAACAGACAATAGCCCAGCCTTTACTTCTGAAATTTCCCAACATGCGCCAGAGCCCTAAACATCTCCTGTAAGTTTCATATCCCCTGTAGACCCCAATCCTCCGGTAAGGTGGAGAGAGCCAATGCTCTCTTAAAACAACACCTACCCAAACTAACTCTAAAATTAAAACTCTCCTGGACCCAGCTTCTTCCTTTAGCTCTCCTCGGGCTCTGAACACTCCCCTCAAAACCCACCAACTTAAACCCTTTCCAGCTGTTATACGGAAGGCCTTTGGCCTTACACAACCTCTCTTCCGACCCCCCAACTCCCTGACATTTGGCCTTCTCTGCACCTCACCAGACACCTCATCCAACAATATGCTGAAGAGACCCTCCCATTGCTCTAAACATGTGAACCTACTGATTCACCCTTGGCCCTCTCCCCTGAGGACTGGGTATACCTGAGACAGAAGACCACCTCCACCTCGCTAGCGCCCAAATGGCAGGGACCCTATCAGGTTGCAATAACTACCCCAACTACGGCCAAACTTGTGACCCTCCCACATTGGGTAAACAACTCACAACTAAAAAGAGCCCCTTCTGATCCCAACCCTAAACAACAGATTCCCGCACTTCCACTGCATTCCCTCAGGGGCAACCAAACTTCATCTGACCCGAATCCTGGAAGACAACCCACCATCTGTAGTTGACAGCCAAGAGCTCATCACCAATGATCACCTGCCTAACTGACCCCACTAACGGCTCTTGACTTCTTGCCTATGTCTTCCTCATTGCCATCATAGTATTAATTCTTCTTGTCTGCTATTGCCCTCCTAGATCAAAAATAAACCTTGCCCTATCTAGACCCTAAACCTTCAGGCTTTCAATGAACAGACCCCCTTGCCACTGCCCCTTCTGCACTCGAATTCAAAACCCCCTACAGGTAACTCTTGCAGAACAAATTCTCTTATCCTTATCCGAAACTCCCTTCTTTGGACAAACTCTCCTCACTTTCCTGTGGGATGCCTTCCTACAGGGGGATTTTACGCTCTGCTCCCAAGGGTGGGAGCTCATCTGTCATTTCTTTGACCCTCATGACCAATCCCTTTCCCTTTCCACCAATATGAATAGACTCCTTTCCTACCTCTTTATCTTCATGTTTCCTTCCCCCTTCATGGGTAAATCCCAGTCTCCCTCTCCCACTATACCTTCATCGCTCCCTTAATCTCATCCTGGAGTTTATAGACCAGGGCAACTCCTCCTACACAACCAATTGCTGGATTTGCCTTCCCACTTCGGGAAACTCCTACACTGCCTTCCCTGCCTGAGTAATGGCATGGATTACTACGGAGCCTGGTCTCTACATCACCCCTGAATGAGGTTCAGCCTTCTGGGAGATCTCCAGGTTTCCTCTTCACTCACTTGCACACTGCTTAAAAAACGAGTGAGACCAGTAACTCACCCACTATGATGTCAAGGGATGGCCTATTATCAGTGCCACAGGACCATCAACTATGGTCGGGAAAATCACTCCACCACTTTGTACCCCTCACTCCTCCTTTCCCCAAGGACACCCAATTGGCTCCACCAAAAACTGTAAGTACACCATTCTCATCCCCGCTCCAGATATCCAGACTCAGGATATGGATCCACTTATCCCCTATGGATCACCTGCCCTCCTACCATATCTCAGACTAACACAGTCACCGGGTCCCTCTACTGCCAGGGCCACAACTCCTCTCATGTAAGTAACCTCTTGGGAATACAAGATGACAAAGGAGGTAGCCCCACCACATGCAGAAAGCTCTCCCCTCAACTCTTCAACTTTAACATTTACCTGGATACCCTCAGACACCACTTAGTCTCAGACAGACAGGCATCCCACCCTTGTCACACCAAATTTCCCTCCAGGCCCTCGGTGCTGCCACCATCTCTCACTCTATCCAATCCTGGGAATGAAAGGGAGGTGACCACAGGGATGCCTCCTCTCTACATCCTTTCCTTTTCCTCCACATGCAGGAATGCCTTAATCCTAAACATGGAGTCCTTTTCCTCTGTGGATCCACCACATATCTTTGCCTCCCAACTAATTGGACTGGCACATGCACCCTTGCCTACCTCACACCAGACATTATTATTACTAATGGAAATGTACCCATCCTACTCCCGGTGTGAACACCCTGAACCAAACGGGCCATACAGCTAGTACCCCTTTGGGTCCCCTGGGCATCTCAGTGGGAGAGGGCACCAGCACAGCAAGAATAACAATGGCCCTCACCAAATTCAAGTATTTGTCCCAGGAGCTCACTCAGAGACTCAGAGAAATAGCCCTACAGCCTGCCAACCTCCAAGATCAAGTAGACTCCCTTGCGGCCATTGTCCTTCAGAATAGAATAGCCTATCATAGACCTCCTAACAGTGGAGAGGGAGGAACCTGTGCTTTCTTACAGGAGGAATGCTGTTTCTATGCCAACAAGTCAGGAATTGTCCCAGCTGCGATCGCCAGCCTCCCAGAACAAGCAAGGAAATGCACTAGTGAGTCAGACACCTAGTGGCTAAATTCTCCCTGGGGCTGCTGGTTGTTCCCGGTCCTGGGGCCCCTCATTACCATTAGCTTAATCCTGCTGTTTGCTCCTTGTATTATCCAGCTCCTCACTTCCTTCATACAAGGGCAAATATTATCCAGGACGACAGCCACCATAACCCAGCTGTTACTCGCTACCCCTGGTACCAGCCTCTAACCTCCAGCCCATCCTCCACTGATGCCAAAACACCCAGAGCATCTTCAATATATACCAACTCCCTCTGATTACATCGGGGGTCTGGGATTAAAAGATCAATTGGCTCCCAGAAATCACCCGTTTTATGGGACCCCTACTTATACTAATCCTAGGTGTTCTTTTCTGCCCTTGCCTCCTTAGACTGATTTTCCAGCTCCCGAGCCAACTAGTCCAAACAACTGCCCAGGAGTAGATCGCCAACATGCTGTCCCTCCGCCAAAACCAAGACTCTGCCGAAGAGATATCAATCCTGCCTCTTTCCCTTCCGATCTACACCACCCCTACTCAGCAGGAAGTAGCCAGAGACAAACGCCACCCCTCTTCCCTATTTATCAAGAGGCAGAGACTCCACCTTAAAAAATCAGCTGCCATCTTAAGCACTCACCGAAGACTCAACAGACAAATGGAAAGTACCACTCGGGACCAGAGCCATGGGAACACCCTGCTTCGCAGAAAACTGTCCCAACTACAAAAATAGTTCCTTAGCTACCCATAGCAATGGCCAACCCCAACAATTTCCCCTCCCCTTCAATGCACTTTAAAACCTTCAGCCTGTGCACAGAGAGCAGGCTCCAGTCTGACTGGGGAGCCCCTCTTCAGGTTTTTTCACAATAAAGCCTGCTTCTGCCGTGGAGCCATCTCTGATTCTTCTCTCTAACAGTAATGGCCTATAATGAAAAAGAGTATGGAAATGAATATGTGTGTGTGTGTGTGTGTGTAAATGAGTTACTATTCACTATGCTGTATACCAGAAATTAACACAATATTGTAAATCGACTGTACTTCAATAAAAAAAAGAGTTGTTCCACATGTGGAAGTATTTTTGATATGATCATGCAGTAGGGAAGTTCACATCCTCCTACTCTGCTGCCTTGATTGAGCTCCTGTCCACGGTCATATTATTTGAATAGGTATTTCTCCAAAGACGATATACTCATGGCCAATGAGCACACAGAAATACATTCAATATCATTAATCACTAGAGGAATGCAAATTAAAACCACAATGAGATATAACTTCATACACATTAGCATGGTTACAGTAAGAAAGATGAGCAATATCAAGTTTTGTTCAAAATAGGAAGAAATTGGAACACTCATACTTTGGTGGTGGGGATTTAAAATGGTACCAGCCATTCAAGGTAACAGTTTCAAGATAAGCAATTTCTCAAATAGTTAACTCAAAGAGTTAACATAGAGTTGCTATGTGCCCCAGAAATTCCACTCCTAGGTTACATACACAAGAGAGTTGAAATGTTATGTGAACACAAACACTTGTACATGAATTTTCAAAGCTGAATTTTTCGTAATAGCTGAAAAGTGGAAAAATGCGTCAAATGATGAATGAATAAACACAATGTGGTATACCCCTACAATGTAACATTATTTAACCATACAAAGCAGTGAAATACTGATACATATTACAACAGGGATAAAGCTTTGAAAGAAGTGTAAAGAAGCCAACCACAAAAGGCCACATATTTTTTCAATTTTGTTTACATGAAATGTCCATGATAGGCAAATCTAGGGAGAAAGAAAGCAGGGTAGTGATTTTCATAGGCTGGGGTGGAAGGAATGAGGAGTGACTGCTAACGGATGCAGAGTTTCTTTTTTGGGTGATAAAGATATTCTGAAATTATGTAATCATAATGATTATATGATTCTGTGACTTTACTAAAAACAATTAAAATTTATACTTTAAAATGGTGACTCTTATGGCCTGTGGATTATATCTCAATAAAAAATAAGCTGAAGTAGAAAATTAAAGTCAATTAATTTATTTTTACTTTTGAAATTTATGCCTCATTTTGTATCTCTGCATTTTAAAAATGAAGAGATGATATGTAAACTTACATAAAAGAATAGGATAGAAGTTTTATAATTGAAAAAAATGGATGTAATCAAAAATTCTGTTTTAAAAATGAATCTGTATTTCTCACTATTTGTTTTTCTCTAAGAAATTCTTTAAACTCTCTGATTTGACCATCCAAGGTATGACACAATGCTTTACTCACAGGATGGCTATAAGCCCTGAAAATTCTGTCATGAGAAAGATCTCCTGAGGCGTGTTTTGTCTGACTGATTATAGTTGATATGAGTTCAAAGCTCATTTCAGCAGGTAAACATATAGCATGCACAAAAATGATCAGATCAAGCTAGTTTTGCCATTCTTTGAGCCAAACTTTAAGCATTTCACAGGTTTCTTTTCTCTTCAAAAACCTCTGTACATCATTAAGGAGATTCATAGAAGTTTAGGCCCTGTCACCTGAATTCTTAAGGTCACAAGTAATTGGAGTTGGCCATCCCATCATCTTCTTTCCAGGCACAGTTCATCATGGTCTTTTCACACCACTCTGATACTAATTACTCCTAGCAGTCTCCTCTAAATGGAAACCACATCCTATGTTTATATGTGCTTCTGCTTTCCAGGGGATACAGGTTACATTCTCCCAAGAAATTCTTCACCAAGCTCTTCCCTAGTAAATGGAACACTAAAGTGAGATGTCTTAACAAACATGTAACCATACTATCAGCCTCTCTCGCAGACACTCACTCTCTGTGGTCTCAGAGCCTCTTTTGGCCGTCCACTGGGAAGATCTCTCTTTCTCTTTCTTCCGCCCCACCACCTTGCTTCCATTCTATTCTTCAAAATTAAATACAGCTTAATAGAACAAATACATACACATGGCAAACATACCTAGTTGTTAAAAAATAAAGCAGAACAGTTCAAAAAATCATTCATTGAATATCAAGGCATGTGGCATTGAGAATCTTCTTTTCTGCTGCTGAATCAGTATTGTAGCACTGCTTTTCAGCACTGATCCAGTTACTGATAATATTTCTTAATATTTACACATGTAATTTATATTTCTGAATTATATACACATGTAAATACATATTCATGTTAATATATAAATTATATATATTTATGTAATTTGGTTTTGTCCTCAGAAGGTAGAAGACTTGAACACATTCTTTCAGTAACACTGAAAGTCATCTTAGGAAAGCTGAATGGTAGAAAATGAGAGTTGAAAAATACAACCTATTTCAAAACTGAATTAATTACCTTAAAGGCACCTGCTGACTTTGAACCAAAAAATCTGAATTCTACTTTTTATACTTATAAACAACGGGAAAAAAAAAACCTTTCAGTAAAATATTTTATTTTCAATTCCTGGATAGTTTACATGCCAAGTTAATCTACAAACAAAATTGCACTTTGATTTCACAGAGAGAGAGAGAGAGAGAACTGACTTATCCTGTAAACATTAAGAAGTGCCCAGAAAGTTGCACTGATCACTATCCACATTGTTACCTATGATAATAGATAATGGGTAGATAATTATGGTATAGTATAAATTTATAGCCAATAATAAATATAGATTAATGTAATTATTAGACCACATGTACATATACCTGAATTAAACCTAGAGCTAATTCTTTAGAAAAACATTTAGGGATTTGTCAAATTGAAGATATTTTTAAGTAAATATATCTACAAAAATTATTTTACTTGGGTTGAGGAACATTAAATTTAAATTATTTTGAAAAGTTCACAACTTGAAAAGTAAATTTTAGACAGCAGTACATCTGCCATTCATACAAGGTAAGGGTTTGGACAATTCTAAGAGAATGAAATAAAGTTAGGTAAAGATTGATTATAGCATGAGCAAGAATTAAAGTACAGGCAGGTTGTGGGAGCACATTCTTGGGTTAATAAGTTGTAGGGCTACAATGCAGAAAACTGCTGCTCAGTTGTCTTGCTGAAAACGGCAAGACAGGCCTTGCTTATCTTAGGTGTAGGTTATTAGCTGTAGCTGCTTCTGCTTCTTGGAAAACCATTAATTACTTTTTGCCCTTGCTGAAAACAGCAGGGCATTCTTCGCTTATCTAGTTAGATCTTGATCTTTATGGGGTCTTTGTGCCTGCCTGGTTTCCATTGTCTACTGTATACTCCCTAAACATTGTAAACTTCTCCCTAAACATATAGATTAAGACTAATGTTTCTGTTTTTCACAAAACTGCTGACCTGCATACCTGCATGTACACCATGCCCCTTACACATTCCTATGACGTGTTTTACCTTAATCGTTTGTTTGACTATTCTCAATAAATAGAGAGTTTTAAGGGGCTGGGGAACTGGAGTTGGTCTCTGGCTCCCTCTAACTCTCTTGGCTTGATAAAGTCTCGAGTAATTCATTCTTCCAAGGTGGGTCTTTGCTGGATAAAGCCCACAGCAGGTCAAGGTAAAAATGACTGCTGATTATACATAAGCCTAACAGCATCTTAAGAATATAGACAAAATGTGTAAGGAAAGCAAGATTTAGTTCAAGAATGACTAATATTTTCAGCCTTGGGAGCAAAGCTAATGTCTGAGTTAAAGAGACAAATTGTTAGTGCAATTGTCAGCATAGTCATCCATCTGGAATTGTTTTTTCTTGTTGTTTTTCAGTTTTTCTATTTAAAAAAATCTCCCTTTGTTGAACAAAATGAAAAGTACATGCAATTAACATGAATATGCTTCCAGATTATTTTTTGGCATTAGAATTGCATTTGACATTTAAGCAAACCACCTAATTAGTCTCTGTCTATATTTATCACAATGTGAAGCAGATTTTAAAGATTTTATATTCCTGCTAACAAATTGGTAAATTTTAATGTGTTTAAAATTAAAAGATTTTTTATAGTATACAATTCTTTGTAAAATATTTGAGTTAATGATTTAAAAATAACAATATCTGTAATATATTAAAGACTAAATTAATGGGGCAGAGCTAACTTAAAGACCCATAGACTTAGAGTTTAAGAAATGGTTATATTTTAAGCCCCAAATATAAATAGTTGGTGAAAAGCTGTTTGATTTTTCAATATGTTGTGCCTACTTTACATAATAGTACATGATTCAACTCTGTTTAGTCTCATGTCTCATGTAATAGCATACAACACACCTCTAGATACACAAGAGATTTAAATGCAGAAACCTCTCCATTACGAAGCTTTGTAATATGAAATTGTAAAGTGGAAATTCTTACTCCTCTATGATGCTTACCAATTTAAAAAACACTTAATTGAAATGTATGCAGATTTTGTGTCATTCTTGTTTCAGTTCAATCCAAAAAGGGGTTTGGAAATTAGGAAAAAGGACTGGAAAGTGAAAACCTGAGCTAGGTAAGAAGTTTTTATAGGTTAGCCTCTAAAGAATAAAAGAAAATTGATATATAATAAACAAAAGCCTTAAAATCCCCTACTGTGAAGAGTTTGTAAGCTAGGTGGAAGAGCCCAATGAGACTTTCTGCTAGGAGCTAGTTTCTAACGTGAGGGGGAATTAATGCTATTTGATTCTGTGCTTTGAGAGGGGAAAGCAAGAAATATGTATCCAGCAATGTACAAGGACTAAACCTTAAAAAAAAAAGTATTTTAGAAGCTCTGCATCCCAAGATGGAGTGCAGAATGTGACAAATTTATGAAAAAATTTCACTGAAGAGGGTGGGGAAACACTGAAGAGGGTGCTAAGCTGTAATTTCGGAAATGAGTAGAACCTCTTAAGACCAAAGATAAAAGAAACTATATTCTCTACTACAATTGATAATGTTGTTTCACACAGGAATACAAGTTAAAAATTCAGAAATCATTATATATGTCTACTGGAATTGAACAATAATGTAAATGGATGGCAGATGGTGGAAGCCAGTTTTCTCATTATTAAAGTGTCGACTGAAATAAATGCACAGCCTAAAAGTTGGGAGTTATGTTTTATTTGGCGGGAGGACTTGAGCCAGGATGACAGCCCCTCAGATTGCTCTGAGGGACTGCTCCGAATAGGTAGGGGAGGAGCAGGTAGTTGGAACAATAAAAGATTGCTTGTTATCTAAAGAAAACCAGGCATCTCAAGTTAAAGAATTTAGTGCTTTTCTATATATGGGAGGAAGCAAACATTTGGGCTCACTGAATTCATTCCTTTGACAAGCACCTAGTCATCTAGGGCCAGTGTCCTGTCATTTCTTATTCTGAGTCCCCTCAGAGGGCACCACTGTGAGTGCCTGCAGAGGCTGGGCTGCAGGCCTGTCCTCACTGAGGTGGGTGGCAGCAGCTGCTGATGACTTGGTTTCAACATTCTTGTTCACTGATATGGTTGTAGTATTTTCGTTCACAAAAGTGAGAAGTTATAGACTGGCAAATGGAAGAGGCTAGAATTATCCATGTGATAATGGACTAGAGTTGGAGATATCAGTATGTTTACCATAATATAAATAGAGCTGGTAACATATAGGGATATTTATAGGTATGTGTATATACATGGGTTGGTATACACACATGTATTTTCTTTTGTCACTTCAGAGAGCCCAGAAGCACAGTATTAAAGAGCACACACAGCACCCAAACATTCCCACTTTCCCAATAAAACGAATCAGGTCTCCTTGGTAAAACAGCTGACTCCATGTTTGGGCAAGAGATATAAACAATGAGACTGGAGTATTTCTTGTGCAGGAAAGTAAAGTCTTCAAACAACAACAACAATGCAAAGCAACAAACCAAAACATCTAAAACCAAAAAAATAAAAAAACCTCACAGTGATGGATATATATCAAAAGGACACAAGAGTCAACTGAAAAACTCCCAGTGCAAGCAACAAAATGAATAAAGTCATGTTTGATTATAATCCAAAATCTAAAATAAACTTCCATTAGCCCATATTAATATGAATGAATATTTGCATAAATGAATAAATGGGGGTAATTAGAAAAAGTAACTGTGCAGAAGAGTTTCTGCAAACAGTTTCTGTAGATTCTCTACCATCAGAGGTGGAGCATCTATGCTCAAGTGTGGCCTGCACATGGTGACATCCTTCCAAAGAGTTCAGTATGGAAAGAATGAAAAGAGTAACTTTACAGTACCAAAACCAAAAAATACCACCTCAGCTAGGTGACCAAGTTTAACATCAGCAGTAATCACTTTGATAATATATATCCTTAGTATAATATGATGAGGGATGCAGTAGACTCCTGTGGTCTTCCAGCCCATACATACACTCAATCTAATGTTGGCAAAGCATCAGACAAATCTCACTTGAGGTACATTGTACAAAATACTTGGGTAGTACTCCTCAAAACTGCCAAGGTCATCAATAACAAGGAATTCCTGAGAAACTGCCAAAGTCTGAAAGACCCTAAGGAAATGTGATGACTAAATGTTTAATGTGGTATATTGGATGAAATACTGGAAAGGAAAAATAAAAATTAAGGGCATTTGAATACAGTATGAATTTTGATTAAGTACAATATATCAATATTGGCTCATTCATTGTGAGAAATATATTTTACCACTGTATGATGTTAAAAATGTGGGGAAACTAGGTCTGGGATATGAGGAAACTCTCTGTATTATCTTCTCTGTATTATAATTTTCATATAAATCTAAAACAATTCTAAAAGAAAAAGAATTAAATACATTAGAGACAGGTGGAGATAGAAAAGAATGCTACTTATGTTTCCCAACAACATAAATATTATATCTGAGAAACAATTATTAGGCAAAGCAAGTCTAGCTATCTCATTTCTTACCTTTCATATCACCTCGATACTGTGCATGAACACACAAACACACACACACACCAGTTTCTGTTGTAAGGGACATGGTAACTCTAAAATATTCATGACACCAGTCACTTGACATTGAATTAAAACTGATACATGCACCCCAATGTTCACAGCAGCACTATATACAATAGCCAAGACATGGAAGCAACCTAAATGTCCATCAACAGATGACTGGATAAAGAAGTTGTGGTATATTTATATGATGGAATACTACTCAGCCATAAAAAAGAATAAAATAATGCAATTCGCAGTAATATAGATGGACCTAGAGATCATCATTCTAAGTGAAGTAAGCCAGAAAGAGAAAGAAAAATATCATATGATATCACTCATATGTGGAATCTAAAAAAAAAAAAAAGAAAAAAAAAGGTACACTATAACTCACTTACAAAATAGAAACGGATTCACAGACATAGTAAACAACATTATGGTTACTGGGAGAAAAGGGATAGGAAAGGATAAATTTGGGAGTTTGAGATTTGCAACAGTTAGCCACTATTTATAAATAGATTTAAAAAATTTCTTTGTAGTATAGGGATCTATATCCAATGTCTTGTAATAATCTTTAATGCAAAAGAATATGAAAACAAATATATGTATGTTCCTGTATGACTGAAGTATTGTGCTGTACATCAGAAACTGACACATTGTGACTGACTGTATTTCAAATTTAAAATTTAAAAAAAAACCAAAATAGGAAGAATTTGCTTAAAAAAAAAACCTCATCTCTCTAACACCAAAAACAAAACAATACAAAAGACCAAAAAAGTGCTTTATAAGCAAGATGATATCCTTTTGGATAACTCTCTGCACTATTTTTTTAAGTAAATCTGGAAGTTTTTTCCTCCTAGAATGATGCCTACTTTGTGTGTTTACTTTGAGAATAATTCTAGGAAGAGATAAAGGAAAATTGTGGGTATTATATTCTATAAAGTTAAAGAAATCACACAATGGAATAACTAAGAAGTAAAAGCTGAGTTTAGGTAAGGATGAGGGCTTAGTGGATCACATCTGCATAGCAAAGAATGGGAGTCACATGGGATTATGGTAGATTCTAAGTCAAGTAGGAGATAAGTTTATACATGGAACAATATGAAAATCACGGAAATTTCTTGTTATTGGTATCACAGTCTTCTGCTTATAATGCTCAAATGGATATGGAGAGTATTTTCCACACTTCAAGTGCTTATTTCTTCTTGTAGGAAAAAAAGTTCTTTGTATCTGGTGATGTTCTTTCCACCTGTCTGATTAGCCAATTCAGTAGCCATGAACAATGTAGAGATTATCTCAGGCAAATCTAAACCCACAATGTATTTTTAAAGCATGTCAAACCTACTTACCAACAACTCATATTTTTTGCTGCCCCCAAAAACTTCTTTCCAAAGATGACCAGGTAAGTCACATAGTAAAATACCAATAAGTATATTCTAGCCAGGTAAATGACTACTTCTTTCCCTGGAGAAAAAATTCCTCTTAATCTTCCTATTAATGTAAATTTCTTTTCCAAAAACCTTAATTTATCTGGTTTACAGTATAATTTATATTTGAAAACCATTATAACCTAATGGTAATACAGGGCTAGGTAAATTCAACAACCATAAATGAAAGTTTTTTCTCTGTATTTTAAAGATTTCGACTATTTAATCTTATTTTTACTTTTCTAAACAAGTTCATGACCTCACATTAATGACTAGTGAGTGTGCATGGGACAAATTTTAACAGAGGTCCTTTTTTATTTCAGTAATTAAAGTCATTTAAAAGTTTTAATTAGAAAGTACACTTTATGGCCAGTAACAGAGAAAGGAAAATGTCACTTCAAGAATTTTTTTCTACAGTGTTCCTACTGTGTCAGAAAATTACAGTATGCCCATCTTTTAATTTAGCTCAGTAATAATGGATTTCCGCCTACACATATAATGTTTTCTCTATTTTTTTTTTAAAGCGTGATGCTTCAGTGGAAATATGTGATATGCTGCTGTGATAGTGTTTTGCTATAAAGTAGTATTAAATTGGTATAGAGAAGCCCAGGAAATGTTAGAACAGGAGGAGGCCAGGAAACTGTCTGCAGTTCTATTGTAGTTAAGGTAGAGTCGCAATAGTATGGTGTCCGAGTTTGTCTTTTAACTGCAGAATTGCCTAATTACTTTTTGAGATCTGTTTACTCTGGTCTTTCTTACTGTCTGGGTAATTTAGTTTTCTATTAACTACTTGGGGAAGTAACTTGCTGCTTTTTTTTTTTTTTTTCAAATCTGTTGTTTCTTAAATTTCAGATTCTTAATTCTTCTTTACAGCATCTTAAAAATAATGCCTAATAAATTTATATATTGAAAAACAGAGCGTGAGGGAGAGGGAGAGGGAGAGAGAGAACCTAGAAACATATGAAAAGTGTTCTACCGCTTGTGGAGCCAAAAAATGCAAAGTTGAAATAGTATTCTCAATAGTATTCTCATTGTCTTCACCTGCCTACCTAGCAATCGGAGAAAGACATTAAACCCCCAAAACACTGAGTGTTAAAGAGGTTCCAAAGTAATGAGCATTCTTAAATATTTTATATAAGAATGTATTTGAATATATTTACGTAAGAATGTACCCTTGGTGAAGGCCTTTGGACAAAAATGTAAACCATTTTAAATTGTGCAAATCCTTTGAAATAGCAAATTTCCTTCTATTAATCTATTGCGAGCAAAGACCCATAGATATGTTCAAAATTTTAACTGAACAGCTAAGTGTAAGAAATACCTTAATGTTTAAAATATTAAGTGATAAGGATGGGATCAAAATATTAAAATGACATAGAATACATTCGATGATATGACAATATCTATAGTTTAAGAGAAATGTGTTCTGTTAAACAGCATATATGTCATACTCCCCTTTTCAGTTCAAAGAAGTTTGTGTGTGTGTGTTTGCTATTTAGAATTGTATCACTGCTCCCTGTCTCCACTGTTATGTCCCTGGTCTGAGCCATCATCTACCCTCTACTTCCTAAATCTCCCCTTCTTGCATCCCAACTCCTCTCCAATCCATTCATAACACAGTTCTCAAGAGTAAGCCATTCAAACTAAAACCCAGATGATCTCATTTCTTTTCTCAAAATCTTACAGCGACTTTCCATTTATGCACAGTGTTAGGTAGTTAGATAAGTGGGGGCACCAGGCAGACGGGTGGAGGAGAGGGAGGATGGTCTGGAAGATGGCATTATTCCTGCCTCCAGAATAAAGAGACCGTACTTCTAAATCAGTGCCAGCAAGAAACCGGTTAGAACCTGATAGCCACAACTGCTCAGCAGCGGGGAAAAAACTTAACTGGGCATGACCCAATGCTCATTGTAATATAATTAACCTTGTGGTTTAGGTCCCCCACAGGTTTTTCTGTGTACAGCATGGGTAAAGACATGAGCAAAGGAAACAAACATGACTAAGCATTCCAGGGACAAGAGCCACCAGTCAATCAAAAGACTACCTCTAAGTGAGCGTGTAAGAGGAAGGGCAAAACAAAGACCACTGCTCTTTCCTCCCTTGGATCAGTCTGTCTCCTGTTCTTGGAGGTCTACTTTTCTTTTCCTAAATAAATCCTTTAAAATCTTTTGCTAAACTACACACTCCATCTCCCATCTGTAATCCCATCTTTCAGGTATGATAAGAACTGAGGTCTTTTCCATTTCCCTTTTAGGTAATGAGTAGGACCTGAAGTTGTCATAATTGCCTAAGATGTCCTACCTGATCTACTTGTCAATTATCCCCTCTCCTGTGTCATCTTCTACTCTTTTCCTTTTCACTCATTCCTCTCAAGTCACATGGGTCTCCTTTAAGTCTCTGCTCAAATCTCACTTTCTCAGTAAAATGTATCCTCACTGCTATTTAATACTGCCACTGCCTCTCACCCCTGACAGGGCTACCAAGTCCTCTTTTCTGGCTTCCTTCCACTTATATCCTTCCAATGTATTCTGTATTTACTTGCTTATTCTTTACTATTTGTCACTCTGCTAAAATGTAACTCCACAAAGGAGAGATCTTTATTTTGTTTACTGTTGTATCCCAAGCAACTAGAGAGTGCCTATTCCATTGGAGACATTCAACAAGTATTTGTTGAATGAGTGTGTACATGATGTGCATACATAAGAGTCAGTGTTTTAACCAAAATGATATTAGACAAATGTGGTTGTCTCAAGGTGACAAACTTACAGGATTTTGTAGTTGTTTTGCAGTGGTATTTCCAAAAACTACACTATTAGCATAAAATTTTTATTTTAAACCTAATAAATATTTAGTTCCAGGAAGGAAGGAAGGAAGGAAGAAATGTGCTGTTTACATTTTTTTCAATACTGGTATAAATTCAACCTCATATTTGATCATTTTGTTTTTAATTTTCTTTCTAAAATTTGAGTATTTGTAAAACAATAATTAAGTAGGAAATTATAACCCTTCAAAATATCTAAACAGGGTCATGTCAAAAGATCATATGTGATTCCTCTTTTGTTACTACGTTTTAGAGGGATATTCATTATAGTTTCCCTTTACCCATATAATTTGCCTAATTACCTTTTTTCTCATTATGCTTTAATACTATCACTGCATCCTTAGTGATTCTGTAATAAACTGTCTACTTTATCCCCAGATAAAACTCTCTGGACCAAGGTTTTTCAAAATTACAAACAAGATATCATATAGTTCAAGCTAATTAAAAACATGGTTTAATGTTGTAGACACCTTCAAAATTCTTAATAAAAAAATTTAACTTTAAGTGGATTGCTTTCATAACATTTTTTGATTAGCCTTTTATTTTCTCTAAAGCATTGAGAATGTGTGAATATGTATTAAGTCTATGGGGAGATATCAGTTGAAGCTAATACTGCACATAATCTTACATATATAAACAACTTCAAAACATGCATATTTAATGTATAAGGCAATATTGATTGCAAATGCTTTCAAAATTATATTTTGCCATTCAACCATGAAATCTGATTGAAAAATGTGATAGCCTTTACTTTCTACTACTATAAATGACTAAATTTATAGTAATAGGCCATATTTGAAAAGAGAAATTGTTAACTATTGGGGTGTATACGAGAAGGAGGTTAAAGACATACGTTATAATAAAAATTAGCATAAATGAGAAGCACAACAGAGATACTCATAACCCCCTCTACCTGCTTCCTCTCATCTCACAAGTTACAAAGAAATAGAAGAAATAGATGGAGCAAATGTGTTAACGACCACTGAACCGAAACTTTCTTTTTTCATTTGCACTAGGCTGCTTACATTTTCTTTACATAAGATCCTACTTTTTATCAAATGTGCTTTTAAATGAAATTCTCTATTTTTACTCTTAATATAATTCATTAACACGATCAATCTCTTCACCATAAACATGATCACATTTCTTTCATTATTGCCTTAGGATAAAGGATAATATTTAGAGGTGACACTTCTTTTTTAAAAGAATCCACACATTTTCTTCTTCATGCATAATAGCATCATGCCTCCTAGGGAACATTTTATTAATTTACAATCCTACCAATAGTACATCAGATGGCTGGGATCCTTGAAAATAGTCATTGGATAGTTTTAAATATTTTCTAAATACATTTACCATGTATTTATACCTTTATTAGTAAATGTGACCATTTTTTCATATATTTAATGCACATTTATATTTATTTTGTCTCACAGCACTTTTCAGTTTTTATCATGGGAGTTACCTGATCTTAGTGACATCTTCAGTAAGTTATGCCTATTGACATGCGTGCACAAGAACCCGTGAAACAACCACAGGTTAGGCACAGAATATTTCTAGCACCACAGAATGCTCTTTTTTTGCACCTTCCTAGTTAATTCTTCCCCAGAACTTACCACTATTATAATTTTTATTACCATCAACTGCTAAAACCTATTTTTGATGTGATAAAATGGGACTGTACCATTTACTACATACTAATTTGTATCTGACTTCTTTTGCTCAACACAATTTGTATGAGATTCATTCATGCTGTTGTTCACAGTAGTAGTTTTTTAATCTGTTTTTTATAAATTGCTGTGAGGTATTCCATTCCAGAAAATTTTGTACTTATTTATCCATTGTTTTATTTGGTTGTCATTTCACTTCCAGAATTTGTATAATATTCATCAAGTTCTATGAATATTCTTGTACATGTGTTTTAGTTGTTACACTTGTAGAAGTGGAATTTCTTACCATATAGTAGTTATATGTTCATCTTTAGAAGACACTTCAATAAAATTTCAAATGGGTAATATTATGGCCCTATCAATGTTATTTTTCTTTCCCAAAATAACTTTTTGTCTTTATTCTCTGGATTTTTCACTTGTTTCTATTTTAATGATTTTTGCTATCTTTATTATTTTTTAATTCAACTGTTTTGCTTTTAATTTGCTTTTTATAACTTTTTGACATGAAAGCTTAGGTCACTAATTTTTAAGCTTTCTTCTTTTTAAAATATGTGTATTTTCTGGAATTTGACACAACATTGTAAAATGACTATAACTCAATAAAAAATGTTAAACTTAAAAAAATAATAAAATAAAATAAAATAAAATATGTGTGTTTTAAGTCATAAGTCTCCCTCCTAGCTAAGCTTTAGGTTCATCATACCATACTTTAATTGTTTAATTTCAAACTATGTTTCTTAATGCTCCATGGATATTACAATATTAACCCAGAAAAAGCAAAGTAGAGTTTAAGTCCAAAGAAATATATAACAGACAGTATGTGAAGTTTCAGAAATAATATCTCTTTAGGCAGACAGCAGTAAAGTAACTGAAAAACAAATACATCTGTTTCTTTGAATCTACTACTCACTTCTATATTATTAAAACAACAACAACAACAAAAACCCAGAGCCATATCCAAGTAGAATCAAGAATTAAGAAGTTTGAAACACAGAATTCTGGAA
Organism: Camelus dromedarius; assembly: GCF_036321535.1. Classification (NCBI taxonomy): domain Eukaryota; kingdom Metazoa; phylum Chordata; class Mammalia; order Artiodactyla; family Camelidae; genus Camelus; species Camelus dromedarius. The sequence goes on along the minus strand of NC_087437.1, from coordinate 36,809,997 downwards.
AAAGCACATTGTGTTCAGGTGTGCTAAATATATTTTAATATAATTACCTGTGTGTGTCTCACAATGTACCATATACTTAACCAGCATTATCACCTCCAATTTGCAAAACTCTTATGAAATAGAATTATTATTTTCTCCTTCATATTGAGAAAAATCAGAGATTCAGTATTGTCACCTAGTCCACAGTTGAAAAATCTACCATTTGATTTCAGTTCCTCTGAAGTTGAAGACCATAAGTTTAACCATTAAGCCATATCCCATACCTGGCATTTTAGAATCATCCTTTTCTCTCTAGGTGACACTCTTTCTAGATGGGCTCATGTTCCTCATATTCTCAGAGATTCTTTTGAGTCAAAAGACTCTTTTGATAGTTATCTCCTTTATTCACTAATCCTTATATTTTGAAAATTATATGTTATTTCCATTTTATTAATTTTAATCCATCTTTAACCATTTACATATACCTTCTGTTTTTAAACATTTATATGTGTAAATCACTAAAAATTAGAGGGAAGTAGACTCAGACATAGAAGAACAAACTATGGTTATGAAAGGGGAAAGGTAGGGGGAGGGATAAATTAGGAGGTTGGGATTAACAGATACACACTACTGTATATAAAATACATAACCAACAAGGACCTACTGTATAGCACAGGAAATTATATTCAATATCTTGTAATAACTTATAATGGAAAAGAATATATATGTATATGTATAACTGAATCCCTGCTGTACACCTAAAACTAACACAACATTGTAAATCAACTATAATTCAATAAAAAAACAAAACAACTCCATTGGTGCCCTTAAAAAGAGGAGCACAGCCAAGTGAAAACAGAAGACATGAAGAAAATATTTTTCTTTAATAAAAAGTACCTAAATGGACTATTTTAAAAATATTATTCTAAACTTTCAAGCAATTAGGAACAAAAATTCCCTCATCTTGATCTCCAATATAATTATTGAGATGTGGGTGCTTAGGAGAAAGAATATATTAACTAGATATACTTTAAACTTCTGTACATATTCTAAGTTGGGGTGTGAAATACATTTTGCATCACTTTTAATCTCTGTGTCTTTATATTTAAAGTGGGTTTCCTCTAGACAATATATAACTGAGTTTTGTTTTTTTCATCCATTTTGGCAATTTCTGTCTTTTAATTGGTGTATTCAGACCATTAAGTGATTACTGATAATCAGTCATTTTATTACTGTTTTGTACTTGTTGCTTTTGCTGTTTATTCCTATCCTTGTCTTCTATTATCTTCTGCCTTTTGTGGTTATAACTGAGCATTTAGTATCATTCAGTTTCTATCTTATATCAATTATGCTCCCCTCCCCCTTTTTTGTGATTGCCCTTGAATTTGCAATGTACATTACAGCTAATCCAAGTGTACTTTCATAACACTATACCTCTTCTTGTGCAGAGCAAATAACTTATAATAATAAAATATTCTTAATTCCTTCTTCCCATCCCTTATATCATTGCTATCATTTAATTCACTTATACGTAAACTATAATCATTACATATATAGTTGCTATTATTTTTAAAAATGTTATCTATTAGATCCGTTAAGAAAAATAAAAGTTTTTATTTCACTTTCACTTATTCCTCCTTTAATGCTCTTATTTTCTTTATATAAATTCAACTTCCTGACATACAATTTTCCTTTTTCTGAGGAACTTTTAACATTTCTTGAAAGGCGGGTCTATTGGCAACAAATTCCCTCAATTTTTGCTTGAGAAAATCTTTATTCTTTACTTTTAAAGGAGAATTTCAGGCAATACAGAATTTTAGATTCATAATTTTTTTCTCATAACACTTAAAATATTTTCAGTCTTCTTCCTTGCATGGTTTCTGAGAAGCTGAATTAATTCTTTTCTTTGCTTCTCTATAGGTAAGGTGCTTCCCCCACCAAACCTCTGCTGGTTTCTTTCAAGATTTTTCTTTATCTTTAATTTAGATTTTCTTCTTTATCTTTCTTTATCTTTATTTGAAGTTTGAATATAATATGCCTGGGTGTAGTTCTTTTGGCATTCATCTCACTTTGTATTCTCTACACTTTCTAGATATGTGCTTTGGTGTCTGACATTAATTTCAAGGAAACTCTCATTCTTTATTGTTTCAAATATTGCTTCTGTTCCTTTCTTTCTTTCTCTTTTTTTCTGGCATTCCCAGAATGGAATGTATATTATACTTTTTGAAGCTGTCCTACAGTTCTTGGATATTGTGGGTTTTTTTTTTTTCCCTATTTTTGTTTCCATTGTAGAATTTTCTATTTTTATATCCTTGAGCTCAAAAATTCTTTCCATAATCATGTCCAGTCTACTAAAGGGTTCCTCAAAAGGCATTCTTTATTTCTATTATGGTGTTTTTTCTTTTATCTCTTGCATTTCTTTTTGAGTCTTTCTTAGAATTTCCATATCTGATTACATTTTCCATCTGTTCTTGCATATTATCTACCCTTTCCATTAGAACCTTCAGCATATTAATCACAAAAATTAGAGGGAAGTAGTGTTTTAAATTCATGATTTGATAATTCCAACATCTCTATCATATCTGGGTCTGTTTCTGATGCTTGCTGTGCCTCTTCTAACTGTGCTTTATTCCTTTTATTATGCCTTATTAATTTTTTTGTTGAAACACAGACATGATATATGGGTTAAAAGGAACTGAAGTAAATAGGCCTTTATTAATGCAGCGGTAAGGCGTAGGAGGAGGGGACCTATTTCCTAGGCTATGATTGGGTTCTCAGTCACTTTAGTAGCCTGCGCCCTGATCTGTGAACTTTACTAGTGCTTCTCAGTTGGTTTTATTTTTCTTTTTCCTCACCTCTTTAGGTGGGACAGGATGGCTAGGGAGGCCTGGAGTTGGATATTTATTTCCTTTTCCCCAGGTTGGTTAGGCTCTGATAAAACCTCAGTGGATCAGGTTGTGATGAAATAATTTTGCTTGAGGGTAGGCTTTGTTAAGAAGAACAGAATGTTCTGGCACATTTCAAATTGGTTACTTTTCTCTAATCCCTGCCAAAAACTGGAGGGATTTTTTTTTCTTTTCTTTTCTTTTTTCTTTTACATAATAGTTTATTACAAGATATTGAATATATGTGTTTTTTGTTTTTGTTTTTGTTTTTGTTTTTGTTTTTGTTTTTAATCTTCACTGTGAGAACCTGGAAGAGGTCCTGGAGATAAAACTCACAAAAGTTTGAGAGCTCCCCTCTGACTGGGTTCCACTGGAGTTGCTAACTCTCAAATTTGACCACTCTGAGCCTCCAGCAATCATCAATTACAGTTTAGGTTTCCTACTCTGATACTGGTTCTCTGCATGATGATTCTTTGTATCTGCTTGTTTGCTGCTTCAGTTTGGGAAGCAGTGCTTTGCCCTGGGGTGTAACTTCTCAGACATATCAAAGAGCAGTTGCTGATTTTTCAGTTTGTTCAGCTTTTTACTTAGGACAGAATGATGACTTTGGAGCTCCTTACAGGCTGGACTCCTGAGCAGTCCAAAAGAAACATGGCTGCTGCAACAATCTTAAAGCTCTAGTGTGGTTAAGAGTTGGCCTTAAGTATAATGTGCCATAGACCAACAAAGTCCATCTTACAGGCTATAGCTTATGCTTGGAGGCTACATTGAGCTAAATATAAAGCTGAAAAGAGACATTTTAAAACTACATTTCAGTGGCTTCAATAAACAGAAAAATAGCAGGATTGAAATTGACCTGATGATACTACTTATGGCTCCAAATAATCCACTGCCTTCTAAATCTGCTAGATGCTTGAATGGCTTGTAACACAACAAAAACAGAAAACAAAACATTCTAGCTTAAGATCTGTGAACACAACTCAAAGTGCAGGTGAGAAAATAAGGAATGGAATCATTTAAAAGCTATTCTGAAAAATACCTGTCATAGGCATCTTCTAAAGTAGTTCCCCATGATCTTTACCTTCTGATATCCATGCCCTGGTGCAATCTCTTCCCCTTGAGAGTGACTAGATTTATGGGAAAGAGAAGGATAAACCATTATTTTACCTAAAGAACAGTAGACAGACACATGTGTAAATGGCAGATGAGGCTTTTTGCATCAGCTTTCTGATAAACTGATGCTCAACGCTTGCTTTACTGCTAAAACGCAGCTGAGATTTTCAGAGGTAGCTTCCTGTGATACTGGTCTTTCGTGATTTCCTGAGAGGTCACTTTCTCTTTGACACATTCTGTTGGTGTTGTAGGTATTTAATTTGCTGTATTTAATCATTTTCTGCTAAAACATCAGTGATTTATATGTATATGATGAAACAATAACTAATGAATACTCCTTTAGCATAATGTAGAACAGGAGATGCCTACAAAAATGCTAATCTGAGCAGTGTGAAATATCTAATTATCTTAAAATTATTGCATACTGTGGGTAGAGAACTCTGAAAGCAACTTTTCTTCTTTCTCATTTTGTACTCCAGGATTTCATAAATCTGATGGAGCTGAAAGACTAACAACATGACAAGAAGAGATTGAGTGTGAGAAATTGAAAGAAAATAATTTTTAAAAGGCCAAGGAGAGGGGAAGCAGACAGATTCTGTCCAGGGGACCTGTTGAAACAGGAGTGAACAGCCATTTAGGTACCACTGGGATGCAGAATTGAGCCCTTCTGATCATCATAAGAAATTGAAGGACAAGACAATTGTTGTGTAAGCATGAAGAGACAATTCAAACTTTTCTTCTCTAGACTAGGCTGGAAAATACAAATTGAAGCTTTAGTAAAATATTTTATTAATTCTTCTCTTGATTACACTGCCCTAGATAGATAGATCATTCTTACTAAATGGGGCACTAACTCAAGATGTGGTTAGCTGTTGGAGATAATAGCCTGATAATATTGTTTAACCTTCTAGAGTTCTGTACTGAATTTTAGGGGTACATACTTATTTTACTTCATTTACTTCTCATTGAAACATGATGATTTTCTGTCCTTTTATTTATAGAGACACTGTTACTATGTAACTGATAAAAAATAAAAATGAATGTAAGATTTATTTATGAACTTTAAAACATCCTATGCATATTTTTTTACACTATGAACTCTTTAAGGGCAAAACCTTAAAGGTTCTAGTACCTGAAGCATTTTTAATATATACAACATATTAAAGATGTGTTAATGAATAAATAAATGCTCTGAAAACAACTCTTTTGTGAAAAAGCCCGAGGAGGCAGATCTACATGCTCTTTGAACCTCCAGAGTTTTGGTTTGAAAACATGTTTCTTCTCACACTATCAACACATTCTTTTCTTCATGATTGATATAAAATGTTCAAATTAAAAAACATGATATTTCAGTAATCCTAGTGCCCTGGTAATCATTAACAGAACAGCACAAAAATATATTATAAGTGCCACATTTCAAATTTTGTGGGTTGAGATTAATTTTTAGAATCAGGAAATACAACCTTCTGATGGGTTTTATCTTTGTTAATCCAGAACATTTTACCCATATAGCTACACAGCTATGTCTATTTCCATATACAAATATATCCAGAGACTTACATATTTAATATATTTGTTCTTAAGAATACATTTAATCTTGTGTTTAAAAATGCTTTATACAAAGGAAGGAATCGTTCTGTACTGTGTATTCAATCACTCCAAGAATTTTTACAGATAAAAGCAGCACAACCTTTAAAGAAAACAAACTTGCAGACTTAATTTTTCACAGTGATAAGGCATGAAAATAAACTAATGAAAATGCTGCAGATGATTATAATAATATATGAGCATGGAGAAAATAAGTATCTCATGCCAGCTAACTTAAATTTAAATATAATTGTCAGTCAATGACACATGGACACAATCCTAAATATTTTATGGTTATCAACAAAGATACAAATACGTCATTCAGTATCCTCACTCATTTAATAAGAGCCATTCTGAAACTGCATCATGGTGAAGCCTGGGAGAAAGAGTGATTTTATAGCAAATGACACATAATGGCTTTCTCTGAGCGCCCCATCAAACACCACATTACCACATTTTAAACAAGTTCTTTTGAATGCATGCTTATAGATTCAAAAGAATGCCTTGGATGCTGATTTCCCTAGGCTTCTGAAGTCTAGGGAAAGGTGCACTTAGAAGTTTTAGGTAAACACAACCAAAGCAAACAAACAAGGCAAAAGAAATTCTCAAGATACCAAGTACATTTTCTCAAATGGGGATATTTATTTGTTCAGCACTGAGGAAATGTTATTATGCATCTATTCTGGACAAGGCACTGTGCTATGTGTCAGAGTAAGGCAGGAATGGTTTTGTTGATGGAATTAAGAAATTAAATTTTGTATACGATGTAAGATACAAATCAAAGTTCATTTTTTCTTATATATAGTTATTCAATTGTTTAAAAACCATTTGTTGAAAGGTTATTCTTTATCCAATGAAGTGCCTTTGCATCTTTCTCCAAAAATAGTTTTGTGTACATTGATATCCTGGACTGTCTATTCTGTTCTCTTGATATATTTGCCTGTTTTTATGCCAACAATACACTGTCTGGATTACTATAAAGAGTCTCGAAATAAATCTTGAAAAAAGGTAGTGCTTTCCATTAACTTCATACTTCTTTTAAAATGCTGCTTTGACTATTCAACAAATTTAGCCTTTCCATATGAATTTTAGAATCAGCTTGCCTATACTTCTAAAAAAAAGAAAGACTGTTTAATATTGATTGCCATTATACTGAATCTACAGATCAATTAGGGGAAGATTATGTAACTCCTGCCTCAGTCCTAAAATCAATCATTTCCCCAAGCACCCCTTATTTCCGTTATTGGAGATAAACATTAGAAACCAAGATGTGAATGCCACGTGTGCTCGTTGCTACTACAGTGTCATTACTTCTAGGTCTTCTCAGCTGACAGAACAAGGTTATGCATATGTGTATACTAACCCACATGTATAGATCTCTCTCCATCTGTATTTCTTTTAAGCTAAATTTGCCTTCATGCTGATGTCCCCAACTCTAATCCTTACTATGTAATTCATCCTGCATTCTCTCTTTGTTAATCTGTAACCTCTTCGGTAAGACATGTGGCTCCCACCATCCACCATCCATTTACTTAATTGTTTGACTTTAGTATATAGGTACAGCAGTTTCAGATTTGTTAACCTTACCCTCCTAGGAAAGCACTAAACAACTTTATCAACTAAAGTACAATACTTATATACAGCTCCTTTTGTCTTTAATCTTCCAGACTACACTCATTTCCAAAGTTATTTAGGTAGCAGTCTTTATACCAATCCCTTTGTTGTGGAGATTTCATATATTTGTAATACAATTAGTTTCTTTTGTTACTACAGTTCTTTTGCATGGTGGGATTTCCCTTTACTCCCTAAATGTTTTATATAATTTGTATACATTAATCTTCACTCTTTTTGCTGAAAAGATCTATGGATAATCCAAATAAATAGGGTCATGTAATTACAATTAGAGTATCATACTGAATCAGAATATTTTCATTCCCTTGTGCTTCACCATTCAACAACCTGCTGTCAAACACTGATCTCTTCAGCATCTCTATATTTTCACCTTTTCTAGAATGTCATATAATTCAAATCACAGAGTACAGAGCCTTTTCAGAGTGGCTTCTTTCAAATATCAATATACATTTAACATTCATTAATGTTTTTGGTTGGCTTAATAGCTCAATCCTTCTATTGCTCATAGTCTTTCACTGTAAGGACTGACTACAGTTTGCTTATCCATTACCCTATTGAGGGACACCTTAGCTTCTTTCAATTTTTGGTGATTAAAAATAAAGTTGATATAAACATTCATGTGAATATTACTGTGTAGATATACATTTTCAAACCAGGTGCGCACATAAGTAAGAGTGCAGTTGATTGGTGATATGATAAGACTGTTTAGTTTTGTAAGAAACTAGCAAATTGTCTTCCAAAGTAGCTTTACCATTTTGCATTCCCACTAGTAATGAATTAGAGTTCCTGATGCTCTAACATCAATTGAGTTTTGAATGTTAAATCAACCTTGCATTCTTGGGATAAATTCCATTTGGTCATGAAGTATTATTCCTTTTATATAATCTTGCATTTGATCTGTTAAAATTGTTTTAGAAAATTGTGTGCATATATTCATAAGGGATTTTGGATTGAAATATACTTTTAATGTCCTTTCCTGAATTTTTTTTAGAATAATAATTAATATAATGGTCTCACAGAATAACTTGATAAGTATTCTAACTTCTTTAAATTTTTTATAAAAAAATCTAGCATCAGAATTATTTCTTTTATAAATGTTTGTAACAATTCACCAGTGAAGCCATCTTAACTTGGAGTTTTCTTTGTGAAATGATTTTAACTATAAGTTCAATTTCTTTCATAATGTGCTCACAATTGCCCATTTCTTACTGTCTTCTTTGTTTTAACCAAACTTTGGTTAGGCTTTTCTCCTTACTATCTCCTGAACTCCTTTTGTTCCCAAGCCTTAGCAAGCTATAAAAAGTGGAACAGTCTGTCTCATCAATTTATCCTGAGAATCAACTGACCACAGTGAGACATTTTTCTTATCTGACTTCATTAGACATTTTCTTTTGCTGCCCAACTTCCCTTTAAAACATCTTGCTTGTCTTTGCTTATCCCTCTTTACTGATGATAGAATGAAGATAGAAAAGGCTTTTTTTTTTTTTTTTGGCTTGATTTATGATAGTTGCAGTTCTCTGAAATCAGGGTATTCTTACTGCAGTAGCCTTTCTTTTGAAAAAAAATCTCTCCCTAAATTCAGATGTTTTCATTTGACAATAGATATCAATTTATTCACATTATTTTTGAGTGAGTTTTGAGAGTATGTGTCCTTCAAGTGTTATGTCCATTTCATTAAGGTTGTACAATTTATCTGCATAATATTCATATTATGAAAGATTATTACTTTCCTTGTAATATTCCCATATTCTTATTTCAGTATCTGGAGTATCTGTAATGATTTCACTTGTCTCATTTCTCATATTGCTATTTCTTATAATTTCTCTAGCCTTTTTTTTTATTACTCTTACCAGAGGTTTATCAATTTATACTGAACTTATCCAAAAACATCTTGTGATGTTACTGATTTTTTAAATTATTTTTTCTGTTTTTTATATCTGATCTTTATTTTTCTTTTGTTCTGTTTGGAGTTTATTTTTCTCTCTTTTTAAAGAAGTTTTACTTAAGAAAGGCTGACTTCTTAATGTAAGACCACTCTTTTCTTTCTTCTTTACAATAAAGGCATTTAGTGCTACAAAAATTTCCCTCAAAGTACTACTTTAACTGCATCCTATGACTTTAATACATTGTGTTTTCATTCATATTTTCCTGGGTTTGCATGCTTAGTAATTACTTATTTGATGCCAATAATTGTTACTTTTATGTTAAATCATGCTGAATAAATAGTGTGTATTCCTATAAATACTCTTGAGCTTTGTTCTGGGAGAGAGTTCAGTTACTTTAAAACTGTTTAATATTCTTGGATATTGCTTTTAAGATGTGTTAGGAAGACATTAGCAACTTTTAGTAAAGAGCTAATTATTCCACACTCCCAAGAAAAACTTCTGAACACTGTATCCAATTCCTCATAAATTATGAAAATTTCCAGTCTGGCTTTTGGCAATTAGCATTATTCCTGGTTTGGTGCAGGGTATAAGTACTGTTTCCGATAATCTTTTCAGGTGTTTTCTTTTTTTCTGTGGCTTAGGAGAATTCCTCAAATTTATGAGTTATAAGTATTGTCTGGATATTTAGGGGTCCTACCACAGTTGTCTGTAGTCCTCTCTCTGTGAAGCTCTCTTTCTCTGATACTCTGCCTTGCAAACTCTAGCCCCCTTGGTTCCTCTAGACTCTCAACACTTAAACATAGGGAATCTGACAGGCTCCTACTGACATCCCCGTCTCTGGATCTGTAGTCTGGAATATTTCTCAAGGCAAAAGCTAGTGGAATAGCAGTTTTCACCTCACTTGATACTTAGTTCTACTTTATATTATAAAGAACGTCAATAGATCAACTAAAATAACAATGCAATGAACACAAATTTGAACAAAGCAGTAGGGAAGGGTAGATGGGCTTCTTTAAAGTAACAGAATATAAAAACACAATTCTTATGGTTAATAAACATATTTATATAGATTTGTTTAACTATATTATTTGAAATTCATAAGATAGTGCAAGACATAGACAGTGGCTGCCTTAGTTAGCAGAACTGGAAGTTCTCTATGTATTTAAAGTCAGCTTGGGAGTGGGGACTAGCTCAATGGTAGAGCGCATGCCTAGCATACATGAGATCCTGGATTCAATCCTCAGTACTTCCATTAAAATATTTTTTTTAGTATTTTAAAAATATTTAAAGTCAGCTTGAGAATAATGTATTCTTTCATGAACGAAAAGTTTCAAGGACAGATGTGGACAGATATTTAAAAATTACTGATGAAAAAATGTTCAGTGATCCTTTATATATAAGGAATGCATTTAATTTTCCAAATTAAAATCAAGATTACAAAAATTGACCACTAGATCACTTATTTACTCTATTTGTGTTTTCCCCTTCCAATCCATTAAACTATACTAAGATAAATAATATCTGTTGTAAATAACAAGGAAGTCAATGCCTGTTATCTTTAGGATATTAAATTATGTTTGGTTTTATTTTTTTAATTTAAAATGAACCCTTTAAAGCATTCAATCTACTGATAATATTTTTCTGGTAGATTTTGATGAATAGTTTAAAGTGTCAAGAAATGACAGAACAATGGTAAAAAAAATCAAAATTTCAGTTTCAAGGAGACAAAGAAAAAAAATATTCAGAGGAATGTGAAACCATTAATTTTTTTAGCTAAAAAGAATTAGAAATGATAATATTGGGTAGTCTAAGACATAGCACTTTATTACAAACTCTTATTATTATTGTTTTCCTGCAATATTACTTTTCTCTATTCAATATTTGGAAAAGTTAGGTTGAAAATATGTTTATTGGATAAATGACAAAAAGAGTGAAGACATGCAGCTTGACGACTGCAGATTTCACCTTAAAGTATGGTAATACAGACAAAAATAATAGCAGTCATTAAAATTTCAAAAAATCAAATTCTAATCAGTGCCAGCTTCTGAAATCATCATGAATATTACTAATATTACTAATATTGAATACTAAAATATTACTAATAGTGTACAACACAGTAGAAATACTACAAATATTGTACAATCAAAATATAACTAAGAATAGTATCAATTCTTTATCTGCTATTTCAAAACACAAATCATTATTGTTTACAAATAATTTCTACCATTTGCAACCACAGGTCATACTCCTTGCTAGATAGGACATCTTAGGAACTTGACATAACCTACCACAAAGCCATTTACTAAAACACTGAACTGTTTATCCAGTAAGAGCAGAGAAGTGCTTTGATCACATTATTCCCTAGGATAGAAATGTGGGGACCATCAAAAGCAAAAGACATAGTTCTGTTTTAATGTAAATGGATATGTTTAACCCTAATCTCTTCATAAAGACATACACTTCAAAAGAGGAACTGTGCTGGGATGTCTAAAAGAGAGGCCTTATTTGGCAGAAGGAATATGGATATAACTCTTCCTCCATTGTTGACTTTGAGTATAATTCACCGTTCAGAAATGACATGTCTTCTTAGTATTATTTCTTCAAAAACAGTGTTTATGAGTGTGGTGTAACTTCTGAAGGAAAATGTGTTGGCAGCATTGTTATTATTATAATGCATTTTTTTCTTTTGTCCATAATGGAAATGCTTAGATATATAGCAATACCCAGGGATCCAGGGATGGAAATGGAGGTCACTGATTCTGAGAAGCTGAGTAACTTGTATTAAGTATCACAAGTAAGTATGCAACAGACCTGGAATTTGGACACTAGCCTCCGACCTACACTCCGCACAACTGTCTTTCTTGTTAAAAGTTCCCTTTCTGTGTAAAAAAGAAAATTCTCAGAGAGAGGAAAGTTGATTTCTTCTAAATCACATCAAAAAGTGTTCAGCTATCTCAGCTGTCACTAATGATGAGATCTATGAAGTCAGTTGAAATTATAGATCGTAATTTTCTTTCCTCTCATTTTGGCTCTCCAACATCTAGTGACAGTATAAAGAGAAATCCCCACAAATGTTTGGGTGTTTTTATACGCGTATGCAATTTTTTTCAAGTTTGCCTTTCACCAACTTTGATTTATACTCGATTTTAAAGCATATTGAGTCATATGCTCTCCTCGCTAGTAGGAGGGAGTAGCCGCCATAAATCCTTGATACTGCCACTTACACAAAGAAAAGGATTGTTCTGGATTGCATGGCAGATATAATACCAGCTCAGGGGCAAGAAAAATATGATGAGAGAAGAATTCGCTAATGTCCTCTAGGCAAAGAAAGGTATGGAGCAGGCCTTTTATTATCAAAGAGAAATTAAGCTAATTCATTTGTAAGTGCTAAAATTGTACAATGGAGAAACTATTATTTTTACCCCAAAGATCTAGCCGTAAACAAAGCAAATGGAGCATTTTTCTTACCAATAAAATCCAAGTACCATCAATTATAACTGCTTGGAAATAATTATATTAATAATCATATCATACACTATTTGATGCATGTCAGTTTTCTCATTCATATCAAAGAGATAAAGAATCTGCCTTTTCCAAAGCATAAAGTAAAATTTAAATAAAAAACTGAATTTAAATTTTTAAAAAGTCATGTTTGAAATTTCAGTAGGATTTATGGGTAAACACAGAATACACAGCTTTATCACAGAATACTACATAGTTTTCTAGGCACATCTGATTATCTTTATTTCCTGGGAGATAGCAATAATCATATGCCCACCAACGTAATTTTGGATTCCAAATAATTGGCAGGAGTATGTAGCCAGGATAAATCATTTTATTTTAGATAGAAAAATATGTTAACATTATTTTACATAAAAATGCACAATTAGATTGTTGCAGGCATAGTAAGAGACCCTAGAAAATATGCTTATAGTAATATTATGTGATATTCAGTGGTTATACTTGTAAGATCTATTTTTTTTTAAAATAGAGTCACTGGAGGGCAGACAATGAGAAAAGTTAAAACTCAGACATATATTAAACTCTGCTCTAGTCTCATTTAAATTCTGACAAAGTAATCAGTATTGAGTAAAGGAAAAATGAGAATTCACTCATTCTTTAGTATTCTCTATTCTCCTTTAGTTTTAGTTATGAATTGTAATTTCATCAGGTTTTTAGGCTAATTCTCCAATAACTTAGCTGCAAATCCTTTTAGGCAAAAGATACCTGATTAGAAAGGAAATGTATAATATTACTGGAATAAGGTGATTTCTAAGTGAACTTTTACAGTATATCTGTGAAAACTAGGATATTTATAATGCTATTTTTTTCTAGCAAGTATGAATTAACCATTTAAAATATGTTAATAAAAGTCATATTATTTTTAAAGAAATTCAAATCGCTCTGTATTCTACTGTTTATGTTCACTTTAATCTGATTTATGACGGGACTTCATGGTAATAGTTGAAAGTGAAATATAATGAAAATAAGGATACCAAGTATACAGAAGACTGAATAATTTGGGGTTTTTATATTTTCAACACAAATAAATACTCCACATAATCATATAGAATATCAAAATGGAAGTAACATAAGTTCTTTTCTTTCATGTTTATGGTATTGTGTTATCATTTCCCCCCCCCCCCACCCCCAAATCTGCAGCATAAATGCAGGAATCTGTAGTCCCACAGTACTGGAGACAGAAACTACACAAGGATCCAAACAAGCTTACTCTTGAAACAAAGCCATGTAGCTGAGTAGGTGGCTGTGTTGGGGGCAAACTCTAACTGAGAGTTCTCAAATTAACTTCCATGTAGAATACAATATTTATTAACAGTAAAGGGACAAAATGCACTAATTTGAAGCATATAATATACATACTCCACCTGCAATCTGTATAACAATATTACAAGTGTTAAGAACCTAAACCAGAAAAAAGTTTTGGGGAACTATATTTTATCTCTGATTTTATTTAGAATTGCTGGCACAACAGTTAATAAAAAACAAACTCTTTGGTCTTCTTTTGTTATAATTTAAAGATCATAATTAAGTAATTAACATATTCATTGCCTACATGCAAAGCAGACATCTCTGTCACTTTACTCTCATTACACCACTGCTAATACTTGAATTATATTTTAGTATGTGTTTATGTGATGGAAGTTCAGCATTGGAATCCTATTTCTCTCATGCATTTTCTCTCATTTTATAGGATAGATATTTATAGACACAACACTTCTAATTAGGGTCCTACTTATTTGTGAGAATGTGTGTCAGATGGAAAGGTTTCTGTCTTTCTATATCACTCAGATACAAGCAAACTATAAATAGATGCAACTATCTAATTACTCTGTTTTGTCTTCTAGCATAGATATGTTCAAACATTTATATATTGTGATGCATATTATAGTGTGTCTCCTTCAGCTTTCATTTCTTTCCTTTTAGTTTGAGAAGATGGTTATTTAAAGGCTACATAGCACAGACAGCCGCACTACTGGTTTTCTGGCTGGCACTAGGTTCTGATAACAGTTGCATTCGCATGCAACTTAGAAGAGAAAAGGAAGATAGAGAGCATTTTGTTCCCTTTTTCTTTCTGGTGACACGTATGGTTGTGCATATGAGAGTTCTCTGCAAAAACACTACAATTTCTATACTCCAGTGTCCTTAATGACAAGAAGTAGGTTGGTGTTGATGGTGGCTTCCTGATTTTCCAATAGTTTCTTATTCTGGGTAACAGATATGGGTGTCCATTCTCTAGCTTCTTGGGTAATAAGAGGAAATTGTAGCCTTGGCAATAACAAGGTCAGGTTTCAGCATAATTTCATGGTGGTCTAAGAGGTATAGCATTCTCTAGTTCAGTTCTGAATTGTTCTGCTGTCTTTCCTGGAGTCCCAGTCTAGAGCCTCTCCTTCATACTTTCAAAAGTTTTATATAGATCAATACTTATATTAAAACACTTACGCTTAAGTTACCTTATTTATGTTTCTTGCACTTAACTATAATTCATGCACACATTGCTATTCAGGCATTCTGCTATAATTATTATATATACTTTTCTGAAACACGTTGTATTGTGCAAAATCATGCACTGAAAACATCATAGCTTTGGGGGAGATTGGATTAGGAAAAGACCAATCAAAACTTATGCAATTTTGTGACAAGAATGTGAGAAAAAGTGGCAATAATACTAATAAAACACCAATATGGTTTAAAAGATATATTGTATTTCTAATAAATAAAGAAGTACCATAACAAGTATCTTTATCTTTTGTTGAAAACAGTGAAGTTAGTTTATTGGAAAGTTTGAGAAGATCAATGGTATTCAATGATGGAAATGAGTACTGGTGGCTGTCATCGTCAGAAGAGTCAGGAGGAAAAGCAGTTGGAGGCTTTTCATGAAATGATGTGATGCACCAGATAGATAACTCTGGTTCACATTGTGTTAAACTTGTGTCCAAACTGAGCCAAATGGAAGACTACAGTGTGAATGATTATTGTGAACACTACTGTACTCTATGGCTTGCAGAGAATTCATATATTTTACATTCATTCTCTATTATCTGAAGGTACAAAACTTAAAGTTGCTGGGAAAATGTATGTTATACTGACTGATAAAAAATATTAATCATGCTTGAGATAATTTTTACTATTGTAAAGCAGATGATACATATAGTTTTATTTAAATTAATTTTATTTTCTCCTTTATGTTATGTTAAAAATACTGATTATTGGATATATGTGTGTAACTGTGGGTATTTTATATACAAATTTTATTTTAAGAGTTATTGTTATTTTAATACTTTAATATTTTAATATTTATTTATAATAGGCCACTTATTTTTTTAAAAAGCAGATACTGTACCAGACTTGACATGTTTGAGGTCTTTTTCAAACCTCATCTTATCAAAGAAAATGGTCAGGAGTGATTTGCTTCTCTGAATTATGGTCACAACTGTCTGCAGCTCCCAACATTTGTGACTTCACTTCTAAGAACTTGGAAGGACTAAAGGGACATTTCCCACAAACTTACTGGTATCCTTACTCGCTGGTATTTTTCTTTCTTTTCTTTTCTTTCTTTTCTTTCTTTTCTTTCTTTTCTTTCTTTTCTTTCTTTTCTTTCTTTCTTTCTTTCTTTCTTTCTTTCTTTCTTTCTTTCTTTCTTTCTTTCTTTCTTTCTTTCCTTCTTTCCTTCCTTCCTTCCTTCCTTCCTTCCTTCCTTCCTTCCTTCCTTCCTTCCTTCCTTCCTTCCTTCTTTTTCTTCCTTCCTTCCTTTTCTTTTTTTTGTTTTTAGTTAATAGTAAACCAAAGTGAAAATAAATCAAGCTGAATACAAGTTATTATTCTTAATACAGATCAGACTTTGTACCCAGATGCTGGCCTAGCTCACATATACTCTAAACATCTGCATACATCAGGAAGAAACCTAATCTCCTGGCTACTGTAATGCTCAGCCTCTCCTGAGTCTAAACATAGTGCACTATAGAATAGCCAATAAATACCTACCATTTTGTAACTGATACTCCTACTAGGCCCAGTGCCAAATTCAGATACGTAATTCCTAGAAGCTGACAGTGACTGAGATCCTGGCCGTAAAATTATCCCATTATGCATTTTAGAGTTTTATATGCAGTGGGTTTTAAGGCATTTTTTCAAATCAGTGCATTTTTATCTTATATTACTTATTACATTATGGAAATTCTGCTATATAGTTAAAATGAAAGATTACATTTTATTATATAACATGACTTATAAAAAATAGTGTCTGCTTATTGATATGCGTGTCCATAGATTTATAATTAGAATCACCTCAGTGATGAGTGAATGCTATTATATTAAAAAAAAGTTCATGCATCCTTTCTATTTCTTCACATTCTAAAATTTATAAAATTGCAGTCCTAGTCATTATTCTTGAAAAAAGTATGTCTTATATCTTATCTATATTTCTGTTCATTTACTGATTTAAATTTGTAGTGATGGTATTTAAATGTTGCTAACAGTTTTCAGAGCAATAGTATTTTCTTATATTACCTAATTTAATCTTGAGCTAATAATAAATCTCATTTTATAGAAGAGCAAATAACCTCAGAGTAGTTATTTTTCCAGGATCACAGACCTACTATGAGGCAAAATCTGGCCTCAAATTCAAGTTGACTTTTTAATGACATGTTTTTATCATGGTCAACGTGATTATTATTGCTTTATTAATAATTATAGTATGACTAAAAATACAGCCTCCCTTACTTGCTCTCTACATTTATTAAAAAATAAATTTCATTTTCTTTAATTAACATATTATTTTCCAAAACATATTTTAAGTATACTGAGTTCAATAAAATGGGGCAGTTTTATTTTAAAAAGTTTGAATCCAACAGCTGACATGAAGAATGAAAGTGAAGCAAAATGATAGCTCGAAATCACTTTTATAGACTCTAGGTAAATTTAAAATTGCTCTCATCATTCTAATTAACTCATCTAGTTATTTCTAGAATTCTCACAGAAAATCTAAAAGAAAATCTCAAAAATCAAAGAAAATGTTGTCTAGAATATGAAAATGAATATATGTATGTATACTTATGACAAACATTATGCTGTATACCAGAAATTGATACATTGTAACTGACTATTCTTCAATTAAAATAAAAAGAAAATGTTATCTGATTGCAGAGAGATCACACAAGGGAAGTGGGCAAAAGTTGAATAGCCACTTCAAAAAAGAAAGTATTTAAGTAACATAAACAATTAAGCCTAATTTAACCTCATTTATCAGAAAAATGTAAATGTGATAAAATACAGGAATAAAGTTTAAATAATTAAAAATGGAAAAAAAACAGATATTGATCCAATACTAAAACACAAACCCTAAATATATGCAGATACTAACTAGTATATATAAAATAGATTAACAATTATTTATTATAATTAGGTTGATTTCTCTTGTCCATCAGATTTTTTGTTCTCTGAGATAGTCAAGATATATCTTGCACTACTCCAGAAGCTTTATTAACACAATACTGGGCATAAAATATTTATTTAAGTACATTTTTTATTGATTGATATTCATCATTGTATTCAAGCAAAGACACTTATAATTAGAAGTTCATTTTCTTTAGTAAAAGGTTTATCTAAACTCAGAAAAAATATATGCACCTTCCCCTTGCCATATCAGCCCTTTAATTTTATGGATGAAAAATTAGAAATTTAGAGGTTAATGATTTAGTCCAATATTACATACCAGGCTAGTGGCAAATCCATAACTTGGATACAGGTCCACTGATTTTTAGGCCACTGTACCATTCAATAAATAATTTTAATAAAAAAGAGAATTTTTGAAAAAAAGAGCAACTTGATTATAATTCCAGGAATCAAATTTTCTTTCCTAGAATGAGAGCTGCTGTTTAATGTCTATGTTCTTATTCCTATGATATATGATGTTGACTGCTAGTTGACAACCTCTTCTGAAGAAAGGAGGTAGTAAATAGTACAAAGAAAAATAAAACACAGAAATTATAATATTTCCCTATGGGATAATATACATGGGAAAAACCTCTGGCAGACAAAAGGATAATAGATGTTGTTTAGCCACCTGGAATTCCAAATGCAGTGCATCTAGCAAGAAGTAAAGGAAAACAGATGGATATTTCATCTTTTCTAGTGTATTCCTAAGAACCACAAGAACCTACTTGATTAACCAAGGGAACAATAATCTAATCCAACAGCAAAACACTAGTGATAAATGCAAAAAATAAAAAAAGGAATAAAAGTTTCTGTGATAGAAAGTAGAGTATAATCAGATTTATGATTAAGGAGGAATGAAGAAGAGCAGAGAAAAAACAAAATTGTATGTAGTATATGACAGAATGGCCAAAAAAATTTACTCCCTTACATTTCAATAGTAACTTTGCTATTGCTTACTATAATTATGAGACTGTTTCTTTATTCCTTCAACTACAAACTATACAAACTCATATGGTAGGATGTTGGGGTGTTGCTATAGGGACAATTTTATTTTAAATTATTTTCTTTTTAAATAAATTCTCTTCAAATAATGCATATTATTAGAACTCATATTATATCTCCTTTTTGTTTCTAGTTGCCTTTAAAATCATTATGATAAAAACTCACTCAAGACAAATGGCAGTTAATAATAACAAGTATTAAATTAGCATCTCTGAAAAACAAAATGAATGACATATAAGACATGAATGTTAGATAGGCACTGGAATAAATGATATTGAGGCAAGTTTTATTTAATGTAACCTGTTAAAAATAAATCTGAGGATAAAAATGGTTAGTAATTTTGCCTAATAGGTTGAAGAAATAATAATTAACCTGAATTAGAGGTTAACTATAGATAGGAGAAAGAGGCCAAAAAAAAAAAAAAAAAAAAAAAAAAAGAAGACATATTTCCATGACTCTAAAATGAAAACTATATATATTAAAAAAGGAAATTATTAGTAGGTCTTTAGATGAATAGACCAAACAGCAAATTAACATGTGTTTTTATAATAACAATCCTGCACATTTGTAATTGCAGATCTATAAGGATTTCAAATAAAAAATTTAAACTACCACTCTGCTATGTAATCAATTAATATTTTTGTTTTGAATTTTCTTATGTAGCATCATGTGGCTTGCACTGCATCATCAGTAATGCCATTAATACATTTTTTATTTAAAAAAGGAACAGTGCTTTCCCTTAGATAAATCTTAAACCAAACTCTTCACATTAGTCAATTTTCAAGTAACATCACTTTCCTATCTTGATAAACATAAGCAAACATTTATTTTTTAGCAAGGTATAAAATAGTGAAATCAATTCTTTATATCAGTGGTTTCCTCTCTTAAAACTGACTCATTCATATGAGAGCTTCAAGTGATGATGGAGGTTATGGATAATCTCTTTGTGTCATGTCTAAATTTTTCTCTTTGGGCTAGGATAGTACGTCCTTATTTCTTCTACAAGCTCAATAAGGCTATTGGCTACAGTTTGAATCAAGGTTCCAGTTGTCCCAGTGGTGCCATGATGGTGGAAAAAAGGTAGACCACATTTAACCCTGCACTGAAGGACAGAAACACTTCTAACTTTTATTTCAGAAATTCCTCTGACAAACTCTTAAGAAATAAGAAATAAAGCTTTTCAATTTATTAATTCATCAAGGAACCATCTGAAGAAAAACAACAAAATATCGTAACTTGTGCAGCTTTGAATATGTTCCATAACTTATCAGCTGTGATATGATTAGCACACTCATTCCATTTTAATGAGAACTCGTGGCAAATTTCCTGGCTCTAGAAAACTATGTCACATGCTAGTATTGACAGAATACTGCAAACTCTTTTGCTAATATTTATAGAATACTTCTTAATAGAATAGGGGGGCTTTGCCTTAAATTACAGAATGATCTTCCTAACCTCTAAATAGCATGGAAGCCATAGTACACATCACTTTTCAGTATCTAAGCTTTGCAAATCAGTCTCAAGATTACCAAATGTAATTCCTTCAGTTTTTTTGTCATTGTCAAGGCAAATGTATCCTTTTTGTTTTTATAACGATATATGTAATACTGGTCCTTTTTCATCTCTAGTATCTTTAAGCATTAATGACTTATTTCCAAGTTTGAAGTTGTAATTTATATTTGGACATGTATTAGAAAATTCATTTTTCATAACATCTTAGCAAGATCTTAGTATTAATTTCTTAATATTGTTGTTTTAGTAGATGATCAGACAGGAAAACAAAAGCAAAATTATATCTTCAGTGACAGTCTTATGTGTATTACCCTCTAAACACATCTTCATCATATGTATTTGAGAAAGGAAAAAAAAAGGTTTATGATTACCCTGAGGTTAAATAGAAATATAAGATTAAAGAAAAAAGAAAAAGGAGGAAGAATGAATATTGTCTGAGTGGTTAAGAAATATTATTTTTTGAGAAATAATATTTTAATAAAAAATAAATCATCAAATTAATTCCAAATTCATTTCAAGATTCAAGAGAAAGTATAATATTTCTGAAAGGTAAGGTTAATTACAATTCCTTGTTTTTCTAGCGAAAAAGGGATACTTTTCAAAGTTGATAAATCA
This sequence comes from Camelus dromedarius, assembly GCF_036321535.1. Lineage (NCBI taxonomy): Eukaryota > Metazoa > Chordata > Mammalia > Artiodactyla > Camelidae > Camelus > Camelus dromedarius. Next base: position 36,788,831 of record NC_087437.1, on the reverse strand, counting down.
AGAAATAACACCCAAAGATACTTTTAATATTCATGGATTGTTGCTTATTCAACCCATTTCTTGTTTGCTATTTGAGTGTTTCCTTGTGAAAAGATCTTCCACTGCTGGATTTTGTTATCCCTTTTTCATAGTGTGAAGTAACCTCGAGTATTTGGTGATTTTGGACTGTGCCTTCATTTTTTGATTGGAATCCCCTTAAATCTACAGCCTCAGCTCCTCGTTCAGCCTGCCATGGGAGGAGCTGGGGTGGGGTTTTGCCTGAAGCTACTAACTTGGATCTTTCAAGCTTGTTTCATGTGTCAGTAGAAAGCATGGAAGGATGGAGGGCAGTGATAATCGGTTAGAACTAAAAAAGGTAGAAATTGGAATTTCATACATGGTTGGTGTGACCACAGTGGAAAACAGTTTGGCAGTTCCTCAAAATGTTGTATTTAGTTACTATATGACCTTGCAATTCTATTCCTAGGTATACGTCCAAGAGTGTTTTAAGCATATGCTCACACAAAAAAGTTGTACAAAAATGTCACAGTGGCATTGTTCACAATAGCCAAAAAGTGGAAACAATTCAAGTGTCCATTAACCGGTGAATGGATAGATAAGCTGTTTTATACAAGGACAATGCAATACTATTGAGCCATGAAAGGGAATGAAGTATTGATACATGCTACAACATGGATGAATCCTGAAGACATTATGCTAACTGAAAGAAGCCAGATATAAAAGGCCACACAGAGTGTAATTCTATTTACATGAAGTTTCCAGAATAGGCAAATGCAAAGACACAGAAAGTAGGTCAGTAGTTGCTTGGGGATGAGGAGTACAGGAAATTGGTTGTAACTACTAACAAATGTGAGTTTCTTTTCAGGTTGATGAAATTTTCTGGAATTAAATAGTGGTGATGGTTGCACAGCATTGTGAATATACTGAAATCCACTAAATCATACACTTTGGTGAAATTTAATAATAATGTGAATTTTATCTCAATTAAAAGTTAAAAAAATCTGGTATCACTACAAGTCACAGATACTATATAAGGAGGAATATTTAGAAAAGCCAAAAGAAAGAGATGAGAAAAAACAAGGACACATTAAACACAGTCCAACTCCCAGTAAGATTAACATACATTCTCACATCATAGGTCTATTTATCTATTTACCTGATAATGCCTGGTTTTCAACACACACACAAAGTACAAGTCATGCCAAAGGCAAGGAAAAACACAGCCTGAATTAACAGAGCAAGTATTAGAACCTAACTTAGATATTATACAGATGTTAGAAATATCAGACAGGGAGTTAAATTGACTATGATTCTTACATAAAGGACTCTAATGAATAAGTATATAGCATGCAAGACACTATGGGTAATGCAAACAGAAACGGAAATTTTAAGAACCAAAAGGAAATGCTATAAATTAAAAACTCTGTAATAGAATTAAAGAATTATTTGTATGGGTCCATCCTATACTCAGCATTTCAGGTGAAATAATCAGCAATCTTGAAGATAGGACAATAAAATTTTCCAAAGTGTAAAACAGAGAGAGAAAAAAATCAAGTAATTGTATAACAATTTCAAAAGGTGTAACATAAATTGTGATTACAAAAAAAGAAATGAAAGAATGGAGTAGAAGAAATAAAGTATCAATATAGAAAAATCCCTAAAATTATCACAGATACAAAAATACAGATCTAAGAACCTAAGAAAGCACAAAGTAGGATAAATGCCAAAAACAAGACAAATAAAAAACCCAGAAAACCACAACAGCAAAACACTCACACATATACTGAAATTGAAAACACACATATACCACACACACACAAACACACACACACACACACACACACATACACACACAGAGGCAAAGAGAAACTCTTTGAAGAAGCCAAATGAAAGAACACCTTACCTCTAGAGAAACAAGAAGAGAAATTACATCAAGCAAGATAAGAGCAGAGTAAAAGATTCAAAATGTTGAAGAGAAAAATCAACTATCTCAGAATTCTGTATTTAATGATATTATCCTTTAAAAGTGAAGCTGAAATATAGACTACCATAGACAAACAAAAACTGAGAGAATTCATTGCCAGCACTCCTGTGCAAATAAGTATTAAAAGAATTTCTTTAAGCAGATGGAAAATGATGTAGGTCAGAATCTGGGATCCACGTAAAGAAGAGAAGAGTGTCAGAAAAGTATAAATTAAAATAAAATTAAATATTTTATCTTGCTTAGTTGATTTTAAAAGTAACAAGGTATTGGGTGATCAGAGCATAAGAGAAACCTGATAAACACTACTTCAGCCTGGTATATATATATATTTATATATACACACACATACACATACGCATACATACACTTATAATTCAAAACATATTGTGAGATTTGATCTGGATACTAGTGGTGGTTTTAAGCCCCAATACTTTATTCTCAGTTTGCTGTCAAAGCTAATTTTGACAGTGTATAAGTCATACAGTTCTATGTAAATAATTTCCAGCAGCCACCATCAGCAATTTTAAAGTACTTGCTTATTCAGCAAGTGGTCTTTTTATAGAGATATCTAGTACCAAAAGATGAAGTGCAATTTTAAATTACATTTTGGTGCATTTCTCTTGACATTTTAAGAACTTTATATTTTACTTATATGGACTATTATAGTTTATGAAAGACAAGAAAACTTTGCTCAACAAAGATTAAAAACAAGTTAATTTTTAAAGATATATTATCTTGTAACTGTTGACTTTTACATCAATGCTGTAGGTTTTCTTTTATACATTTAATTGGAAGCTATGTGTCTTCAGTTGGGTTCCCTGAGAAGCAGGCTCTGAGGAAAGCACTTGTGATTAGTTCTACATGAGGTAGTATCACAAAGAACTACTAGAGGAATGGGAATTGAGAGAGTAGAGAGATGGAAATCAATAAAAGATATTTTATTAAATGGGGGGAGCATTCTGGACAACTAGAAATCAGGGAGACAGTGTAGAACACACTTCAGAATTTTCCTAAGCAAAGGAAAACATAGGTAAGATAGCTGTCGGTGAGATTAGGTGGGTATTACTTGGAAATCTCAGATTGGACAATATACTTTGAGAGGTGGAGTGAAATATAGGGAGTTTGGGATGTGCAGATACAAACTACTAGATATGAAATAGATAAACAAGGTCTTACTGTATGTATAGCACAGGGAATTATATTCAGTATCTTGTAATAGCCTATAATGAAAAAGAGTATGAAAAGGAATGTATATGTATAACTGAATCACTACGCTGTACGTCAGAAATTAACACAACATTGTAAACTGACTATACTTGGAACAAAAAATAACAAATATGAATACTATCTTAAATCACCTAAAAAAAGAGTGGATATGTAGTATTTTGTGCAGAATGGTATATCATATTTATTAGACAGTTAGACTAAGATATCCAAGCTGAAGTCATTAATAATGATTATGTAAAATTACATAATATTCAAAGCTAACATTTTTAGTATATGATATACAATTTTAATTTTTTCAGATATCTCTGAATCATCATTAAGAGCATCAATTACAGTGATATGCATATGACTCACATTCATATTCTATAAATTGTCAAAATAAGAGCTTATATATCAGCAATAATCTTTATTTTAAAATACTAATTTTGTTATACATTCTGTATATTTTAGTTTGAGAAACTTTTATCCCTTAAACAGGAAATTAACATTCTCTCTCTCATGAATTTAACATATGGATATTAATAGTTAAGCCTTCATTCCAATCAACCGTTCTATATTATGCTTCTTCTTTTTCTCTAGATACTTAGGGTTATCTTCTCTTTTGTTACCTCTGGAATAACATATTGGAGCATAAGAAATATAAAATGATAATGCAATTTCATTAGAAAATAATATTGTATGGCTTTCCTGATAAATGCAGAATGAGAGCAAAACCTAACTCTTGCTGGTTTTTTAGTTTTAGACTATTTTATGAATTTTCTGCAACTATCAAGGTTATCATCATCAAATCAGCCTAGATTTTAATTATTTTCATATTTTATGCTTGGTACATTTATGATTATTTTTAACAGTCTGTAAAGCTCATAGCTTAGTTTCAAAAAAAAATGCTGTGTGACTTTATATTGAACTCTTTTTCTCCTGAATTATTATCATTCGTTAAGTTCTCTTTTCTCATCTATCAGCCTCCTAAGTATAACAAAAAAATCCTGAGATATGAATAAAGCCTTCTGTAAGATATCTCAAAAATCTTCTATTTTTTTCAATTTTTTATTTTTGAAGTTAAATTTCTGCTTGAATTTTTAATCATATTTCACCAAAATGAGTATTCCAAATGCACTGTATGATACATTTTTCTTCAAATTCAGAAATTTAAAGTACATTTTATTTTCTATATTATAGATTTGCTTTATATACATAGATATGTGCAAACAGATACACCCTAACCATTTATCTAGACATGAGATAAATGTAATTTATTTCTATACAAAGTCAAGAAGTCTGTTTTTATTTCTGCTTTTTTGCTTCACCTGTTTTCACAATCAATAAACTATATAAAATATTCACAAAAGGTCAGAGGGACAGTGTAGAATGAGCCATATAGGTCTCAGTGGCTTCCTATTAATTCAGACAGAAAAGCCACAGGCCCATTAGGCTTTCATGGTGAGACTGTTGAAACACTCAGAGAAACACACCGAAGCCCGAGAGGGAATAAAGATCTTTCTTTTTTGTTGTTGTTGTTATTAAAAGAATGCTAGGATAAGTCTCTGCACTTTAGCAAGATGACAGTTTGAAATATTCAGGGCAATTATAGACATGAAGCAAACTGAGAAACTATAAAGTCACAAGATTATACACTGAACCCATGAAATATTACATGAACCTATTGGATTAAAAACTATAACCACTACCCTCATGAAGCTCTCCTTAACCTGCCGTTACTGAGCTATCTCTTTATTGTATTTTATCATTTAATTTACAAGAGAGCCACTGAATCCCAATTTTATAGTTAAAAAAAATGCAAAACTGAGAAAGTAAATTACTTGTCCAAATTTATAATTTTTGTAGCAGGAATTTAATACTATATTTATATGGTTATAAATCAGATACCACAATGTTCCTATCTCATTTCCACTTTATTTTTAGGTATTTTTAAAGTAAATTAGGACAATAAGTAAAAGCTAAAAAATTAAAGTAAAATGCAATGTTTTAAACATACTGCAGAGTTTTCTCTTATTGTGTGTTGAGTATTTAAAATGACAAATTATCTTAGATTAAAGTTTTCAGAAAGGCTTATTATAAGCTTCAAATTAAACTCAAAACAGAACTATCGTACAAAAAATATTTTATGTAGTGTTGGAACTTTTACTTTCTTTTGTAAAGTTGCAATTTTTGTTTGTATTTGGTGTTTTGTTCTACTAAAATCGAGAAAAAAAAACGTAGTTCATGAAGTTATTGGGTCCTTAATTTAATCAACACCATTAAAAATCAGTTATAGAGGTGTTCTAAACAGGATCTAAACAAAATCACCTGAGAAATTTTTAAGGAATGGAGTTACTCTACTCTGATCTCTGAAATCAGCCCACACTTTTAATTTTTAGGAAAAATAAAAAGCTTCATAGCTATTTCTACTCCAAGAATGGAAGAAACATGCTATTAAACTTTACAATAATTACAGCAAAACATTTTTGTTTCCGTGACAAAAAATGGTCTCATTTTCACAAACTCTAAATACATTATGTGGCCACAGGAAGTAACCTAAGAGTTAAATGCAAATATTATTTTAAATATAGCACTTAGCAAAATCACTGTACTTATAATGTGCCTTTTTATACCTATAAATCAATGAAAAATATAATCTTCTCAACTATCTTTTTTTAATACTAATAAGAGAGAAGGATGTAATTAATATATTCAGTCAAGGTTACACTGACCTTTAAAATTCTGTTATAGTTATATGCAACTTTATATAATGAAAAGTTCCCTTTGGAGCTTTATAAGCTATAAGTAAATTTGTAGAATAATGAAGATCTAATAAATCAGATCTAGGAGAGTAAGCAGAATACTGCTTGTTGATCAAAATACTTATTTTCCATCACTGGCACTGCTACTATATGTAGGATCTGACCTACTTTGTGGTGCTTTCTGCCAGATCTGAGCCTAACATACAATTTGGGGACCTAGCACGCTCAAGAGGAGGAAGGATCCAGAAAAAAAAGGGAAAATTGGTGACAAAGGTTATATAGGGGAAATTTACAATAATTGGTATTCCTGATTAAGTGGCAAGAGAGCCCAAGCTCAAATGTAGTGTCTGATGGTAGACCGAACAGTGAAAATATTATAATAGAAAAGAAGGCAAAACTGTGGATACAGATAAAAGGATATCAGTAGAGGTAAACTTTGAAATTATGATTTACTTCTATGACTTTTGAAAAGCAACCCAGGTGATTATAGTACACAATCATTGTTGAGAACTACTGTCTAAGTTTGGACAATGGGGTAAGAGGCTGAGACTAGGATTAGAAGAAAGTGTCAAGACCCTGGAAAGACAGGAATGGCTGAACTGTTGATATCTCCAGAAATTAGAATTTTTAGTAGAAAGATATACCATAATCCATGTGCTGGCAAGAGTTGCTACAATCTGAAGGCATGAACTTCAAAGATGTTAAGATATTTTAAGAAGGTTGGAGGTGGTCACTGGTCAGGAAGCAGCAGCAAAGAGCAAGAAAGGTATAAAGTAGAAGACGCTGCTTTTACACTTTTAAGGAAATAAATAAATGCCAATAATTACAATGTTAGCCTTCTTGTCTCTACAATGGGACTGTGGTATTTAACATGGTATTACCTTTTAATCTTTTAGATTCTACAATTATTATTTAGCTTTTGAACTTTTCTGTATAGTTTTCTTTCCCAAAATTCCTTCCAGCTTAGTTAATGACTCTATTTAAACCCCATAAATAGGTTTAACTTCACTTCAGCTTTTCAGTCCAATCCCTACCCTAGCCTGTAGTTTTGAAATTGGCTTCACATGATAACTCATGGAACTTGAAAATAAAACAAGCAAAAGCTAGTGCCCATATTTCGCCCTGCTCAAGATGCTTTTTCAATTGTTCTGAGGTTCAGTCTAGGTGTTCTTAAAAGGTCCCTGTGTGATTCTAAAGCACTTCAAGGTAGAAAACCTCAGCCCTAGGTGAGGGAAACCCAAAGCATCAGCAGCACATTAGCTAAAAGCAAATGCACAAACAAACAAACAGAAACAAGCTTTCTGCTGGTTCTTCTCTGTCATTTTTCTCAATCATGAACCAACTCAAAAGAAAAAAAAAAAAAAACACAAAACATTTATGGCTATTTTCTCCCACCCTGAATTTCTTGCCTCCTCCTCTACTTTTCTGCCCATTCTGATCCTCATCCTTCCTGGATGTGATTGTCAACCACCCCTGCAGATTACATTTTGAAGAATTTTTAGATTATTTTGATATATTCTTGTACTCCCTTTTTGGCCTCCCCATTTCTCCCTCCTTCCACCCTTTCCTTCCTTCATTTCCTCTTTCAATGTACTTCAGGAAAATTCCTAAGTTTTAAGACATACTTTAATTCAAATTGTCAAGAACACTAACCGAGACTACAAAGCCCTGAAAGTGTGCTCCTTTTTAAAAAACTTGACCCTCTTTAGACTAACAGCATATATTATCTGACATTCTAATCCTAATTTTCATCTGTCCTGACCTCCTAACTGCATTCCAAGCACTCGACTCGGGATATATAGATCTTTAATTCAACCTGAAGAAGTCAAATTAGTTTATACTTATGTATATGTTACATTTTTTCAAGCATTCATTCTAAAAATGAATTTATTCTGGTTTAAGTGTATTTCGGGTGGCACGAAGCTTTGATTATTGCATCACCCTTTCAAATACTGCATTCATTGAAAACCTCATTTAAAATATTTAACATTAAAAAATTCATGAGATTCTTTTCATGTTGCAATCACCACTTATGAAAATATAAGAAAACTCATCATTTTAGTTAATGTTTGAGTTTGCAGTATTTCTCTATCCACCTTGATGAAATGAGCATTTTATGGAGAAGCCACAGCAAGAACAATGAAAATGTCATTACACTTCCTACATAAGCTAACATCAAGATGAGTTTTCAAGTATTCCCTCTACACCACAGAAGCACCTAGAGCAAAAGTGATCAAGCTGTGCTGTTAGGAGCCAGGATTTTGCTTAGTTTTGTTCTGTCTGTTTTCACTACAGCTTCCTTTATGTTCAAAGAAAGGGGAGACAAGCTCTGTCATGTCTCTGGCTCATCACCCCCCACCTCTAACCAGAGAACCAGAGGTGGCAGTGTAGAGCTACTTGACATTTACTGAATCTATACTTTATATTTTGTTCTTAAGTAAAGGGCTTGGCTTGCATTAAAAAAAAGTTGAAGATCACTGGCCTAGAGGCCAAATAACATAGATCATAAAGAGTCTGCTGAGTATATCGATAGTAGGCTTTCCTGTGTGTGTGCGCGTGCGCTTGTGTGTGTGTACATGTAGTCTTAAGTTAAAACTTTTGTTATGAATTCCAGGAATGTTTGGGATCCATACAGCATAGACACTGGTCATCAACCTCCATATAAATTGTATATGTATAAATTGTTCTCTCCATTTATCCTGAGGAAAAGCAGAAGGGCAAGGGTACCCATGAAAGAAGTTGAGAGGAAAACAAGTTGATGGCTTTAAGCACAGTGTTATTTGGGGGAATTGGCGTGTACTTACTCCCTCATAAAGCATCTTTTAATGGAAAGCAACAGGAAAATAATTGGCATTTGGTAATGATACTGCTCTGAGTGTTGCATGTATTCTTTGAGAGACATGATGATAATCCAAACAAGTAGTAGTAGTTTTCTAAAAAGAAAACAAAATTTTGCCATGGAATTTTGAAATGCTGTTAGGTCTATTATTCTGACAATAATTGAAATTGATTTTGACAGTAGATATGAAGTTAACATAAAGTTAGTTATAGCTTGATAGAGAATACAAAGCTGGCAGCTTTAAAGCAGCCACCTATAGCTTCAGATGTTTTGGGGAAATAATAGCTCAGGCACTCATTTTTATTTATCTGTACACAGCAGTATTTGAATTCAAAAAAAGACTCTGGATTATTCAAACACTTTTGAAAGGGAAAAGTTCTTTGAACATTTTTGTTTAAGTAATTGATAAGATGTACTCCAGCCCAATTTTGAAGGATACAAATTGAAGTCCATGTTAATTTTCCTTATCCAAGAGGTCTTTGAAGATATGTAGTTTCTTTTGTGAAACCAAGTAAAAGATCTACCTACAGGAAAAAGATTCTTTTGTGATAAAAATAATATAGAAAGACTGGATAAGAGGTGAAATGTTATGATAACTATTCTATACAATGGCATATATATATGTTATATAAGGCATCTCAACATGGTTTTCTCCTGTTACTGTCTTTGCTAAATTCTTGTGATTAGACACAATGGTATTTCTTAGTGCAAGTAGAACAAAAAAAATTCAAGTGAAGGGCAGTTTATGTTGGTAAAAAAGTTTTAGAAGTGGAAATTTTTGTGCAAAGTTGGATAAAGTCAAAGAGTTTAATTGTGCAGCGGTTTATGCATATATATATTATATATATATATATATATATATATATAATTTTAGACAGTGCCTCACTAAGTATAGCATTCTGCCTCAACTCATCAACAAAACAGATGTAAGAAAACTGACTCATTCATTTGATGTTAGAAGATATTCATAGGAAACATGAGACTCTAATGGAGTAATAATAATTCTGGATAACAGAATATTACCATTGGTGAGCAGTGAATTTTTCTGTGAAAACTCATGATATTTAAAAAGTAGGCAACTACTTCTTATTAGAAACACAACCACCACTGACAAATCTACCCTTGTGTACCTGATTTGGGCTAGAGGGCTGCCAGGTTTCAGCCTCCGCTAGAGATGCTCCTTCAGTGTAAGCACTGACATGGAAGTTCACCTGAGAGAGGCCATGATCCCACTCTGAATGTGAGGTTACTTGAAAAGCTGCCTTGAGTTACCACAATCCTAATAAACCTTGTGTGTTACAGCTCATACTGTTTTTGTATCCCTTAGCACAGGGGATACTCATGGAAATCTCATTATTCCAGCATGACAGGAAAGGGAATAGAGGTTAAGAACAATTTGGGGGGGGGGGGGGAAGGTGGTGAGAACATTTAGGATCTAGTCTCCTAGCCACTTTGAAGTATGTAATATAATTTCGTTACATTATGCATTATCCCTCCAGAACTTATTTATCACCTAAGTGCAAATTTGTACCCTTTGACCAACATCTCCCTAATTTCCCCACTCTCACTCCCTGGTAACCATCATTTTACTCTCTGTTTCTACAAGTTCAGGTTTTTTTAGATTCTACATGTAAGTGATAAATCAATGAACATACAGAGATGAAGACTGTACCATGTGAACATGATTTCATTATCTGTATTTTTCTCATTAGCATTTTTATCAAATTTCCACAACCCAGGGCTAGTAAAAGAAACATGGACATTCCATACAAATTTCCTTTTCTGCATCTACTGAGGTGATAGTATGATTTTTATTTTTCATTTTATTGACAAGATGATGTATTAAATTTATTGGAAATCTACATTTTATTATATTAATGTGTTTTACCATTTAATACAATTTGTAAGTAAGTGCATTAACATTTATAGTCCCAAATGTTTGTAAAACATACTGTGTATGTGTATATATACATACATTTATATATACACATATATGTGTATGTGTGTGTACACTTTATCATATTGTCAACTTTGTCTTAATCATACCATATAATGTAGTTAGTTGGAGGAAATCCCAATGTAAAAGAAAAAGCCAGTATTAATAAATTCTATGCATTTACGCCTCTGAGATCATATAAAAATAGCATATATACTTTGAGGACTGTCAGTTGGTTGTACAACTCATGCATAGAAGGGATTTTTTATAATTGTTATATATGAAGAGAAAAATATAAAAATGAATTTTACATTTAACTTTTGTTTTTCTCCATTTGGTCCTGAAATACATATGTGTAAGTACCAGTGAGAGAGCATTTATTCTTTCAACTTCCTCAACTCTGCATAAATTTTTTTTCCTCTGTTCTGATGTTCTTATTCTCTTTTCAATTTAACATGCTAACAGACTCACAATGCAAACTTAGTTTTTGTCTAATTCTAGATATTTGAAAACTAACAGAATATTTAGATGGCATTTCAAATTCTCACAATTATTATGGAACTCCTCCTCTTATCTAAAAGCATTTTCTATGGTCATCAATCTATTTATTTTGATTACTTTGATTGGGAGAGAAAATAAACATTCTTTTGTGTGTGTTTTGACATTGTTGGGAAGCTAATTGCAGGTCATAATGATAAACAATAACAATGAATGTAGATTTGGAGAAATATATGAGTGGTTTAGCTTCAGTTGTATATAGATGAATAGCATAAACTGACACACTGAAGACATTGATAGACCTCTGTATTTCTAAGTCAAGATATTTATATAATTAAAAATCTGCATTATGTTATTCTTACTCTAGTGAAGCTATAATTTCAATGGGAAGCATATTAAATAATCTTAAACAATATATTCTATCATGCTGATTTAGCTTCTTTTCTACATAACTTGACTTTTTCAATCTAACTCTAAATTACAGAAAGCAACCACAGATAATTTAAAATCAGAAGTAAAATACTACCATGATAAAAATTATCATGCCTATTAAGAATAATTGTAATAAACAACAAACATATTTTGCATTAGTTATATGCACCACTGAGTCAAATAAAATACCAAGAATTATCCTGTTTTACCATAAAAAAACCTGTCAGTTATTATTTTTCCTATTTAATATATGAGATATAGTTTAATAAAAGATAAGTAATCTTCTAATAGTCTCAAGGCTTGTAAGACAAGGAGTTAGAATTTGGTTTCACTTCTGTCAGATTCCAGACACAAGTTCTTTCCTACTACATCATGCTGTTATCATAATAATGTAATCTTTTGATTCTCAATCATTTGCTTCATGCTTCTATATAAACAATGCATGATAAGAAGTAACTGGGCATGAATTCCCTGAATGAGGTTTATTATAGAAAAAAAAAAAACACTGAATATATTTTAATTTTTGATTCATTTAAACCATGTGGAAGAAAATATTAAATTCATGTTAATATTTAACTTTTGCCAAATAAAATTATAGAAAAAAAAACACTAAATATAGCTTTTGAAGTCTCTTTAAATCATGCTTTCATTTAGATTCCTACATAGAAGGAAAATATTTCCACACATGGACAAATGTACCAGATTAATTTATCTTCTTCTCCATGTGTGCAGTTTGTGTAAAAAAGTTTTGTTGTGGCTGTTTATGAAAGAGTTTCATTTCTAGAGGTGAAGGTGAAACGAGCATTTCCCAGATTGCCACAGTTATTTCAGTAGTTAATTTGCTTTTATTGACTTCCAAGGCTTCCTACTGAGAAATTTCCTGGCTGGTGTTCTTAAAATTGTAGTGAATGTCTTCATCTTTGCTCATTCCTCTGAAGTTAAAATATGGCTTTTCAACCTCCTCTTTGAGATTTATCAATTTGTTACATTTCTCATAAACACAAAGTATGTTTCATTCAACATCTCCAAAATTCTAAATGCATTTTTTGTTAGTTCTCTCTGAACTGAACGCATCTGGGACAAACTATATTACATATAGTTTATATATTACATATACAGTCTATACACAGACACCTATATACATTTTAAAGTAAATTCAATAATTGTCATCATTTTTATTTGCTTCTCTATGAAATATAAATGGCTTTAGATACCAGATTTTAGGGTAATTATTGCCTTATTTTTGATACCTAATAGCAGACTGCTGGTTCTGGCGCTAACTACAGTAAGTACAGGTGAAGGAAATTATAACAAAATTAACAGTGGAAAAAAATCAGAAAAAGGCAAGAAGGTAGTTATATCATTTTAGCTAGATAGCCTTCACTAAAAAGTAATTCTGTAGAATTCTCATTAGCAAATATTTGATTACCAAATTTCTTTTATATTTGTTGTATTTTATTGGTAAACCTAATGTGAAGCAAATTAGGAGAATAGAGACCTATCCAAGTTACAAACATAATGCTATCTGTATCTTCCCAATAGAGACTTCAAATTTTGGAATGGACTGTGTGAGATATATGAGAGAAAGTGGATTTTCAACAGAGTGTCAGCTGACACTTGAAAATCATTTTTTCATTTTGGTAAGTAGCAGTGCTAAAATTAACAGGACAAACTTCCACTTCTGGGAATATGCAGTAGATGTAATTTCCCCCTTTTTTCAGGAGTAAGTACAACTAACAAACCTAGAAAGGTTCTGATAAGGAGTTCTACTGGCTAGGGCCTTGGGGACCCAGGGAATGACTTGGTGGTAAGTTCCCTGGTTTTCCTTTCGCCTTATATATCCCAGACTTGGAGCCAGAGAAACCGGCAACCTGGAAAAAGCAATGGAGGCAAACAAAAATGTGTCCCCAAAAGCCTGCTCTGTCTAGTTCAAGAACCAGCACATGTGAAGCTTATGAAAGAAAATATTTAGAACTCCAATACTGAAAAACTGCAGAATTTTGGAATGCATTGCAAAATTCTATTCATAGTATATTAATTACTTAATTACAAATAATGTTTTCCTATACAACCAAATAATTATTTTAGTAAGGTTGACCATTTGTATTATCTAGTAATACGCTATTCATTCTTCAAAAGCAGTCTACATTATAATGGATAACTTCCTGAGTCACTCCATTTAAATGTTTCTGTTTGGCTGACAAGATTTCTCTGCTGCTGACAGTTCATTTCTCTAGGATCAACACCTTGTAGAGAAAAGAACAATATTTTCTCTGCACTATCAGGTGCATAAGTAAGATGTCAAATGCAGCAAACACTTCTCTACCCTTAATGTGCTTCTTAAAATTTTGAATGTTAAGTCATATAAGTATTCCTTGGATTATTATTTTACTGCCAACGGTATCTCTCAGTTTTATAGTGCTTATGAACTCTACAGAAATATTATGTAAGCAGCTTATCTGGAAAACAATTTAGTCATTCCATAGTCTTTCTGGTATCTGATTTGGCAATATATACAATATATAAGATGTAAGAATGACATATCAAATGCAAGCTTATATTTATTTTGATTCATTCATTTTTAACATTTCTGGAATTTATGTGGAGTTGGTGAACTGCAGAAAAATAACAAAAACTGCTACATACAATCAAATGGTTGTTAGGTAACTTTTCTATTTAAGTCTTTTCTTAAGTTTTGTATTTTTAAGGTTTTCCAAAATATGCAAAGAAGAGAGGAGACCTCATCCCAACCCCAGTATTCAATAGTTATCAACATTTTGTCACACTTGCCTGATTTATCCCTCCTTTTCCTTCTTCCTTCATTTCTTCCCTCCTTTCCTCCCTTTCTTCTTTCCTCCCTTCCTTCCTTTCTTCCCTTTTCTTCTTATTATAGATGGCTACATAAACTTTCCAGCCTTTCAGAAAGCATTTTGCAGTGTGATTTTGCAACTCCTCCCATCAAGGAGAGAGTCTATTTCTTCACACCTTGATTCTGGACCTGGCCGGTGACTTGCTTTGCCTAATGTGACGTTAGCAAACATAGGCCAAGTCTTTAAGAGAGCATGCATACTAGACTTCATCTTGTTTTGCTGTGTTTGAAACCTCAAGACCATCATGTAAACAAAATTAAGCTACACTGATGATAGGTAAAAGGCTAACTGAAGGAAAATCAAGTCCAGTGAACAACCTGTCAACTTCAAGAACAAATGAAAACCACCCTAGATTTCAGCCATCAGCGAACTATAAGCATTTGAGAGGGCTCAGTAAACACAAGCTGAGTTAGCCCAGACAAGAACAGCTGTTTATCTATAAAATTGAGAGTGAAGTCAATAAGCTATTGTTTTAAGCTATTAAACTATTATCCTTCCTTCCTTTCTTCCTTCCTTCCATTGTTCTTCTCTTCTTTTCTTAGTCACTTCTTTTCTTTTTAAGTCTCAGTAATATATACATATATTTTTAATATATGTATATATTTAAAAACTCCTAAAACCATGTTAGTTTTCTCATACATGCTCTGTACATATCTTAGTAAATAAGGGTATTTTGTTAACAATCAGAATACCATTATCTCACTTAATATTATGAACAAAAATGCCTTAACAATTAATATCCATTCAATATTTAAAGTATTCCAATTGTCTCAAAATAAATTTTATTGAGTTTTACTTTACTAGTAAGTTAATTATGAGATAGTGTTTTAAATAATATATGTATTTTAAATTAGCTACTGTAGCTAGGTCAGAACTCCAATGTCCCTTCAGCCCTGTACTACCTCTGGAATCTTGGTTCATTCCTCATTTGCCAGGAGTTGTTCCATTATTCCTTTTAGAGTCTGTCCTAGTACATGTGCAGTTCAGAATTCAGGCAAGCACCTAAGGAGTCCCCTGAGAAGATTACTCTGCCATCCTCCTCGTCTCTGGACCCAGCCCAGAAATTCTAGCCTCCTTAGCAAGACAGCCCCTATCCATTTGTGCTCCACTTCCTTGCACAGCAATTTTGAAATTTCCCCCGGGATACTGAACCATGGAGTCTGTCTGTGCTCAAGAATGATGTTACAGACTCCCTTTAAGGCCAAATGTCTAGGTCAAAGGCCATACATTGTTTACTATATTTATAAGGAGGCAATATTTCCTCACTTGTAACTGCTCTGCCAGCTGGGGAGTTTCATTTATGCCAATTTATGCTATTTGTGTGGTAAAATCTGGGCAAGGTCTACAATGACGTTTACATGCATGCATACACTGAATTTTCATTTATAAAAAAGATTTGTTTTAATTTTGTTAGACAAATAGTGACCTCACTAGTTCACAACGGATTTGTCTAGAAAGAGTCAGTGTGAGTTAGTTTTAATGTTCAATGAACATATATTATAATTATTTTTGTTATTGTACTAGAGCCAGAATTAATATAATCCACCATAGAAAATTAATGTAAGTGAACGAATTCTTATTCTGGGATCTTAGCCATAGACATGCAGATTAGTGTTTGCTGGAAAATTTTATAAACAAAATCACAGACTAGTAATTTTCACACTCTGAATAGGGTAGTTTGATCTAGTTCATCTTTCAGTTTTAATTTTCTCACTAATATTTTCTAAGTTAAATTGATATACTCAGGGGAAATGACCTCTGAAACAGTTTATAAAAGATCCATAGTTTAGTCTGAAATATTAAGCAGTTGTTAAATATATTTCTAACTTTTAATTTCATTTTAAATGAACAATCTTTATATTATATTTAAGCAATTTTTAAATAAATGGAGTGAATTGTCATTTATTTATAGCATTAAAGTTTGAGGGAAAGTAGAATGTAGAAAGATGTTGATTGATAAGCCAAATTTTGGATGTTTATTTGTTATTTAAAATTGCATCTGGATTTTCATTTTTAAATATACTTTTATGGTTAAAACTAGTATTTTGTAATCCCATGTGCAATTAGCTAATGTCAGTGTTAAATATCCTTATATGATGCTGGAGAACCACAGTAGATAAATTGAGTAAACCAATTTCCTTAATGTTATTGGTCAAATGTAAAATAAGCAAATATTTCAGATTTTCCATATATTAGTATGATTAACACATGTATAGCTAGTATGCCTTGTTGTATGGTCTGAATTTATCTATTGAAGTCTTAACCTCCAATACTTTAGAATATGAATATAGGGCCTTTGAATATAGGGCCTTTAAAAAGGTCATTAATTTACAATGAAGCTCTTAGTGTGGGCCTTAATCTAACCTGACTGGTGTTTTTATAAGAAGAGAAGATTAGGACATAAAGAGAAAAACAACTGGGGCACCTGTACATGGAGGGATGACCAGTGAAGAGACAGCAAGAGGACATCCATCTGCAAGTCAAAAGAGGCCTCAGAAGAAACCAACCCTGCTAGGACCACAATCTTAATATTCAGTCTGTGGGATTTTGTTATGGCAGCCCTACCAAACTCATACATCTCCTTCTATAATCATTGTGAGTATTAGGTTTTCTAGTGAGAAGGATTTGTAATTTTTAAAATAACAGAAAGATCAAAATAGCTATAAATTAGGATGTACTGAAGACAGAGGTGTGAAGACATTGAAAGAGAGAATATATCTGGAAATAATATAATAGTTTACAAGCTTTTAAGAGTTCTCTGTTATACAGAATACAAGTCTTCTCCATCTCATCTCTAGGTTCATCCATTTAATTTAATAAACATTGTCACTTAGTTTTCAGAATCCTGCAAAGTGAGTACAATGTTTGTTTCATCCATTCTGATGTCCTAATGTGGCTTCAGAAGAGCAATGAAGGGCTTTACTGTATGGTCCAAGAAAAGTTGAACAAAAACATCTACTAGAAAAGTTATATTGATATTTGGAAAAAGGGAAAAATCTTAAAATATTAAAATGTACTTTGCATACTGTTTTCTAACATTGAGTCACAAAATGCTTGCAATAAGAACTATTTCTTTTGAGAATTTTGGCCACTTTTAAGTAGGCTGTATATTTCTTACTACTGAGTACGAAGATTCATCAAAAAACTAAAAATAGATTTACCATATAATCCAGCAATCCTACTTCTGGGCATATATCCAGAGAGATCCTTAATTCAAAAAGACACCTGCACCCCAATGTTCACTGCAGCACTATTTACAATAGCAAAGACATGGAAACAACCTAAACGTCCATCAACAGATGACTGGATAAAGAAGTTGTGGTATATTTGTACAATGGAATACTTCTCAGCCATAAAAAATAACAAAATAATGCCACTTGCAGCAACATGGATGGCCCTGGAGAATGTCACTCTAAGTGAAGTAAGCCAGAAAGAGAAAGAAAAATACCATATGATATCACTCATATGTGGACTCTGAAAAAAAAAAGACAAATGAACTTATATATAAAACAGAAACAGACTCAAAGACATAGAAAACAAACTTGTGGTTACCGGGGGTGGGGGGTGGGAAGGGATAAACTGGGAGTTCAAGATTTGCAGATATTGACTGGTATATATAAAATAGATAAATAAGTTTATACTGTATAGCACAGGGAACTATATTTGATATCTTGTAGTAGTTTACAGCAAAAAAGAATATGAAAATGAATATATGTATATTTATGTATGACTGAAACATTGTGCTGTACACCAGAAATTGACACAACATTGTAAACTGACTAGACTTCAATTAAAAAAATATATATTCTGCATACAAATCCTTTGCCAGATACATGATTTGTAAATAAATCTTAGCCTATAGCCTATCCCTTTTAATTATTTTAACAATGTCTTTCATATTCTAAATTTTTAAAATTGTTATGAAGTCCAATTTATTGTTATTTTTTCTTTTATAGACTGTGCTATTAGTATCATGTCCAAGAACTTCTTGCCTAACCCCCAGGCTCAACAGCATTATAAATGAAAGAAGCCAGTTTCAAAAGGTTGTCTACTGTATAATTCCACTTATATGGCATTCTTAAGATAGAACTATAGTGACAGAGAAAGGATTAACCTTAATCCTTTCTCTGTCACTATAGTTCTCCAGAAGTGGAGAATGGTGTGATTATGAAAGTGTAGCATGAGGAGTTTTATGGGGTGATGGAACGGTCCTGTATTCTGACTGTGACTGTGGTTAAATGAATCGGTACATGGCTTAGGCTCATGCAACTGCAAGATTCTCCCCAAAACAACAGTTCTACGGTATCTTAAATGAAAACACAAAAATAAATGAATAAAAATCAAAATAAAAAAATTACCACAATATATTTTATGGTAGATATTTCTTCAAAATATATGAAGAAAAATTATCAAGAAGAAGGCACAGTGGTGGTAAATTAAAGCTAAATTGATTAGGTCACAGACTCACAGAAAGGTACCAATTAAGACAGTTTTCATTCTCAGAGCTCAACTGCATCTCATATACTAAAAGTTCAGTCATAAATTTATGAAATTTATATACATATGTAGATATGAAAGACTTTGTTATTGCCTCACATAGTGTAGCGAATAGAAATATTTATAGAGCAGAAGGCAGTACTGGCATTAGAGTTTCTGAATCATTTTCCTTAAAAAACAATAATAAGAACACATGTAAGATTATGAATAGGATAAAAAAGGAATAGGAAAAAAATATGAGCTGAAACATAATCATTCCATATGCTAGTAATTAAGTGGTCAGTACTTATTCTCTTCATTTATTTCATACTTGGCTAGAATCAAACTTTTTGCTAAGACCTAAGAGAATATTGCTTTATAAAGTGGGTATGTGGGATATATTGCAGCTGGTTCTTAAGGATTCAGCAACTCATGGATTCTTGGGAGAGGGCATTACACAGTCAACAGTTATTTATTTGTTTTTCTAGCTGTGTATTTATCCAATTCAGATAGATTCTATCATAAACCTAGATTAGACCAAAAATTATTTTTCCTTACTGCCATTTGCAATCTTTGGATTTTTTTCTTTACTTGAGTTTTGTTTTCAACAAATAATCAAGTCAGTGAATCTCTGCTGACAAACTCTAAATGTTAATGAACTTATTTGTTAAAAGAGCACGTGAACACCTATCCTTCCATTTTTCCCAACTGCTGCTAGGCTGTGGCTATAAATAAGAAGATATTTTTACCAAAGATTCAACTAAATTTTTAAGGTTAAGAAGGATACATTCTTAACTACAGCAAAAAAGAGTAGACAGAAAAGCTTTCAAGCATAAAATAAATAAAAAGAGTAAAAGTTCTGTGTTGGAAGAATGGGTAAAAAAATATGAACTGTTTTGAATTCATTAGGGGATAAGCAATGATATAAAAATAGGCATCTAACTAATAAGGAGGGACTTGAAATTAATGGCTCCAAAATGTCTGAGCTACTGAAACTAGTCATACAACTCATTTTTAATAAGAAAAATGAGAAAAAATTGGGAAATAGTGACAACTTTGCAAAAATTGCTATTGACAAAACACAAGGAGGGGAATACTTGAATATGTGAACATATTCAAATTAGCAAATTTGGATGACCTGTTTCCAAAGGCACAGAACAAGTTAATTGCATAATGTTACCTGTCTTTCTACTAATCACTGAAAAAACAATAAGATGTAAAAATCGTGTCAGAACATCTGTGTATCTATTATAAATATTTCTTTGAACCACATTTTCTCAATTATTTTAGTTCTACTTTTGATACAGTATGTCTTTCACTGTAATAAGATTTTTTTTCAGACCCCAAAGTACTTGAAATAAAAGGGAAAATATTTTTGTTTTAAAAGAATTGGATGATAAAAGAGAAAAAGACAAAAATCCAAGAATGGCGGGATTGGGGTTTTTTTTTTTGCTTGTATGTTTCCCCTCTACTGTAATAGCAAGGATCTACTTTCTAGAAGATGATATTTAATCTGAAACTTCAAAATGAGAAGGGTCCAGTTATATAAAGTGTTGAAGTAAGATCATTCCAGAAGCGGAAAACAGTGTATCTAAGCCCTAGGGGTGAAAGGCTTTTATGTTTAAAAAAAAAAAAATAGTCTTTTTGGCAGGATTCTAGTGCCTGTGGCTGATGGTAATAAGAAATGAGATAGACAGGGTAGATCATGGACGGTCATAATGAGAAGTTTGAATAGAAAAATGTTAAGCTAAATATGTAATTTAAATATATAACCACACTAAAGTAAAAATAATTTCAGGTTCTATTTCCACTAAAAGAAAACCCATTGACTGAAGAAAGTATATTAACATGGAAGATTGGGTTCTATAAATGAGAAAAAATGATGAAAATAAATTAGTGATAGAATAAAGCCTAAAGGAAGCAACATATATGAAAAACCTAAATTTCTAATGAGTAACATAAACAGAGTTGCAATGAGAAATTGAATTTCTCCTACAATAATTTTTGCCACAAATTCTAATGCACAATCCTCTTTTATGTACTCGACAATTAATCCTTGATTCATAGAAATGCATTTTCTATTTTCTATTTTTAAGTTGGATGAAACTTAATGTTTGTTTTTAAGGTGGCATTTTAAAAATTTTTATTGTTGTTGTAGTGAATATTTTGAAGAACTGTAAACATGGAGCCAGCAATCAGTACTGGTAGATCTTACTTCACTCTGAATCAAAAATATAAATATTTCAGTAGCTCCTATTTGTAGATAATGCTTATTATTCTACTGTTCAGTTTTAGTGTCAAACAGGTTACGTCAGATCTGGTTTAAAAAGGCTCAAACTTTGCTCCAAAGAATATTATTTATAGAACGTTAACTCTGCAACTTTTATAGATACTCAATACACATAGCCCACTCATGGCTGTAAAAAAGCTGTAATTTTTAAAAAAATTATGCCGAGTATTTTCATATTGGTCTCTTTACCCTTCTTCTTCTGTTTCTTTCACATAAACACCACTAACAGTGTTTGAGGAATGGAAGAGATAATAACAAAAGACATAAACAAGGAGCCAGCAGTCTGAGCTCTCATATTAATGCATCTTCCTCTAACAGTTGAGCATGAGAAAGTCATTGAGCATGAGAAAGTCACTGAGCATCAGAAATTTCACGGATGAAACAAAAAATCGTCATGATCAAGAGAGGCAGCAGGAACCCTGAATCTAGAGAGACACTTTTGTTTGTTTCTAAGTATTAACTCTGCCCGTTAACAACTGGGCAGTTATTTTACTTCCATAAACTATGTTTTCCTCATCAGGAAAACAAGGATAAGAATGCATTCAACACAGATTTGATATAATAATGTATGATAAAGTGCAACATAACCCTAAAATGTATATGCTTATATAGAAGAGAGTTCATTACTTTCATTTTAAAATAAATGTGTTCAAATAGCTTACTATTTCTCACACATTGAAATTTTCTTTAAAAAGGGGGCCAACAATAACATTAAAACCCATAGCAAATGCCTCAATACAAAAACTAAAACCAAACCAAACGGCTGGTGCATTCCCACAAATACACTATAATTAACTGCTTAGTTTCCATTCTTTACTTCTATGCCAGTTATCAGCTGCCTCTCAGTTCCAAATCCATGCTTCTTTTCCCTGCTTTAGGATACTGGAACTGAGCCCTTTAAATCTTTTTCCTTCGTCAGCTGCCGCAATGTCAGGTTCTGTCAGTAGAGGGCAGTGGAGGGACACTTCAAAGGAAGGGGCTTTTCCTGTTCCAGTTCTTTTCTGTTTTTTCCTAAAATGTGCTGCTCATGTAATGGTTTCCCAGCAAATCTCACAGGCAGCCCTATGAGTGCTTCCCAGTGAGTTTCATCAGCACTCACCTTGGGGTTTGTTGCCTGTTAACTACAGCACCTCCTCAAATTTTCACCATCAAGGAACCAGGGCCCCATCCTCTGCAATATATGCCTGTGTGTGTACATGCGCATGCGTGTGTATAGACAGCTCCTTTTCTTTCAAGTTTGCTTCTTTCTTTAGTATTCATCAATGCCACGGATAGTGGCTGCTCCCTACTTCTACTATTCCCGTGTTCTTCAGAGTTCTCCAGCCTCTTGACACTTTTACTACCCCTGTTACTAGTTAGTAATTCTTTATATTAAAATTTCCCTCTTTGGGTTATTGATATGATTTATGACATTTGAACGGACCCCGACTGATGTAACTTTTAACAAGTGAGATTTAAGATATCAAGTGTAATTCAAATTTGGCATTCTGGACCAAGTAACTTGGAAACACATAAAATTTTATAAATCTCTGATCATGGTTCTTAAAACTGAATGCAACTTCAAACAAATTGAATTTCACTGAATAAAAATGAATTTGATGTTTGTAACAGATTTCAGAAACATTCACAATACATTGCAAAACAGCAGTGGAATATAAAATCTTTGAATGAGCTGGAAACACTGAAGAAAACAAGGAAGAGTATACAGAAAGAATAAAAGCTTTGTTATAGTCGAAGTCTTAATATAGAAACTTTTAGGTATTTTTTGTTTAATTTTCAGAGGTTACAGAAATAAACTTAGTAAGAAAGTTTCACACATATACACACACATAAGAAGTTTGATCTTATTCATATTTTCTGGTTCTCTACCATACTCTCTAAACCTTTTGACAAACTAATCAGATATCCTTTAAATTGATTTATAATCTTCCAAATTTGTATTCCACAGTAATTTTCCATGTGTTTCTCATCCTGCACAGAAAACTACTTCCACTTGAATTGTTTCACTGTGCTCACTAAATACTAAACCAATTTAGTTATTCTTCTTTTATCTCTTATACCACTAACATAAGAAGTTAATAATTAGAATAAACTAATTTTCTGCTTCTAAAATGGAGAAAATTGGCTAAATTGCTTTGCTGTGAACATTTGGAAAATACTTAGTATAAATACATATACATAGTGATAACAAATGCCATAACTTAACTTCTTGGCAGCTTCCATTGAACCTCAGATAAAGTGGCCTGTAGACACTATGCGGTGTTCATGAACATTAGCAATTACAGATGCAAATTTTATTTCCATTTCTAGGTTAGTCTTTTTCTTTAAAATCCATTCAATTTTATGCATTTTAACAGTATTTTGATTTAAATATGAATATAAAGATGTAATAATTTGCTCAACCTTGTTTTAGGATTTAAAAATATTCCAGATGAATTTTATGTGAGCATAATTTCTAAGTTAAAAATTATTTTTTTTCACTAAGAGTAACAGAATGTCTACATGGAGATAAGGAGATAGTTTTATCCGAAAGTATTTCTCAACATGAAACTGTTCTCTGACAGCTCAATAGGTAGAAATGGTAAAATTTAAAGAATAGGTTTTACTTCTTGATCAGGTTCTGACTCTCTTGTAAAGACCTGGCATAAATAGCATTCAAAATAAAAAATGTATGTATATATATCGAGTGTATACTGAAATAACTTAATATTCCCCAAGGAGACAGCTTGTGTTGTTTTTGACTAATAGTAGCCAATGTACAAAAGATTGTATAAAGAACTACAAAAAAACTGAATTTTAAACATTTCAAAAATAGTTTATTCTGAGATACAGTGGTATAGTAGATACTGTTTTATAAAATTTATATTAGCATGGAAATGTATTCCTAGCATATAGATAAATTAAAATTATATAAAATTAGCTATTATATGATCATATACATTTTTAATAACAGTAGATGCTATATTTTTTTTTTTTTAGATTCCACACATAAGTGAGTGAGTGTCTTTCTCTCTCTGACTTATTTCACTAAGCACAGTATCCATCCACAATGTTTCAAATGGCAGAATTTCATTCTTTTTATGCCAGAGTAATATTCCAGTGTGTATGTGCATGTGTGTGTGTGTGTGTATCACTTCTTCATCCATTCATCTATTGATGGACTATTAGATTGCTTCCGTATCTTAGCTATTGTAAATGGTGATGCTATGGACACTGGGGTGGTGCATATATCTTTCCAAATTGGTGTTATTGGGTTTTTTTCAGATATATACCCAAGAGTAGAATTGCTGGGTCCTATGGTAGTTCTATTTTTAGTTTTTTGAGGAACCTCCATTTTGTTTTCCATGGTGGCTGCACCAATTTACATTCCCACCAACAGCGTATAAAGGTTCCCTTTTCTCCACATCTGGTCAACTTTTGGTACTTGTAGACTTTTTAATTATAGCCATTCTGAGAGGTGTGAGGTTCTATCTTATTATTTTGATTTGCATTTCAATAATAATTAGTGATGTTGAGCATCGTTTCTTTTGCTAGTTAGTCATTTGTATTTCTTCTTTGGAAAATGTCTATTCAGGTCTTCTGCCCATTTTTTAATTAGATTGCTTGTTTTTCTAATATTGAGTTATATCAGATGTTTATGTATTTTGGATATTAACCTCTTATTGGTCATATCACTTGCAAACATTTCTCCCATTCAGAAGGGCTTGTTCATTTTCTTGATGGCTCTCCTTATGCAAAAGCTTTTAAGTTTAATTAGGTCCCTTTGTTTATTTTTGCTTTTATTTCTTTTGTCTTAGGAGACATCCAAAAATATTGCTACAGTTTATTTCAAAGAGTGTCTGCACAGCCTTTGTCATCTTCAGTTTCTTTGTTTGTCATCTTATAATTTTATGACTATAGGCCTTTAGAGGTTAGCCTCTTTAGTTGGATTTATTCCTAGGTATTTGATTCTTTTTGATGTGATTTTTTAATGGGATTGCTTTTTGCTTTCACTTTCTGATATTTCATTATTAGTTCATAGAATCACAACAGATTTCGGTATATTAATCTTGTATCTTGCAAACTTGCTGAATTCATTTATTAGTTCTAATATTTCTTTTGTGGTGACTTTAGGGTTTTCTATATATAGTATCATGTCATCTGCAAATAGTGACAGTTCTACTTTTTCCCTTCCAATCTGGATGCCTTTTACTTCTTCTTGTCTGATTGCTGTGGCTAGGGCTTCTAATACTATATTAAATAGAAATGGTGTGAGTAAACATCTTTGTCTTGTTCCTGAATTTAGAGAAAGACTTTCAACTTTTCACTGTTTTGCATGATGTTAACCGTGGGCTTGTCATAAATAGCTTTATGTTGAGATATATCCCCTCTATACCAACTTTGATGACAGTTTTATCATGAATGAATGTTAAATTTTATCAAATGCATTTTCTGCATCTCTTGAGATGATCATGTGATTTGGGGGGGTAATTAAATTTATTTATTTATCTATCTATCTATCTACCTGTCTAACAGAGATACTAGGGATTGAACCCAGGACCTCATGCATGCTAAACACACAATCTACCACTGAGCTATACCCTTCCCCCGATCATGTGATTTTTATCCTTCCTTTCATTAATATGGTGTATCAATCACATTGATTGATTTGTCAATATTATACAATTCTTGTAACCCTGGAATAAATCTCATTTGATCATAGTGTATGATCCTTTTTGTATATTGTTGGAATCAATTTAATATTTTATTAAAAATTTTTTTTAGTTTCAGGTTTCTCTCTTTCAGCATTTTGAATGTATCATGCCACTCCCCTTGAGCCTGCACATTTCTGCAGAAAAGTCAGCTGATAACCTTATGGGAGTTCCCTTGTATATGATTCTGTTTTTCTCTTAATGAATTTTGACTTCTCTTTATCTGTAACTTCCAGCATTTTAATTATAGTATGTCTTGGTGTGCGTCTATTTGTGTTCATCTTGTTTGGGACCATTTGTGTTTCTTGTACCTGGGTATCTATTTTCCTCTTCATGTTTGGGAAATTTTCAGTCATGATTTCATCACATACATTTCAATCCCTTTCTCTTCTCCTTCTGAGACTTCTATAATGCAAATGTTGGTACTCTTAACATTATCCCAGAGATTTCCTAAACTGCTCTCATTTTTAAAATTTCTTTTAACCGTTCTGTTTGGGTGATTTCCATTTTTCTATCTTCCAGATCACTTATGAATTCTTCTGAGTTACTTAGCCTGCTATTTATTCCTTCTAGTGTGTTCTTTTTTTTTAATTTAATGTTTTAAAATGAAGTATAGTTGATTTACAATATTGTGTTAGTTTCTGGTGTACAGCACAGTGATTCAGTTAGTTTTTTTTTCTAATGTGTTTTTTAATTTCAGTTATTAAATTCTTCATTTCTGATTGCGTCTTTTTCTATATTTTCTAATTCCTTGTTAAAATTCTGTGTTCAATTACTCTTTTCTTTAATTCAGTTAGCATTCTTAGTACTAGTGCTTTGAATTCTTTAACTGTTAAGTTGTTTATTTCGGTTTTATGATTTTTTTTTCAGGGATTTCCTCCTGCTCTTTCAGTTGAGACTAGTTCCTCTGTCTTTTCATTTTGCTTAACTTTCTCTATCTCTATGAATTTATGTGAAATAGTTACTTATTGATGTCTTCAAGGTGTCCTTATGAGGGAGCATCCCTATACAGACTGCTTATACCCAGTGTCTTTGGTTGGAGAGCTAGATTTGGCATGGACACAGTCACATCTTTCTTCAGGGTTTACTGGTAGCTCTTACCTGGGTAACAGGTGGGGCTGGAGATAAAGGGGCTAGGGCTCGAGCTGGGTGTGGTGAGGCTTCCCCTCTGCTCAGTGGCCATCACCACCCTATTGGAGGGGAGGTCAGATCCCAAGTTGCTGGGACAGAAGCCATGAGTGTCAGGCTTGAGCTGGCTCTGTGCCCTGTTTGTGTACTTTGCCCTCCCCCAGCAGGGGAGCAGTGCTGAAGCAAGTGAGGCATGTGTAAGCTCTTAGCTCATGGTGGAGCATGGGCTCTGGTGGGTCAGCCACGGACAGGGCTGAGCTGCCCCTATGTACCACCTGTGCATGCACCAGCAATTGTTGCCCATACCCTGCTCTGATGAAGCCTCTTAGCCTCTTTTAGCCTCACAGCCTACAACTCCCCCCAGCCTCTGACATACCTGCCTGCTGTGGATCCATATTGCAGGGCAGTTGGGGCCTGAATGGGCTCTCAGTCTGTCTCAGAGCATGGGCTGTGGTAGATTGGCCACCATCAGAGTTCCAGGCTGTATCTGATGTGCTACCTGAGTATGTGCCAATAATATTCATCCCCTCCCCACCCAGAGAACTCTCTACATCTGAGTCATCTCTGCATCTCACAGCCAAGATGGTTACAGCCAGGTAATATATTTTCCACCTAAAAGCATGGGATTTTAAAACATATTCATAGAATTTTAAAGGAATCTATTGTGTATATATATAGATATATATAATATATCTTAAATTAAACATTTGTCCAGATTTTAAGAGAGAAACCAAGGAGATGGGAAGAACCAGAAGAAAGCAAAGTCTAAGGCAAAAGGAAACAGGAATGCCAAGGGGGGGAAGGAAATGTCAGTCTTACAAATCAATATTAGAATGAGAGACATAACTCTGTAAAAGATAAGGGATCAATATAAAAATATGCTTCTGCTCCTTGAGAACTTTTGATTTTTTAATGGCCAGCTGATGTGGAAGTTGAAAAGGCTAAAAGATATGTATGAAGGGCACAAATAGGGATTTTTCAACATTGATCTATAGTTTTCTTCCAGTATTGATTTTCGTTTCTGAATTTCTCATTATAAGTGCACAATGGGTCCAAGATTATTCCACAGCAGCTGGCACTGAAAAGTGAGATGATATGAAATGTGCAAGAATGAAAGATGGGAATATCTGAGCTAGATGTGGAGATACATGTAGGTTTTTTTAGACAGAGCCTAAGCCTATATGCCCTATAAGTAAATCATGTAGGTAAGAACTTGGTGAAAATTAGAGGTTTCTAAGTTATAACTGCTTTGATCCATCTAGAAGTTCTTATTTACTCTAGGATACAGGTTGTGAAATCATGATCTGTCTGACAAAAATGAGAAAGAATAGAAAAGCTTAATTGCTCTAGAAATCAAGAATGTCCCATAGCCATGAGGACAGAAGCAGGAAGTTTAAGACTGAGGTCTGGGTTGGATTTAATACTACATGGAGAAAATTCACCTGGAGTAAGTAATTTTATTTTAAATAATCCTAGGGGAGAGATTAAAATGTATACATATATTATATATATATAACATATATATATAAAATACATATATATATATTTTACAAAAAGGTGAATCAAGAAATACTGAAAATAAAATGAATAGATTTACACTACATATGCTGTTAGTAAGGCTACTATTGAATCAAAATACTAGATACTAAGACTCCCTTATGATTATTTTAAAGCAATATTTCATTTAATCTTCATACAGTCTGATGATCTTGTTATCTCCAACACAGATATTTAAATTAAGCTATAAGGACTGTATACACAATAATCTATAATAATAATAATAATAATAATAATAATAATAATAATAATAATAATAATAATACAGGAGAATTAGAAAAAATGTTTGACAAAATAATATAATCCTATTTATCCCAGCTCTAAGGATCTGTGTCTTTGAGTCAGAAAGGTATTTATGACCACATAGGACAGTCAGCCATCATCTAACAGAACAGGACCTCTGCCACCCTGCTTTCCTCCATCTATGATCTTTCTCTTTTGCCCCATGTGTTAAGGGAGGAAGCCCTTTCTATTTCCACATACTCCGGAGACATATATTGAGTAAGCAGATGATGAAGGCTCACTCCTCTTTCGGTCAGTGAGTTTTAAACACAGCTGAAGGGTAAAGTAAGAGCACAAGCTGTATGTTTTATGTATAATATATATTATCATTTAATCTTCAAGGAAATTCTAAGGATATTGCCTGTATTCTACAACTAAGGAAACTGAGTCTTAGGGAAATTATATAATTGCCTAAAATAACCAAAGCATTAAACTGGAGAGTCAGTTCTAGAATTTGAGACTCTCTAACTCCAAAGTCACAGTATTTTTACTATACTATGATCTACATTCAGCAAGGAGTTAATTGAAATAAGAGCTAAAAATGTGGAATTAATTGTAAAGCAAACTTTGTTGTCACTGGTGGTAATCATTTGGCTTGATCTATTTTTCCAATATTCTCTTACAGTTGAACAATATTTTAACTTTACTAGAATCCCAGTTCTAGAAAATATTTGAGAATAATAAGCTGGAAACTACTACTTATAATGACATAATACATTAATATTTATAGATTTTTCCCCATAACTCATCACCAGTGCTGTTTAATGAACAATAGAGAAATTGGATGGGTGCATCCAAAATTCAAATGATATCCATTTTTCTACAGTGGGATCTCTCAAGAACTCCAAGTCGCTGTAACTATATATCATTACTGTATATCAGGCAAAGAAGTTCCAAATTAGCACAGCCAATGCATCACAAATGTGCCTTCAGGTCACCTTCCGCTGCCATGATAGCAGTATGAATCAGGATGAGGCTGCCACACAAGGAAAATGCTTGGAAAAAATGTTTTATTCTCAGAATTAGTGTTCTTGGTCATAACACAAAGTCTTGCTAATAAAGCCCCTTCTAGACTTTCACTCTGTCTCGTGTGTGTGTGTGTGTGTGTGTGTGTGTGTGTATGTTAGTTTTTACTCCAATGATGCACTATGAGATATACATATTATATCTCTGTATGTAATCAAATGCCAAGGAAATTTGTTATTTATTCTCTTGGATTAAAGTGACAACAATACAAGTGTGTTTCAGAGGCCTGGATCTAGGGTTAAGTATTGGAATTACCTATGACATTTGAGAGAATATAAATTGGAGATTTCAGTGATTCAGAATGATTAAAAATTTATATATATATGTGTGTGTATATATATATATATGCAAATACAGATATATGTATATACAAGCAATATATTAGAGTGAGGAACCACCCCTGATTTGTCTGAGACTGGAAGGGGTTTCCTGAGACACTTGACTTTCAGTCTTAAAACTGGAATAGTCCTAGGCAAACTTGTATGGTTGTTTATCCTACTACTGTGTACTCAGCATTTACAAATATTAGTTGCCCCCTGTTGATTTGCTGGCTCTGTAGGGGATGAAGTATCTCCCTAGCTACTGGGAGGCTGACTGGAATTCTAAATTTGCTGTAGCTAGCATTCACACAAGGTTTCAAAGACTTCCAACTTCAATGGGGTTATGATTCTCCTGGGCAGTTTCATGCACTGCTACACCTTTATTTTAGGGTTGTAATAGAAACATGGAATCCAGATGATTGAACTTCTGGCATCGTCCTGCCTCATCTCTTCTAATCTCCTTAGGAAACTCACTAAATACACTTTTCATTTGATTCTATTAATAAACAATAATAATGGCTCTGTTCTGCACTTACATGTTGGCATGTATTCGTTTGTACATATACATTTAAGAATAGTTAATTCATCTGGATTGTCACTAATTCAAATTTAAACATGATTTGTATCTTTCTCACCCAAAATTACAATGAAATAATACAAAACAAGCAAAGGGTGTAAAAAAGGCAAACTAAAGTCAATGTCAAACAACCAGACACAACTTCCCCACATTACTCCCCTGTAGCCCCTTACCACTTCTTCATAACTGCCCTCTTGTACTACTTTTCACTGCCCAGATTCTTGAAAGAAATTTCAATATTAGTTAGCAACTGAATCTTCTAACCATAAAAACACAGTTTTTTTTTGGTTTTTTTTTGCCTTACTTGTTACAAGCTGTTGCTTTTTCTCCATCAAAGTATGGAGATTTCTCTTTTACTGTCAAATTCAGTGTACATTTGAATTTGAATGAAAGAAGAAAACACACCATCAACTAAATAGCCAACTAATTTAATCAAATTGCAATTGAAACAAAATTAGTATTTAAGATGAAGATAATCAGTCATTAAAGAAAAAAAGAAAATCACATTCCCTTCTGTAGTAAAATAAAAGATAACACTCCTTTATGGGCACTCAAATTTGGAAGCATGCATGGAAGGCTTATGTTGAACTGAAAAGTAGTTGGAAGACAAAATACAATATACCCGAAAAACTTAACAAGGTGTGTTTTCCTCATTTAAAAAATCACAATTCAAACAATGACTGAGTAAGGCAGGTTTGGAAATCCACCTTGTTAGCAGTTCCCAAATCTTTCTGAAAGCACTTCTTGAGAAGAAACTGGGATAGCCCAAAAGAACAGAGATTAACAACACTCTCCAAGTTTGCGCTACAGGATATTTTAAGTAATTTCAAAGATTTGGTGGAAAATAAAATTAAGGGCTCAATTTCAACTTTGGATTCCATTAGTATTTTCCTGAACTGGATCATCTAGCTTGCAGAATAGAAAAAGAGAACAAAAATTCAGACCAATATAATTCTAGTTCTGAAAGTAAGAGACACACTTCTTTAGAAATAATCATCTGTCCCTAAATATATTAAAGGAACAATGTCTCCAAATATTTTCTTTGTTCTAATAACATGATAGAAAATTCACTCCTTAAAGTGCACAAAAAAAAAAAATACCTACAAAGCATTAAAAATCCATATATATGGAATAAAGTACTACTTAATTGTCAGTCACTTTTACAACATATGACTATGTAGACATTTAATTCTTTGAGCAAAATCAGCCTTTTGCTATGATTATAAATAACGATACCTATTGACCTCAATGGAATGACTATTAGAGTTAGTCAAAGGCAGAGATAAAATACCGCTTCTGCTTCATACATACACACCCCCTACACACACATTGCTCATTGTCATTAAAATGCTGAAATGACCTCAGATACTGTAGTAGACAGTAAAACAAGAAAACAGACTCTCCATTAGAACATCTAGGAAGAAACCAGCCCTGCCAACATCTTGATCATAGCGCTATGAGTCTTATCTCAGACTTCTGACCTCAAGAACTGTGAGATAATGAATTTGTTGTACTTTAAGCCACTAATCTTATGATAATTTGTTAGAGCAGCCAATAGGAAGCTAATACAAGTATAAAATAAATACTACTGTTAAACAAAACAAGACAGGTTTTTAAAATGGAACTGTACAGATCCTTTTGAGGAAGTTTTCTAGTTTCCACTTCTGATAATATTATTGCTGGAGGATAAGTTTCTTTCTTTCACAGTTTTCCTATATCAGCTCTCAGGTAAAATGTGAAGAACATTTGAAGAACTATTTGATAATTTGCGCCTACAATGTATTTTATGAAACTGGTTTTAAAAATAGCAATAAAATTAGGATTAATGTATTACCTTCATAGATATCAATATTTTCTTATTTAAAATTTCAGATTCAAAAATACTTGAAAGACTTCATACACAGGAAATTATAACTAAATCCTTGTCATCATATGGCCAGATAAATGTATGTCAAAAAGAAAAAACTATTTTAATAAAATGAGAAAATAAAATTCTAGACTTTTTAAAAGAAATTTCATTACTGATATTGTTGATTGTGTCTGTTACCCTGATGTTTGCTATTTATTACTAAATAATTACTTGCTGATAATTGATGATTACCCAGTTAGGTCTTAATTTATCTTAAGAAAGTGGGCTCTATTGTTTTTCATATAGCCTCAAAACCATCTACAGTCTTCCCAGTTAGGATTATAATTTATGTGCTGACAAAGCTTCAGGATTAATGCTCAAGGAAGAAAATTATGGCATGAAGTATGCATATCCTGTTCAGTACATAGCTCCCACTATAATCTATTGACTACAGTAACTAAGTGTAACTTAGAAACTTTAGTGAATATCTAAAAACAGAAGTCCATGCAGACTACCTAATACTTGCATGTAAATATTCATTGAAATTTCCTCAATAGATTATTTATCTCAGTTGCTGCCACTACACTGACATTAAAAACTGGAACAATTCTGGATATAATGACAAGGATTTTCTGGAAGGTGTTATTAAGATACATTCTCTTTATTCACTGAAATCAATTTTATATACTTATTAGAAGCAAAGCAAGTTTAAAAGTTTAAGGATCTCAACTCTAACTTCTTTTAAATATGATTTATTCCGTTTATTGGTCCTATAATGTGATTTAACTAAGTTCTTCAGATTAGTCTGTTCCCTGATCCTGTCCTCTTTTTTCTCAGATCACCATCTCTGGTACATTGAATTTAATATTTTCTTTGTTAACTAAATTTAAACTTTCCAGATTTTAAGACTTCCACGAAATACTACATATGTAAAATTTTCCATCCTGATAGACAATTATCACAAAATTCTCAAAGTCAGTTTTAGTCTTGAATAGTCATTTAAACAGCTTTCAAAATATCATTTCCTTCATATATCACAAATTTCAGAAAGCTATGTTAGATCAATTAGACTCATCTACCATCCTGAAAAAACTGGATGTAGATTTACTCCATTTTTTTCTGATCTAACTCTTTAAGGAAAATAACATTAACTGGCAAAATACTTTGGATTTTATTTGAGATGTAAAATTAAGTATTAATACTAGAAATATAATACAAAGATAAAAGGAATTTTCTTTCTATAAAAATAATACTAAAT
Source organism: Camelus dromedarius (assembly GCF_036321535.1). NCBI lineage: Eukaryota > Metazoa > Chordata > Mammalia > Artiodactyla > Camelidae > Camelus > Camelus dromedarius. Next base: position 36,754,850 of record NC_087437.1, on the reverse strand, counting down.
AATTAAATCTATTAAAGGAGTGACATTTGACTAAAATTTGATGTTGCATATGTACTAGTGGTCTGATAAAATAAATGAACTTGAACACAAGTAATTTAAAAATGGAGAAAAGAGAACTGATAAAATCCAATGACAACACAAGATCTGCTAAATAGGCAGCAGAAGAGATAGGTAAATTGATAAACCAGGCGTTCTTCAGAGGAGCACTATATTTAGAGTCATCTGGGAAATACTTCAAAATATAGTAAAATGGTGTGTTCCCTATACATTATGGAACAAATCAGAATTTAGGGGGATGAAGGGGGATGGATCACACTAATACAAACACCAAAAAAATTTCAGACAAAATAAAATGTACATTCATTAAGTAGGCATCTGTGATCTCAAAAAAGTAAGATACTTAAAAAAAAAATTATTGCCAAAAGTGTAGAGATATGAGAGAGTGTTATCTTGGTTTTTAAGATGACTTATTAATGAGCTGTTAGGCATTTAGTGGGCAAGGGCCAGGAATTATAATGTTTCAACTATGCACAGGATGGTTGAGGAAACTGTAAATCTCTCCTGCTCCAATTGTAATCTTGAACCTGTTAGAAACACAGACTCAGAAAAATGAGTCTATCCTTGAGTGTGAATTATATAGAATATTGGTGTAATGAATATGTAAAGAAATACATGACTTGATTTATTAAGATTTAAATACACATGCTTCTTTGATCAAAAAATCACACACTTAGATAAATATATATCTTGGAGAAACTCTTGCACATGTGAATAAGGAGATTATAAAAAATGCAAAAAATGTCCATATCAACATGATTGATATTGGAGAAAAACTGGAAATAATGTAAATGCCCTCAAAAGGGGTATAGGTAAGCTGTTGTACATTCAGAAAATGGAATCCTAGGGAGCAATGAAAATAAATACATTATATAGTTACATATATCAACATAAATGAGTTACAAAAACAGAAGGGAGAGTTGAAATCAAATAGAACATACATAAAGTTTAAAAAACTGAAATTTTTACATGTTAAGATATCCCCTTCTTAGTTTCCACAACTTAGACGTCCAAATTAAATTCAACAAGATTCCAAGGATCTTTTCTTCTAAACTAATTTGAAATTCAATCTCAGTCATTGCAGGCATCACTCATCCTAAGGTTTGCAGTGGAAACAGTTGGAAAAGCTACAAGTCTAGGGACAAATCGACACTCTATTACCTGTGCAGCCTTACCTTTTATCACTCCCTCCTTGCTGGCTCAGGTCCTAAGGCCTCGGATATAGTCCTCAAATCTACCAGGGAAGTCCCTGCTGAAGTGACTTGGCACTTGAGGTTCTCTTTACCTAGAAACATCTGGTCCTAGAGATAGCCACGTGACTGCCTAGTTCACCTCTTTCAAGTCTTTGCTCACATGTTCCCTTAGAGAAGTTTTCTCTTATCAATCTGCTGAACTACTGATTCCCCACACCCATCTTCCCTAACACTCTTTACTCTTAACTTTTTTCTTCACTGGACTTCTCTTCTAATACACTACTACTGATTGGTTTATTGTCTGTCTCCAGCCCTTTAGGACATCAGCAGTCATCGTGTCCATTTTTCTTACTGCTGTAACACATGGTAGGTAATCAGCATTTTTTTTTTTTTTTTGAAATGAAATGGAGGGCTTCTGACTCAAATACTACATGCCTGATACTTAGATGTATGTTCCAGAAGCCCAGAGACTCTTGACATCTTTCGGTTCTGTTGCTCCCATGTCTGGCAAATTGGAAAGGAAATGTGTGTCAAGGCCCAGAGGCAAGTACACAAAATCCAGTCTCCCATAGTGTTTCATGTAGCCCCTTCACTAGGCAATTTTTAAAATTTATTGGGATTCTTCCAATGAGTCTTGCAACTGTTCTTTCCATCTCTTATACATTCAACCATCACTTTCTGTCTTTAGATAGTTTGGTCTCTTGTTACACCTCAAATTCTCCTCCAACCCCCTGAAATGCTCTGAACTTAATCTCTTCAATAAGATTTCCTATGGTGATCTTTAGGAATACAATAAAAACTTCCACATTTGTCCTAAATGCACAGCTCTCTACCAAAAAAAAAAAAAAAAAAAAAGGTGGCAGAAAATGACCCGCTATCTTCTTGCAATGAGGAAAACAGAATACTGAAGGGGAAAAAAATCTTCAATTAATTGTCATTATATATTATAACAACATACAGAGTGCCACACTGGTCATGATTAAATTGCTCTTAGTCCTTAGAAATAATATATTTGCTCATTTTCATTAAAATGGATCTGGAATTATTTTTCCAAAAATCATCATGAATTTTGAAAATATGTACACATTCTACTGTCACTTACCATTGTGCACAGGAGAATATATTTTCATGTAGGGTCAGAGACCATAGTTTCTGAATGAACCTAAACTTTGTTTTATTTGCTCAATGATTTTAATAACTTAGCTGATTACTCACACAAAATTATTTTAAGCTGCCTAACCTATATTGAATTAAGCAAAACACAGCCAAATTATGTCAAAAGTAAAAGGTGAAAACCCTAAATATATGTGTCAATATACATTTTAAAAGAATAACAACTGCCAATATTTGAGAAATATTATACCGAATAGCTTAATTTCAGAGGAAAATCTACAATTTGTATGTGAATGATATGAGAAATGCATGCTATTTCTCTTTTACTTGAAAATTTAATTACTTAAATGCAATGTAAGAAATAAAAGAGTAAAAGAAAAGATTCAGATACAGTTACATGCTTTGTTCATTTTCATGCTATACTAGAGATCTTAACAATAAGAGAATATTTGAAATCATCATTGCAGTGACATTCTTTTGCTTCAAGAGCATTAATTATTCATATAGAAGGAGGAAAAGCCAAGGCATGATGATACTAATATTCTCCCAATCAATTGATTATCCAGAATTCATATCACTTAATTACAGGTTATAAAAAGATAAAATAAATGACTTTTCCTGCTTATATTTTTTGCTCAATTATTCCATGAATTTTAGTTCTTTTTTTCCAAAGGAAAAACTACTACTTATTTTAGTGAAATTAATTTCAAATCTGTAAGTACTTTACATACCTAATGTGTGATACTGACAGAAAAATTATACCTTATATCTAGAGATTAAAAACAAGTTAAATACTATGATAAATATATATTACTTATAGGCAGTTCAATCATATTATCAAAGTGTTTTCTAAAATAGAGGGTTAGAAACTCAACATTCTAGCCTCATTTTCCTTCAGTACATTGTCAGGGTAAGGTTAACAGTTTGAGATCTGTGGTGAAAATTATGTGGTCAAATGATCAGGAGAATGTAAGGTATAAGCTGGGATCATATTTTAATAAAAAGGAAAAATCAGTCATTCAAACTTTGTAGTGTTGATGGGAAAGAGAAAATTAATACATTTAATAAAAGGTCATGGCTAAAAGACAGTTCAAAGGTTGTTTTTATTATTTGTAAGGATTTATTTACACAAGCTCTCACTTAAGTTTATATCACAAGGAATTAGACAAAGAAGAGGAAAGACCAAAGTTAGCAGAAGAAGAAAACAAATATTAGAAAAGAAACAAATCAACAAAACTAAGAGTGAGTTTTTTGAAAAGATAAAATAAGAAACCCTTGATATACTAAGAAAAAAGAGATGACAAATAAATAAAATCAGAAATTAAAAATGTTAAAGCCAAAGGTTCAGAAATAAAAAGAGATTATAAAGATTTTTTAATAATAAATGAACTATTATGTCAACCAATGGATAATGATAATGAAAAAAATTCCTAGAAAAATAATTTACCAATACTAAATCAAGAAGAAATAGAAAACCTCAACTGACCAATAACAAATAAAGAGATTAAACCAGTTATCAGAACCTCTCAACAAAGAAAAGTTCAAGATCAGATAGCATCACAGGTGAACTCTACCAAACATTCAAAGAATTAATAACAATCTGTCTTAAGCTCTTCCGAAAAACAGAAAAAGGAGAAACTCTTCTACACTTTTTAGCAGTCTAGCATCACTCTTACACCCAAACCAGGGAAAGACACCATCAGAAAAGCAAACTCAGGCCATTTTCCCTGAAGAACTTTGCTTTTCAAACCACTGGATATGTTGGACTCCTCTGTACTATTGTTTAACCTAGCCCATTCAGACTAGCACACATTCTATCAGTGATGAGTTACTGACAAAACAAAATCTAAAGCATGTGGCATTATCTGACGTCTATTGGCTAGCAGTATGGAAATAATTGCCTGATACTGGAATGATGGTAATCCATTAGAAGTAAACAGCAATTTTGAGGGTAAAATTGTTGCCTCATGTTACATATGAAATAGACCATATACCATGAAGCCTGTAGCTCTAGGGGAAAGGCTGGTAATCAGGATAATAATAGCAGCAGGTAATAGTTACTATTGGCTTCATTTAATTAGCTATTACAAGACAGGTGTGAGTTCAAAATAATTGATGGACTGCAATTTCTGGTCAGAATGTAGAAGGTAGGGACAGATTATTGCTGCCATCATAAAAAATAGATTAAAATATTTAAAAATATGTGTATGTATGTGTGTCAAAATTTTTTAGTATGAAATGTCCTCTTTTTCTCTAACAATAAGTTTTTTAAACTAATAATTTCAGACATGGATAAAATGTTTGAGAATAGTCAAAAGATTAACACACTCATCATCTAGAGTCCTAAAATGATAACATTTTAAATTAGTTAAATTTTATATATATATATATATATATACACACACACACACACACACACATATTTGGATTTTCTAATATTACCTCCAGATTAGATTTCAGTTACACAGTTTTGGCAGCAATAATGTGCAAGTGATGTTACACTATTTTAAAACTGCATCATGTCAGGAAACTCATGGGATTTATATGATCCAGCAATGATGATGTTAATTTTATTCACATGACCAAGAAAGGGCCTGGGGGCCTTCTTTAGTGGAGAGTTACTATTTGTTTCTTTTGTATTTCATAATTATCTTTGGGGGAGATACTTTAATATTCTATAAATATAGTACTCTTCAAGTTTTCACCCATGAGTTTTAGTATTCATGATGATTCTCATTTAAATAAATTGTTATTATAATGTTTTTGAAATAGTGATCTCTTTTGAAAATTTCTTATTTCTTTTTTACCTTTCTACTTTGTGGAAGGGCTTTCTTTTCTCATTATTTCTTTTTATCATGGTGGACTCAGAGATTTCTAATTTATTCAGTGGGTCTTGTTCATGGCACAACTGCCCCATTTTGAAGGGAAGACATTTTAAGCTGACCCCTTCATCTTTTGGTTTGTTCCTTTCATTCCTTTAGCACTTTCTTACTTTCTAGACAAGATATTTCAGATTTATCTTGAACTTTTGCTCTTCTAGTCCTGGAATCAGGTCTTTCCCCGTGGAGTCTTTGTTCACTTTAGCATGAGTTCATGGACACTAGAAAATTATTGTTTTAGACTGACTATATCTATATGCACACATATGTATGTGCATACACACATACACATATATGTACATAGAAGATACATCTGTATCAATTTATGGATATAGCTATATTTAAAACTCTATGAATCTATATTTATGCCTGTATACACCTATATCTGAATATGTATCAGTATGTGTTTCTGCTTAAACATATGAGCTCACACTGACATCTCCCACTCCAATCCATCAGCAAAGCCTCATTCCACCCTTTTCTCCTGTTCTATATTTATAACTTCCATCTCCACAATGAGAAGACAAGCTCCAATTATCCACAGTATATTTACATAATCAGTAAATCCTTGAATACCCAAAAAGTTGTTTCAGAATTTCTAACTATGTCTCTGTGAAAAATAAAGCTATTAACTATAGAGTTCAATATTTTTAGAGTTATTTTTTCTTAGCCTGAGGATATATCATCCAAATGCTGATTAAAAACCATTTGGGCTAGTACTCTCTCATGAATTTCATAGTGGTTATGCTATTTATTTGAAATATGATTTGGTTTATTTGTCTCTGTATTCTATTTTCATTTTCCACTCTTTTATTTATTTTCTTTTTATTTTTTGTGTGAACATTGAGATTCTGAAGTCCTAATTCTACAGAAAGATATATTTTCTGAATAATTCTTAAGATAGAAAAGGGTCTTATTGCTCCTGAAAATATTAATATAAACATTAATTTGGATGAATATATTAAGTGAAATAAATAATTTCCCTATTAAACATATCACCTAATATAGGAGAGGTTCTGTGATACATAGTTTTAAAACTAATCATATTAAAGCACTTCATTCTAAACCCTACCCCCACACCATGACAGGCACAAATAAGATTTTTTCCTTTTGGTAGTTTTAACAATAGAAAAGGTGACTGAAATCATGAAGAAAAACTTTATAGTCTAAATAATATAAAATCCACTCCATGGATGAGTGAGTAAGGTGGTGCTATGCTTCAGAAATCTCAACTGGCTTTTCTTGGTTAAAGTAAATCAAGAGAGGATGTAGAAAATATTTTATCTCATTTAAAAAATTTTTAAATGTTATTTGCCTAGTGATGAAGCACCTCTTTAAAATATCAAATTATTGTATTCCATATCTATCAACATCCCCAATTATATTTTACAGCTAATTACTTATTCTAAGTTTTGTAATTTTTATTTAAAGTGAATAGAACTGAGCATATGCAACACAACTCCATTACATTAATATTATATAAGCCTAGTCTTTACTTATTAAGAACATATAACATTGGAGGAAAATTATCCAGTATTAATTGTGTACTAACCTATGTACAATTAAAAAAACATATTTATGCACTTTTCACTTTATTGAGAGAGGTAAGAGCTAATTTTGGACAATCAAATATAAAAGCTATTTTTAAATTGATGTCATATAATCATGAGCTAAAATACCTATTACATTTGCTTTTAATCTTAAAATGCTGTTATATTTAAATCATATATCAATATACAATATATTTTATATCATAATTACATATTACGTAGTATGTATTATTAAATTATAGAATTTATTATATTGCTTGTATGTGTGCATTTATCTATCTATATATTCATATCCATATCTCTATCTATCTAGTTATCTATTCAGAAGATCTCATGAAGTAACATACTTGTCCAATAGTAATTGAATTCTCTTTCCTAAGATGAAGATAGTCAGAGAGACAGAGGCTACAAGTAGCAGGTAAAAAGAAATATCAGAACAAGATAATGTAAGAAAGTAATTGACTGAAACATTACGTTTTGATTTTTAAAGTAAAAATTGTTCAAAAAATAAAATAAGTGATTAACTTCTACACAATTTTTATGAAGTATGTAACATTACTGATAAAATGTTATTGACAGTCATCCTTAATGTCTTTGAGAACCCCAGGTAAAATAACAGGACAAATTGATAACCATGTAATAATTCTCTCAGTTATCCAGACAAGTAACTTCTGTTTTGAAATGTGTAGTAAATGATTAGAAATATTTAGGTCCTTTTATACTATGCTTCCTGATATTTTTTCCATAAAAATTTACTGAACTGTGTATATAAAAATTCTCAAAATTTTACAAACAGAAGTGAATTTTATACATAGGAAAATTTTACTCACATGTCAAGTATGCATCTGTTTAGATGTTCTCATAAACAATGTCTTTTCTCCTAAAGATAAATAAAAAATGGAATATTAGATCATTTTTAAGAAAGCATATGAGAAAGGAGGGCATTGAGGTGACAAAATGCATCGATTTCTTTATACTCAAAACTTTCATGTTTTCAAGAAAATAGAATTTCTACCTACTTTCACACTATCATATAACAAATATTACTAAGTATTTGAAAACAGTAATAAATTAATAAATACATATGATTATAAGTTCTGGATAAAACCCAAAGAAAGGAAATTTAAAATTAGCTTGTATGACTAGACTGAACTGCAATAATTATAGTATCCATATCAACAGTAATAACAAAATGAACAGTCAAATTACTTCTTGATTCATGAGCACCATTTAATTAATCAGATTTTGCTCAACTATGAGAAATCATAGAACAAAGGCAAATAATAACTACTCTTTCTCAAAAATAAACACTGGGAGAAAATTAGCCAAAAATTAGACACCTGATGTAACCACAAATTTGATTTTCTAAATCTTAAATTTGATCAGATTTTATTAATTTAGTTTTCTACAAATATTTATTAAGCACCTACTTTGTGCTATTCATACAGTAGTGAACAAAATAGATAAAAATTCCTGTCCTCTTGTGACTACAGTTTAATGAGGCTTTAGTTGTGATAGTAAGAATTTTGAAAAATAATATTTAAGTTATATGATATGTTAGATATTAAGTCTTTGAACATAATTAAGAAGACAGACTGGAGGATATGAAAATGTTTGGAGAAGTGGTTATAATTTTAAGTGGTATGTTTACGGAGAGTATACTAGTCAGGTAGGCTAAGTTACAGTAAAAAAAAAAATAGCTCAAGTTTTAATTGGCTTAGCATATAAATGTGTCTTTTTAATTCATGCAAATTCTTCTGTATATCTGGCAGCTCACTATGGTAACTTCCTCCTAAGCAGTGATGCAGGGATCCTAATTCAAGCTCCATCAAAACAAAACAAGACTTTTATTATTGCTGGGAGGGGATGAGCAATTGGGCATATTGGTTATGAGTTTATCACTGTCCAACTATAACTGGATTGGGTACAATATGACTAATTTTGGCTGGTGACTGTGAAAAGAAATAGAGTGACATGTCTAAAGGCAATCATGTCACTCAGGCAAGAAAAGAAGGAAATTTAGATATTTATGAACACTAGTAGTATCACCATAAGTGCTTTACTGGGAAGGTTAACACTTAAGTAAAGAGTGGAGAGAACTGAGGAATTTATTTATATTTAACTTATTTTTATATATGAAAAAATCCAGATGAAAAAAGCAAATTCACACAGCGTGAGAGGCTGCATGGTGAGCTGGATTAAGGAAACTTTCTAAGAAACATTATGCTTAAAATAGGGATGGGCTGCCCCTGAGATAAGACACGTTAAAAAACCTCCCCAATTAGAATAATGGTAGATGTATACTAATTCTGAGAGCAGTTGAGATCACCCTTCTGTTTCCTCACAGCTCTTGTAGATGCTGCAGAACATGCAGAGGCAGCATGGTATCCTAGGACACCAAGAATCTGAATTAAATACTCCAAAATGGGAAAGAAGCACCAGAGCCCCAGAGGTTTATGGAAGATCAATTCTATTCTGGTATCCAGGTTAGTCAAAGACCAGAGGGAACTCTGCTACGTATGAACTGCAATATTTTGGCTCAATAAGCGGGTTATTGGTGGGAACCTTAGTGATAAATGAAAATTTATGTCTTATTTGCTAAAAGAGATAGCAACTTAAACAGGTCATATATTAAAATTATACTGATCGGTTTCTAACAATGGGAACAAAGGCTGGATCTAAGAGTCTGGTCATGAAGTCTTCCATGAAGCCTAAGTGGCTGTGTGGTTATGTCTTCACCCTAAAACAAATTCTCTTTGAGAAGTTTATACAGTGTTTCAATTAAGAACTGTGTACCACCACAATTAGTTCTGTTTCAGTGGCACAGTGAAGTATAACTTTGTATCCTTACTATCCCAGGTTTGTGTGGATGGATTCTTCACATAATCAACATGGAAATTAGTGACTTTTGCTTTAGGCAATCTACATTCATGACTTTCTCTTCCTAGCAACCCTGATTATGGATAATCTATAATTACTTTTCCAAATGATGAATTTCTAGGTCAAAAGTTATACCTCTTACAAAGCTTTTAATTCATGGGCCAAAATTCCTTTCAGAGAGATTGTATTATATGATATTCCAAGCTTATTTAGGGTTTGGAAGAAAAAAATCACGCCAATTTTGTAAGTGAACAACCGTATCTTTTCTACAAACATACCACTTTAACAATAAAAAATCTAATTATTAGAAAAGTTTGTCTTTACTTCATATTCTCTTATGATTCCCCATTAACAATATAGTCAGTGTTTAAACATATAATCAGTTTGTGTATTTCTTGGGTTTGAATTTTGACTCCACAATTAACTCTGTGAGATCTTGAGCAAATAATTCAACTCAATGTCTCTGTTTCTCATCTGTCATCTGTAATACATTATAATACTAAGGCCAATTTTATAAGATTATTTTGAGGAATTAATTGAGATAACGTGTATAACAATTTAGCAGAGTGATTCTCCAAAATATGCACTGGAGAAATGTTAACTATTATTTCATACAATTTTGGGGGAAAAAAAGCAGGAAACCTATGTCAATTTTTGAACTAAAAAGTTAAAAAAATCAAATGTGAATAATTCATACAGAATCTTTTAAACTATGCCTTTTTCTCCAAATTAATTATAAGGTTTTTATTTACAAATATTTAAAAAATTATTTTTTTAATTCACCATAAAACTGCTGGTATTTTACTTTGGGTGTCTTTTCATGTAAAAGCATTTATTGCTTACATGATTTTTATAACACAGACAAATTTAAATATGCTGTCTGACTTTGTGCCAGAGAATAATGAACTTCATACTGCTTTTAATACAGCTCTCAGATTGATCGCTAAAATGAAAAGAAGTGGTGAAAACCCACCCATTGTTTGGCAAATGCATGCTGACTCTGTAGGTGAAGTAACTCATTTTACTGAACAATATTCCCCTTGCCAGGCCCTCACTCTGTGAAAGTCAATGAAAGACTCTTCAAAGTGGCAGGTACCATTTTGAACACTATGACATTTTGTGTTTGTTTGCTTTCATAATATGCCTATAATTACGCTTACAGGTTTAAATTATTATTTGGGAGATGGTGAAATTAGTATTTATGGAGTAAAAAATGCAGCATTTGCACAAATGATTATGAATTTCTTCAATTACTGTCATTGGTAGTAATTTTGAAGTAGTAATGTTAAAAGTAACCCAACTTTCCGTTTAAAACATAGTCAGAAATCAACTAAGATACTATGAAAAGTTTTGAAGAAAATAAAATCATTTTTAAAACTATTAACTTGGTAGATCATGTGTTAACATTCCTAGAATTAAATTTATTATCTTTGTCATTCCAAACATTCAGGTGTTTAAATCTGTTGGGGGAGGGTATAGCTCAAGCCGTAGAGCGCATGCTTAGCATGCATTAGGTCCTGTGATCAATCCCCAGTACCTCCTCTAAGAATAAATAAATAAATCTAATTGCCTCTCCCCACCAAAAAAAAAAAAAAAAAAAAAAAAAGACCTGTGGATTGTTAACAAGCAAAAGGAGAGTTGATGAGTAACAGACCCATTTTTGTTAAATATATATTTCATTTGTTTCAGTTTATAATGATGTTATAACAGGAGAAAAAAAATTAATATATGTGAAGCGTTTAGCTGCAAATAAATATATTGAGCCTCACAGATTTCCCAGTGAAAACTGGAGGTCTGTCTCTTGAATATCACCAATGATTTTTATAAAGAATTTCACACATTTCTTTATAATCAGTATTGATTTGATGCTTTATGGTATACAAGATTATCTTAATATGTATTGTCATTTAACCAGAAAGGAATATAATAAAATAAGTTATTTTGGCAAATTATCCAGTTGATGTAGCTGAATTCCAAAAGCGCTAGGAAGCTTCCCAAGGCCAATACCCAGTGAATATTGAAAGCATTACAACAACTAGATCAGCTACTTTAATAAAATCAGCACTCTCCACACCACTGCCAGTATGATCATTTAAAACACGTATCAGACCATATCTCTGCTCCAACAGTTTCTATTTCACTCAGATTGAAATAGAAAATCCTACCACTCCCTGTACCTTTCACATAAACCAATTCCCTATTTTTATAATCACTTGCATATTCCTCTAGCTCTGATCATACTGGTCTCCTTTCCAGCTCTCAAATAGAACAAAGATGCGGCTATTTCATAATCTTTGTACCTGCTGTTTCCTCTGCCTGGAACATTCTTCCGCAGACAGTCATATCACTCACTTCTTCACTCTATTTTGGTCACTTATTAAATATTACCACCACAAAGAGGCCTTTTATGATCACCCTATACAAAATAACCCCGGAACTTTGCTCTTATCCATCTTTATTTTCCTTCATAGTGTTCATCACTAATTGTTCATTATTTTATAATTACACTCAAAAATATGTATTACTTCTAAATCACAGACTTCTGGTTCCTTGGATGGCAAGTGCACTTACTGGAAATAAGTGTTTAGTTCATCTGCTGGTTCTTCTGTTTCCATTTACTTTGCTAGAACAGTTCCCAAAATTTAAATGTCCAAAACATGGTGACAGTGCTGATGGAACTCATATAAACGGCATTGTGATTTAAACTATGTATGACCACCATGCACTTAAAGGATCATATCAGATATGTATAACTGATAAACCAGAATTATATTTAAAGGCTGAGCATTTTTAAGATTAATTTTCATGTGAGCATTCAGTTGTGAGTTGCAAATAGGGACATACTGGCTGCCCCATCTTATGGATCACACACATTTGAATCCTCTATGGGTGCCAACCTAATCTATAGCTGCTGAATCTGATACTAAGGTTAAGTCTCAGCTCAACTGCCTTTGAAGCATCTTACAAGATATACCTCTACCCGCAGAGTTATTCAGCTACTACCTATAGGTGCTCCTATATAGGTTGTGTGTATGTTAGTGAGTGTAATATCCTCTTCTTGTATTGATTCCTTTACCACTATACAATGATATTCTTTGCTTTTCATTACGTCCTTTGTCTTAAAGTCTATTTTGTCTGATACGAGAATTGCTACCCATGCTTTCTTGTCATTTCCATTTACATGAACTACCTTTTCTAATCTCCCACTTTCAGTCTGTGTCTTTTGCCCTGAAGTGAGTCCTTTATAGGCAGCATATTGCAAGTTCTTGCTTTTTTCAAATACAATTAGCCACTCTATGTCTTTAGATCCAAGTACTTAGTCCATTGATGTTTAAAATAATTATTGATGAGTATTTACTTCTTGCCATTTTATTTCTTGTTTTCTGGCTCTTTTGTAGTTCTTCTTTGTCCATTTCTTTTTCTTCTTTTTCTTTTTTTCTTTCGTGGTTTGATTATTTTCTTTTGTAATATGCTTGAATTTCTTTCTTTTCAGTATTTGTGAATCTATTGTATGTTTTTGATTTGTGATTTTGATGTCCTAATTTATATCTTCATACTTACCCTTTTACTATTTATTGTAGTTATGATCACTTTTATAATTTTTTTGGTTTTTAATTTACATACTGGCATATTTAAATGATCTTCAGTCTTTACTGTATATTTGCCTTTTCTATTGGGATTTCCCCTTTCCTATAGATTCCTGATTCTTTTCTCTTTAGAGAATAACCTTCAATACTTCTTTTAGGATAGGTTTAGTATTGCTGAGTTCTTTTTGTTTTTGCTTGTCTGAGAAATTCTTTATCTCTCCATCTATTCTATTTTTGCCTGGTAGAATATCCTAGGAGGCAGATTTTTCTCTTTCAGGACTTGGAATATATCATGTCTCTCCCTTCTACCCAGTAAAGTTTCTGCAGAGAAATCAGTTTATAGACTGATGGAGCTTCCTTTGTACGTAACTCTTTGTTTTTCTCTTGCCACGTTTAGTTTTCTCTTTATCTTTAACTTATGCCATTTTAATTATAACAGGTGTTCATGTGGGTCTGTTTGACTTTATCTTGCTTAGCACCCTATGTGTTTCCTATACCTTTTAGCTTTTTCCTTCTTTAAGTTTGGGAAGTTTTCAGCCATAACGTCTTCAAATACATTTTTAATCCCCTTCTCTCTTCTTCTGGGACTCTTATAATGCACATTTTATATTATCCATAGATCTTGTATGTTGCTTTCATTTATTTATTTATTTGTATTTGTATTTTCTGTCTGCTATTCTGCTTGGCTGATTTCCATTACTCTCTTTTCCAGATCACTTAATTGTTCCTCCGTGTCATTTAGCTGGCTGCTCATTGCTTCAAAATTGCTTTTTATCTCAGATATTGAACTATATATTTTTGATTGGTTCATCTTTATAGTTTTTAGTTCCTGTTATAGTGATCTGCATTTATATTGATAATATTTGTTAATTCAGTTAGTATTTTTATTACTATATTTTTGAACTTGGAGTCTGTCGGACCAGTGATCTCTATTTCATTATTTATTCTTTCAGGAGATTTTTCTTGCTCTTTTAGTTGTGAATAGTTCCTTTGCCGTTTCATTTTACTTATTTTTCTCAATCTCTATGAGTTTAGGAGACACAGTTATCTGTTGTAGTCTTGAAGGGGTGTTTTTATGTGAGAGTATCTCTGTGTAGACTGTGTGTGTACAGTGTGTTTGGTGGGAGGGCCGGTTTTGATGTGGATGCCAGCCATTTCTTTCCTAAGGGTATGCTGGCCACTATCACCTAGAAAAGGAGTGTTGTTGGTGCTGGAGGGTCTAAAACCTATGCAGGGTGTGAGGCAGGACTTCCTCTCTGCTCTGTGGCCACCCTGTAAAGGATGAGATCTGCTCCCTAGTTGTTGGAGTAGAAATCCTGAGGGTCAGGCTTGATCAAGTTCCATTCCCCTTGAGTGTGTATCTTGCCCCAAAGGAGGGGAGTGCTGGAGCAAGTGAAGCCCAGAACCCTGTCTTCCCCATTTCCAGGGCCAAGCTGTGGTGTGGAGCGGCAGGACTGAAGTGCTCACTCAGCTGATAGATGCACTGCTGCTCTGAGCTGGTCCTGGTGTTTCCCTAGGTGCTGCCTAAGTAAGCACCAGCAATGGCTGCCACCATCACACCCAGACTGCAGCCTAGGCCCCTGGGCTGTCATTAAATAGTTAGACCAAGTCTTTTCCCAGGCCCTGGCTGGCCCAGGACCCATGCCAAACTGTGGTGTTGAGTGAAAGTGGCTGTGGTGTTCATCCCTTTGGGTTGGAGAGTGCAGTAAGGCAGCAGACCAGAGCTCTCTCCACCCTGCTTGTTGGCAAGCTAGCATCTGCACATTCAAGTGTAGGCTTCTCTAGCCCTTCTGTCTGTCCCAGCAGTTCTCCTATCAGCCAAGGAAGCTTGTCTTCTCCACACTGAACCCCAGGACTGGGACGCCCAGTCTGTGGCTCAACCTTCTCTTCCTTCAGATCCCTCCCAGAGGCAGAGGTCTCAACCCACATGACTTTTTTCTGTCCTACCAAGTTACATGAAAATATTTCTTGCAGCATGGTTGTATAGCAGTTCTGCCATCTTCCAATCAGTTTTCTATGAGAGTTGTTCCACCTGTAGATATGTTTGATGTGTTTGTGTGGGGAGGTCAGCTCCACATCCTCCTACTCCGCCATCTTAATCCAATCTTCTAGTTTTAATTGCTTGAGAAAGCTCTGTACCATTTTCCATAGTGGCTGCACCAATTTACATTCCCACCAACAGCCCAAGAGTTTCATTTTCTCCACATCCTCTCCAGCACTTATCTTTTGCCTTTTTGATAACCACCATTCTCATTGGTTTGAGATAATATCTCATTGTGATTCTGATTTATATTTCCCTGATAGTTACTAATGATGAGTATCTTTTCCTGCACCTTTTAACCATTCTTATGTCTTCTTTGGAAAAACATCTCTTCAGATCTTCTGCCCATTGTTAATCAGATATTTATTTATTTATTTATTTATTTGTTTATTTGATGTTGAGTTGTATGAGTTCCTTATATATTTTGGATATTAATCCCTTATAAGATAGATGACTTAAAAATACTGCCTCCTACTCAGTAGGTTGCCTTTTTTACTTTGTTGATAGTTTATTTTGATGTGCAGATGCTTTTTTAGTTTGATGTAGTCCCATTTGTTTATTTCTGCTTTTGTTGCTTTTAGTTTTAAATTCAAAAAATTGCCAACACTATGACAAGGAGCTTACTGTCTCTGTTTTCTTCTAGGAGTTTTTTGGTTTCAGGTCTTCATTCAGGTCTTTGATCTATTTTGAGTTAATTTTTGTGTTGTATAAGAATGTGGTCCAGTTTCAGTCTTTTGCATATGGCTATCCAGTTTTCCCAGCATCATTTATTCAAGAGTTGTCCTTTCTCCATTCTTCACTCTTTTCTTGTAAATTAATTAACTATCCATGGTTGGGTTTATGTCTTAGCTCTCTATTTGGTTTCACTGGCCAATATGTTTTTGTTTTTTTTTTAATGCCAGTATCACACTGCTTTATTATTGTAATAAGAGTTTGAAATCAAGGAATGTGATGCCTCCAACTTTGTTGTTCTTTCTCAAGATTGCTTTGGCTATTAAGAATTTTTTGTGATTCAATACAAATTTTAGAATTGTTTGTTCTATTTTGGTGAAAAATGCCATTGGAATTTTGATAGGGATTGCATTGAATCTGTAGTTTGCTTTGGATAGAAGCATAGACATTTTAACAATATTAATTCTTCCAATCCATGAGTACAGAATATCTTTTCATTTATTTGTGCTATCTTCTATTTCTTTCCTTAATAGTTTGTAGTTTTCAGTATACAGGTCCTTAATCTCCTTTGTTAAATTTTTATTAGGTATTTAATCTTTCTGATGCAATTGTAAACTGGATTGTTTTTCTTAATTTCTTTTTTGATAGGTTGTTATTAGTGTATAAAATGCAACAGATTTTTATACATTGATTTTGTATCCTGCAACATTACTGAATTTCCTTATTATTAATTCTTACAGTTATTTGGTGGCATCTTTAGGGTTTTCTATATATAATATAACGTCTTCTGCAAACAGTGACAGTTTTACTTCTTACTTTCCAATTTGAATATACTTTATTTCTTTTTCTTGCCTAATTCCTCTCGTTAGGATTTTTATGTTATACAGAACTGCCAAGAGTGGGCATCCTTGTCTTGCTCCTGATCTTAGAAGAAAAGCTTTTAACTTTTCACTGTTAGCTGTGGGCTTGTCATATATGACCTTTACTATATTGATGTACATTCCCTCTATACATGCTCTGCTGAGAGTTTTTATTATAAATAAGTGTTGAGCTTTGTCAGATGCTTTTTCTCTACTGAGATGATCATATGACTTTTATCATTTGAATCATTTTTATCATTTCTATTTTTCAGATGATGTTTCTTATTGTTTGAGTTTTTTTATCATCATATTCCTCTTTAATTATTTGAATATATTATCCACTAGCTCTTTAATATTTGTAATAATGTCTTTGAAGCTTTTTCTCTTTGAAACTGGGACCCACTCAGAATTAGTTATTACCTGATATTCTTTTCCTTTTTTTAAGTATGGGTTACAATTTATTCTTTCTGTGCATCTCTAGATAATTTTGGTTGAATATTGGATATTTTAGACAATGTATTGTAGCAAATGTAAATTATATGTTATTTTTCTGGTTTTTGTTTATTTATTCAAGGAACCTTGAATTAAACTGTTCAACTTTTGTTCTTCACCATGTGCTGCTATTGTATTGGTATTTCTGCCCAATTCCTTTTCTTCTTCTACTATGTATTTATCTTGCTTATATTTACCTTTCAGACTAGTTCCTTAGGGCTTTTTCTTGTGTATATAACTTAATGGCCAGTCAATGATTTGAGTAGAGATTGTGGCAAATACTACAGGTGTGTAAATCTTACAACAGCAACTGATTGATCTGTGTATGGATTGGGGGATAAATTAAAATCTGCAGTCAGTTTTCAAGTTTCCTCTGGCTTTCATATTTTTGTTGCAATGTATTTGCCAACCAGTAATATGTGGGGACCTAATATCAGGCTTTGTTTTATTCTTTCAATTCCAGGATCTCCTTGATGATGGTTTACCACTTCCCCCAAAGCAAGACTGAAAACTTAGGCTTTGCCAAATCTATCATTTTATCCTGTCCATTTCCAAGTTTCATTACACAAAAGCATACTTTTTGTCTCAACTCCTGTCCTGAATCAACATTACCTTCTCTGGGAGTAAACCTATTGTTTGTTATGGCCAGTATCAGTTTGGTAAACTCTAGGTCTCATCAACTGAATTGTAGGGTGGCAATATGGACAATAGTAACTCCAGGTAAGAAGGCAGATTCTTGCATGTCTTATCAAATTCAAAAAAGTCTTCAAGAATAAATTCTTCTTCATTTGTTGTCTTCTATCAATCAATTTCCAATTCCATGAAATGGTTGTTTTTGAGAATTCTGTTCAGTTTTTATTTGTGGAAGAAACAAATAAAATTTTGTCCCATTTTCATGTCACCACTTCCTTCAGAACTAATATTTTATAACTCAGCAGCCAAATACACCTTATACTGTACCAGATTGTTAAAAATAATAATAAGTTTATTCAGACTCTGAAAGGTTAATAAATCATATAAACATTAACTCCTTTGAGTCTCCCATAATACTTGAAATATATTTTAATAATTATAGTTAAATCCTATATTACAGTTGAATAAATTAAAATTCAGGTTAGATTTAATGACTTTTTTTACCTGTGATAACATAATGGTTACATTTTAGAGCTATCACTTAAACCTAGGTCATCTATTTTCACTTGCTGTCTATTATTATTTGAAATTAAGCTAATCTTCAGAATGCTTAGGGTAGAATCTGCATCTCAGTTGAAATTTAATTTTCACTTATAAGGAACTCAATGCATTTATATTTGTAAACACAGATATATTTTTATTTTATAAAGTAGTACATTAATCTGGAGATTTAGTTCAAGGACAGATGAAAATTTACATATTCTGGCATTCTTGTAAATGTCTATTTATTGCATGTTACTTATGGAACACTCCCTCCATTTCAACAGGAAATTCAACTTGAATCTTACCATCACTTCAACTTGCTTCTTTACTCCAGGATCTAACTGATCCTTCTTCTTCATTAATATCTTTGTCCTCTCTTTTTTTTACTGAACTTTTTTACTAAGAGTGAGAGTGTAAATGTGTATATGTGTGTGTGTGTGTGTGTGTGTGTGGTGCTGTCATATGTTAGGATCAAATGTTATGTTGTTAAAGCAGTTTGATTGTTGTAATGATATTGTTTTACAAGTATATTTTATTTTAGTGGTTTGGCTGTATATGTTCACTTAATATATCATCTTAATAGTGAATCTGTTAGCATACACACAAAACATATATCTTCTAAAGCTATGGTTATGCCATTTTAATTTTTTGCCTATTAGACTCTATTTTTTTAAATACTATAGCTTAATATTTTATTGATT
This sequence comes from Camelus dromedarius, assembly GCF_036321535.1. Taxonomy (NCBI): domain Eukaryota; kingdom Metazoa; phylum Chordata; class Mammalia; order Artiodactyla; family Camelidae; genus Camelus; species Camelus dromedarius. Next base: position 36,735,649 of record NC_087437.1, on the reverse strand, counting down.
AAATAAGTTCCTAAGAAATTGCTCATGATACAAATTGGATATTCTTCTATCTTAGTATTCCAAACAAATTTAACCATGGTCACCTGAAATCGAAAAAATAAAGCTAAATTACCCTATGTTTTGGGTGAGGGAAGAATGAAGATATTCAGAGCAATGACAGTTGTCAGCACTTCAAAATAACTATTTGGAAAACAGAATAGACCTTGGGCGCTAGTTCATCTGGATGTTAATGGATATGGTGGCTGAAAGGGGAATTCATGTGTGTTTTGAAGTTAACTAAGGCACAGTTGTTAAATGTCACATCTGTTGTTAATAAAGCATATGGTTTTAAGATTTAATCTTGCACAGAGATGGCATTTTTCACCAATATCTGCTTATGTTTGGTTCTGGCATGATTTGATCCTTTTGTGGTTTATAAGAATTTAATATTCATGGCTTGATTTCAAGAGAGAACCTTTAAAATAATTTTTGGAGAAATTTTTAAAATAGCTTATATTTGATGATTCAAAAACTACTTATTAATATTTGTATCTTAAAATTATAGTGTTAAACTATTCTAGGAATTAAAAAAAATTTTAATCATTAGATAAGTAAATATTCAGGAGCAAAGGATTTGAGATCATTTTAATAAAAAAATTTAAATTTGATTTTTGATAAATATTATTTTTTATCCCCATATATCTATTTAACATGGATTTGACTATATTTTGTCTTGGCTTTCAAATGAATGAGAATTAACAATATGAATCACACACAATATGAAATGCATTCCAGTTCAGCTGGAATATATAAATGTTATAGAAGTTTTCCTGAAAATTTTAACTGAAGGGCTACTTTTTAGGGCAACAGAATTTTGTTTATGTTCGATTAATATTATCCTTCACTCTCATAAGATAATTTGCCTTGTTTTTGTGTCTGCAATCTAGAAAAGTAAAACAACAATGAAATTACAATCCTCTACTTGACCTCTTTTCACATCTAATTTGAGAGCATTGTTTCTGTGGAGATAACAGTCTCCATGGTTACTGGTTACACAGAATTGTTAATGTTTTAACAATGTTAGGAGGACCCAAGGGGCTATTGCTTTGCATTTCAGCAAATAAGGGTATTTGTCCTCTGAGACTGCACCTCTGAAATAATAAGTGTGGATTAAATGAAGCACATTGTAATGCCACTTATTAATGTGCATATATGGGTGATTATCCTGTGAGAGACTCTGTACCGAAAATTGTAATTTGTCAAACTAAATGACTATTAATTGGTAGAATTGGATTCAAGTGTCTGGTCAGATCAGTATCACCATGCTGTTCAAATAAAATAGACAACTTTCCAGTTGGGGGATTGTTTTTGTTATCTTTGAATATGGGAAAAAAGCAGAGATGTCACTGAAGAAAATCAGACTATATTTTATAAAGAATAAACAATTATATAAATAATCTAAAGCCTGACTTAAATGAATACAACTCTAGGTTTCTCTAGGTTTCTCTTGATAGTTTTTGGAAGACAACAGCTGGAGAGGAAGGAGGAGATAAAGTATTTACTATCATACATCTTAACATCTTAACCATTTCATCCATCATATTTTTTTCCTAAAATAATCCATTCCTCAAGATGCCAATTCTATATGTAAATATTTATATGCTCTATAAATGTATAAAGGGTGATGCTACATGTTTGCTGTTAATCAAAATTGTGGATTTTTTCCAACTGTTTATAATGGTTCATGAATTCTAAAGATTTTAATTGTTTTAAACCATGTAAGTGGTGAGCCCATATAAAATATGTCTTTCATTCTTTATGTTTGAGTTTTGAAATTTTAAGCATTTGATGTTAATAATAAGAAACCAAAAATTATTTAATTTTAATATACCCTTTTTCAGTTACAAATATTTTAGCCAATTCATTTGGGACTAACTACTGGCTGTATCTGTGTTACAATGATAGACCACAGTGACAAACTGAAAGAAATAGAGCATGGAAGTAATCCTCTGGAGTGTTGGTATTTTGTTTGAGAAGATTTATTCTATGCTCTGTTTCACCCATCCTCAAGAGTCATGTTAATTCAGGAGCTTTGTGTCACATACTTTAAAAAAATGTTTGCCCTATTAAAATTTAGCTACTTTAATCCCAAAGATGAATCCTAGCTTCTTTTTCTTCCCTTCTAAAAATTACAGAGTCATAATTTAATATAAATTTGTTTTACATGGAAATATTAATGAAATTTATTTAAAATAATTTTGACTATATTTTTAATGTTTTAAACACAGAAAAATATAAAAGGATACAAGCAACTCAACATAATCCCATAACTCACTGAAAGACACTGTTGAAATTTGTTGTGTATGTTCTTTTCTACTTTAACTCTCATAATATGAAAATCATTACCAGACTTATGGTATGTTCTTATGAAAGAATTAAGTAGCCATTAGAAATGATGTCCATACAAGTACTTAGTAAATTAAAAATTAACTTCAAATACAATTATGTAAAAAAATACAAAATGTGCAGAATTTTAAAAAATGTATATGCATATACACACATACACAATTTAAAAGGACTTCCACAATCTTGTTTATATTTTCTTTATCATGTACTTAGAAGATATTGTCAATATAACTAATTTCAGCTAGGAGACTTTATAGAAGGAAATAAAAGCCCATGGGAAATATCAAATTTACCATGCAAATATATCTGATTCAATAAAGATGTAAAGTAATATTGCATTTATCTGAATGTATAGAAAATAAACAGAAAATGTTTCAATCATAAAGACCACATTATAATAAAGATTTCTTATGATTCTCAACCTATAATATTATAAAATTAATCTGGACAGAATAAATAAAGTTATAAAAATTTCCAAAGGGTTTATATTTATACTTTGAATTTGAGTTTAAAAAGCTATTTAATTTCTTAAAAAGTTTCAAAATCCATCAGAGATATTTGTGCAGAAATGCTCATCTTAAATATATTTAAATAATAAAAATAGCAAATATCTCAAGTATCCACTTATGTATCTATGATATTTTGGTGTGATTTCATTTCTCTCTAAAATGACATTAAATCCACTGGTGGGAGATTCTAAAAAATGTATTTTCTAATTAGGATATACTTTATAAGTATTCGTTGTAGTTACTGCTATAGTTTTACAGAGCTCAAGGAGAAGTAACCTCTGAATCAGAGATAAAAGAATTTAAATACACTGAATGCAGACAGTATATTTTTCCAGATGATTTGTAACTGTTTGGGGAGGACTGTTTCCCTGTTCTCATATTATCAATTCTTCTATCTTTGTTACACTTTCTATTGTCCATTCTTTTTTATACTCTCTCCCTTATGCCTTTCTTTTTCTCTTATTCTCAATTCCTCCCCACTTTTTCTCTTCCCTTTTCTGTCTTTTATAACCAATCATCTAGGGATATATGTGAAAACTATTAGATTTATAGTGGGATTCAAAGCCACTAATTAAGATTTTCTTTGATCTAGCGTCTCTTGCCTTCCCCTTAAATTCTATTAGTATGTGTATCAACTAAGTAAATATGTCCTTCTTCATAAGTAAGTACATACAATACATTAAATATATTTTGCTTACATGTTGTATGTGTGGATAAAATTTCATAATATGATATTTTGTAACTACATGTTATTGCTTTGATTCTGCTACTAACTAGATTTTAACTGGATAATTCTATCACATTGGTGAGACTAATTTACTTATTTTTAACATCATTGTTGGAATAAATATTTCCTAAAATATCATAATGTTTTATACAATTATTATTTTCTATTATTTTGATGCAAGACATCTGTAAAACTGAGTTCATTTTGTAATGAATAAGTCAGGCATTGGGATGCAAATTGGTAAATAAAAGTTAGAAAAAAATATAAGATGCAATCCAGAGTTTAGATACAAGGCTTATTCTCTGCATTCATTGGTATACCATCTCCTAATTTGCATATTCAAATAGGTAATTTTCATATGTTAACAATAATGTCCATTTTCTCCTCTTTCTAACATTTCTCACAAGTCTTTTCTCTATTAACATATCCATTATGTATTAGATAAGATGGTATCTTTCAGACATATGATGATAAAAAAGTCATGATGTATTCATTTATTTGTCCACTCATTCAGTAAATATTTGAATGTTTGCTATGGTCCAGGCACTTTGTGAAGCACTATGAATAGAACAAACAAGACAGACTGTCTCCACAGTCATAGAGAACACTTTGTAATGTACATAAATGAAAGAAAATAATAAATAGTAAATTACAATGTGTTTTAAAATGGCTTAAGGAAGATATGATCACGAGTAAGAGGAAAGGCTTTCTAGAAATTACTCTTTGGACAATTCCTTTGTTAAGGAGCTCTCTGCTAATGACAGACATAATAAGTAAATATAAAACTATAATATCATATGATAACTGTCTTGGGCAAGGATTATGCACCCTGTATCATGAGCACCTGGGATAAAAAGGGTGCTCTGGACAGGCTAGAGACTGAAGCAAGGAAGGCATGATAAGACATAAGCTAAATTCTGAGGTATAAGTCCATGTTTACAGGATAAGGAAGAGGGAAGGAAGAGTAGGTATAAGAAGATCCCAAAAGAGAAAACAGCAAATGTCTAGAAACAGAGCTATAATAAGAGACTGGTTTTATTAGAAAGCAGTATTCATATTTTGCCAGGTTTGTTTCAAGTTACTCATACTGATTTTCTTCTCCGTTTTCTACCATGACAGACATAGCACTCCCTTCATTTTTATATAATTACAACATAAAGGCTTCATTTTACTGTTCAAAACAATCTTAAACAAACATCAGGAACACCTTTGCCTTCTTATTTTATTTGTTAGCAGTGTGACGTTTGAATCATTTCTATCTCAGGTTAATGGTGATAATTCTGTTTCTGGGCCAATGTCAGTTTGTTTGAATCAGTTGAAAGGAGTCAAGTCTGCAGCCTCTGTTCCTGCTTTCCTTCTCTGATATTCTCTTAATCTCAGCCACATACAATTGGTGGCACAGACTTAGAAAGCTATTCTCAGAGGCTTCAGCTATAAATTCTCTTTTGAACTGATTCTGTCATTAACCAAAGGTAGGATATGTGCTTTCTGGGTCTCTTAAACTATGTAACAGAACTTAATGGGTGTCAGATGAACTGAAGACAAACTAATTTTTATTTTTCTTCATTTCTTTGCAAGAAAATTTGTCTCTTTATAAACTATTCCTAAAAATGAAAGTTCCAAAGAAAGGTAAATATCCTTATAGCAAGACAATAAAGTTTTATTTTTCTATAAATCATCCCAGTTCATAGGAGACCTTCTCTATGCCATCTATGAGTGACACCAGTAATGTCATCCTGAGGATCTGAAGGGCAAATAGAGATGAAATAACCTCATTTTAAATAAAAATGCTATTCCTAAAATACAACAAATATACTAATCCTTGACCTAAAGTTCCCAAAATATATCAAACCATTCCTCCTTCTCAGTCTTTTTCTCTCCATGTCTCTTTATTTCCACGTCAAAGATATATATACTTGTGAAATTTAGGAATGTACATGTAAGTAACTACTACAGTATGTAAATAGAAATAGCTCATCAAGCACGTAAAGAATCTACTTTATTAAGATATAATATATATATAATAATTTTAATTTTAATTCTATAGTTTGAAGTGTCCAGCTAACTAAAAAATTTAATTGTACATTTTGATGCCTTTTCACAAATATCTATGCCCATATGACTAGCACCACAAACAAGATATAGAATACTTTAGGGTGATGGAAATGTTCTAACAGTAATTTTTGTAGATCTTAAAATCTAAAACCAAATCTGCTAAAGAAGACATGATATTAGTATTTAATGTAATATGTAACTAATTAAAACATAATGAATATGTAATGGCAATATTATGTAAGATCTCTGAGGGCAAAATATTTTCAGATTTGTTCACATCATATGCACCAGTGGCATATGCTAGGTGCTCAACACATTTGTTGAACAGATGAACTAGGAATGAATTAGTTACATGGATAACTATGTTTACTCATTACTACTATTGGTAATCTTTCAAATTTCTCACAGTCTTTAATTATAATTTTTTAAAAACTATTTTTATTAAATATCTCCCTACTTGAATTTTCATTTGATTATATTATAGGAAATACACTTGCAATAAGGAATAATAAATATCAACATTAACAAAGGATTGTGCTAAATTTAATATTGCTTATTAACATATAATTTAACAATTTTATTTTATCCATATCCCTTTAACCTTAGTATCATTTTGTTTTTAAATAGTTTATAAATAACTAATCAAATAAATTCCATTCAATAAACTACCTAATTCTAGTATACATTTGCTCAGTTTTAAGATGGCAACAGATACATCAGTTTATATGTTTGTGTAGCTATTAGCATAACTGACATCATCTTGGGCCTAGTCAGCTCCTCCTGTTGTTCCATTGTACTGTGTAGTAAATCTCTTCTCTGTCATTCAGGGCTTTGTAGCTAGTATATATTGTTTAATGATCTTTAGGTCTAGCTAGCTTCTACCGTCAATGAGTCTTGAAATAATGATTAAGACTTTCGTGGACATATTCCCAGTCCCAAGAGACTAGTTACCCATTCATAAATCTTGACTTTGGGATGGAACTCGTGTTTTCAAGCACATACTCTCAAACCTTAGCTTAACAATAAAATTGTCCCAATGGCCTTTGACAGTGAGGAGTGCAGTTGTGAATGCTTCCAGACTGTCGACCACCCAATTCTACTCTGTAAGTTTCCCTATAATAAACTGATCCTGCCTCGTTTTTTGGTCTAAAGATACCTTCTCTGTTCATGGGCACTTTTTGTTCCCTCAATCCTCCAACAATGGTGTAGAAACATATTATTTTGAAACACTGAAAATAGTGGGTCATTGAAAAACAGTGACCCAAGCTGAGATTATTGACCAGATGATTCCCAGATACTAAAAATTGTTAGATTGTAAGCAAACTTTAGCATCTATATACAAGTATTTGCCTAGTGTCTGGTGATGGTAACATATCAAAAGCAACAATTAAAACTGTTACAGATCCTACAGAAAAGTTATTTTCATTCCTGGACAACTGCAGTTTTCCATGACAACAGTCATTTTCAGTGCTTGGAAAGTCTATTTGATGCACTCAGCTCAGGCATTGTTACTACCGGTAATAGCAGGTGCTTCTAATTTCATAACAGCAGAAAAGTTCTCACTGATTATGATTGTTATAAAATTTTATACAATAGATATTTTCATTCTTAGCAACACCATTCTCCTCACAAAATAGCTTATTTCATTCTTTTATAACCATTCTTCTCATGAAATTACATACTCTTTTCTTTCCTACAGCAAATATTCTAGATAGTTCTCTACCATTCACCTCTTCCTATGAGGTCTGGCTTTTCTGGTAGCCCTGTCATTGCTCAGCTCTATTATACCAGGTGCTATTTCTCTTCCAACTTCTCTACAACTTACATATGAGTTCAGATGCTCACCTGGTAGCCTTCAGCTCTTCATGTTATGCTATGTATTCATTTCAGCAGAGGGTATACCTGGCCAAGTTTTTTTGCAACAGTAAGCAAAACTAAATGAGTAGCATCAATAAAATTAACATAAAAGCATTATAATAGGATAAATATGTACTTAGTGGCAACCCTGTAATGGCAATAAATGGTATATTCTTTCCTGAAAGAAAAAACTAAAGGCAAATAAAAGAGTACAGTACCAGGTGGTTTCAAAAATCATGAAGGAAAATAATTTCTTCTGGACTGGACTACAATCAAATTCCTTTAGAAGCTGTATCCCTGGGGGTTTGGAGTAATTTTAGTAGAAGTATTTTGAAAATCATTCTCTAGTCTTCAGTCAGGTACAACCCAATTTAGAGGCACCTAGCAATCACAGTTAAACTTTATAGCACTGGGAAACCTTTAGCATTCACTTTCAGAGTATACTCAACTGAAGAGGTCAGTCATATATCTGTGTAAAACTCCTGTTCTTACTTCATGGTTGTGAAGGATGTTATACAGTTGATCAGTCTAATGAATAAAGTGGGTATTGATGGTCACAAAAAATTCTTTCGTGTTCAACAAAAACAGTAACAACAATTACAATCATTCTTATAATAACATTAGCCCAAACCAGCTGCATTTTGTTAAACAGGCCACAGATCCTCAAAATGTATACAAAATATATAGAAAGATAGGAAGACTTTTTTTTTCTATAATGCAAATTTTTACATTTCAAATTCCATATGAAAAAGAGAAGAGGGAGAGAGGGAGGGAGAGAGAGAAACACTGGTGCTTTATTCCCACATCTATTCTTCCATCAATCATTGCTCATGTCCTTGTTTCATTATGTGATGATGAACAATATTTCATTAAAAACTACAAAATAATTAAAGACCTGGGCATGTATTAAAGTTTATCTTACTTTCATGAAAAAAAAATACATGACTTTCCTGGTTGGATAAATGTGAAACTAATATAATCAAGAGTTTAGAGTAAAATACAGAATGGAAGAGTTTATTTCACAGTAAGAAATATGATAACAGAAAAAACCCCATAAACCAATATATTTGGCTAAATGAACATTAGTATTTCTTAAAAAAAAAAAACAGTAGAGAGTGTGATTATTAGGGTCAAAATATTTCTATCCACCACCTGTACTTTAGAAGTGATGTAAATGATGGGAGGACCTCCTCTGTATATAGTGTAGAGTTTCACACACCTGCATGGTAAGCACATTTTGTAGAGTAAAGAAGTGAATAAATCTATAAATAGTAAAAAAAGTACTTGAAAAAACACAATAGATAAGGCATTAGTTGTTCATTAAGGACCAAGTTATGCCACACCAATTTGTATTTCATTTTAGATATTTATGGTTACAGAGTAGCTTGCATTCAGAAAGGAAACCCCAAGTTAGAAAAATTATACAGTTAACTATATTTCAATCTTTGAACAGATCCAATTAAAGCTTTAATGTGGACAAACTTTGCCTGTGATACTCACTGGCGGCCTTTCTTTGACAGTTTTCTATTAGACTGTTTTACTAGTATGATAGGTAATAATATGAAAGGTAGGATTATCATATATGTGATTAATATAGAGTAAGGAGTTATTATATAGGCTGGTAGATTTGTGCTTAAGGCTTTTTAATAGATTAAAATAATAGAAGGAATACTTAATCTTAATGAAATAAAGTTTGTAAATTTGATCTAAAAACTTAGTCATAGAAATTGAGTATGGGAAGAAGTGTCTCATTAGAAACCCAAGTAAAAAGCATTAGTGGAAATTAAGTTGAATTGAAGCCATATAAGCAACATTAATGTAATAATCTAATGCAAGGTTAGCTTTTCTTAATATATAAAGCCTACATTATTTACATAAAATATTGACATGTATGCATATAAGACTGACATTTAAGTCTGCATATGATCTCTTATCTTCCACATAGCATTCAATATGAGGCTATTTGTCATGTTCTTTAGATTTCACAATTGTCTGCTTTAATAAGTATATAATGTGTTTGGGTGATAATTCTATGGAAAAATAAGCTTATGTTTCCCAAATATATGTCTAATAACCTCACATTTTACCCATATAAATGCCTAACTAGATAATCTCAAATAGAGTCCAACTCAAATCACGGCTAAAATACTGTAGAACTTATTTTGAGACTGTTTTATTAAGTTAACAAAGTTAACTAAAGTTTTAGTTTAATTTACTATATGCTGGATGAGGTATCAAAATCATATTTAAACTCTCCTTAAGTATGTTTTCAAAATATTTCATTTAATTTTGAGACTGTTTTATTAAGTTAACAAAGTTAACTAAAGTTTTAGTTTAATTTACTATATGCTGGATGAGGTATCAAAATCATATTTAAACTCTCCTTAAGTATGTTTTCAAAATATTTCATTTAATTCAATTCTAGCATAAAATTATATGGACAATAAGTAATATCGATTTATATATATAGATATACATATTTGTGTAAATGTTTTTATAGTCTCTGAATTGTACATCATAGATATGTTTAGGTAGAATCTCAGAAGCCACAAAGTAGTATCCTCTAAAATACATTAAACAAGCAATACCAGTTTTAAGTATTTAACTCTAAATTTTAATTCTAGAAAAGTCATTAAATATAGCCATAATAGTATAGTTGGTAATTGATGAATTGCTAAAAATGGTTCTGAGTTGATTTTTTTCCCTTCTATTAATTGTAAGGGTTTTTAAAGACTATCTATTTCTGTTAGTTAGATAAATGGGGGCACCAGGCAGACAGGTGGAGAGGAAGGATGGTCCGAAAGATGACATTATACCCGCCTCCAGCATAAAGGGACTTTACTTCTTTTAAATGAGCGCCAGCAAAAACTGGTTGGAACCCGACAGCCACGACTGCGCAACAGCAGAAACGACTTAACTAGACACAACTGAATGTTCATTGTATTATAATTAACAATGTGGTTTAGGATGCCTCTATGGGTTTTTCTGTGTACACCATTTTTAAAGATAAGCACAAGGGGCCAAACATGACTAAGCATTCCAGGGACAAGAGCCATCAATCAATCAAGAGACCACCTCTAAGCAAGGGTATAAGAGAAAAGAGGGACAAAAACTGCTGCTTTTTCTCCCTTGGATCAGTCCACCGACCATTCTTCGATGTGTACTTTTCGTTTTCTAAATAAATCTTTAAAAATTTTTTCTACACAATGCACCATCTCCTGGCTGTAAATTTATTATTCAAGTTTGACAAGAACTGGGGTCGTTAACTTTTGGGGTAGCATCTTCACTATTGATCATGAGTAATTCCATTTTTTATTTTATGTTTAAATTTCCTCCATCCATAATGTAGAACAAGGGAAATGTAGAGGTCCAAGAACTGTGTTCTCATACATACCAGTGCTGAGAATTAATTAGGAGGAACCAGCAAATGAGGAAGAAAAGCACCCAGTGAATTGGAAGTTGAACCAGGAAAGTGTAATACTGTTTGCCAAGAAAAGAGCTTCAGGGAAGAAAGATTTAACTAATATTACAAACGCTGCTAAAGCAAGTTAGCTGTGGACTGAGAACTGACCAACAGATGTAGAAAAATAGAGATCAGCTTCTGTGGAATAACAGGGACAAACAGCTGATCTTTTTCAGGAAAGAATGAGCAGGGGAAGGACGTATAGGGTAGTACTGGTGTGGGCTTTTTAAAGGGAAGAAATCAAAGCATGTTTGAATGCTAATCATACTGATCTGGAAAGGATAGAGAAAATTCATGATGTGGGGAAGCGGAAAATTGCTGGGGTATTGCATTTAAAAATAAGAGTATTGGATCTTGAGCAAAAACTAGAAGCATTGCTTTGGAAAGGGACTTGGACAATTCATCTGTAGTAATAAATGAGAAGTTAGATATGTATACATAGAAGGGAATTAATTATAAAATATGGCAATGAGTTTTTGAAAAACTCTGTTCTAACTCTTATTTTTTTCCACTGTGGAATAAGAAGCAAAAAGTTCAGCTAAGCAACAGAATAGGAAAAAAGATGATGAAAGCTCAAAGAAAGGAGAAAATTCAACACTATAGAGCTACAGTCATCAAGGCAGCATGGTATTGGTACAAAAACAGACGTATAGACCAATGGAACAGAATAGAGAGCTCAGAAATGAACCCACAAACTTCTGGTCAACTCATCTTTGACAAAGGAGGCAAGAATATACAATTGAATAAAGACAGTCTCTTCAGCAAACGGTGTTGGGAAAACTGGACAGCAGCATGTAAAACAATGAAGCTAGAACACTTCCTTATACCATACACAAAAATCAACTCAAAATGGATTAAAGACTTAAACATAAGACAAGATACAATAAACCTCCTAGAGGAAAATATAGGCAAAACATTATCTAACATACATCTCAAAAATTTTCTCCTAGAATAGTCTACTCAAGCAACAGAAATAAAAGCAAGAATCAACAAATGGGACCTAATGAAACTTACAAGCTTCTGCACAGCAAAGGAAACCAGAAGTAAAACAAAAAGACAACCTACGGGATGGGAAAAATTTTTTGCAAATGAAACTGACAAAGGCTTGATCTCCAGAATATATAAGCAGCTCATACGACTCAGTAAGAAGAAAATAAACAACCCAATCCAAAAATAGGCAGAAGACCTAAACAAGCAATCCTCCAAGGAAGACATACAAATGATCAATAGTCACATGAAAAAATGCTCAATATCACTAATTATCAGAGAAATGCAAATCAAAACTATAATGAGGTATCACCTTTCACCAGTCAGAATGGCCATCATTCAAAAATCCACAAATGACAAATGCTGGAGAGGCTGTGGAGAAAAGGGAACCCTCCTACACTACAGGTGGGAATGCAGTTTGGTGCAGCCACTGTGGAAAACAGTATGGAGATTCGTCAAAAGACTAGGAATAAACTCACCATATGACCCAGGAATCCCGCTCCTGGGCATATATCCAGAAGAAACCCTACTTCAGGATGACACCTGCACCCCAATGTTCATAGCAGCATTATTTACAATAGCCAAGACATGGAAACAGCCTAAATGTCCATCAACGGATGACTGGATAAAGAAGAGGTGGTAATATTTATACAATGGAATACTACTCAGCCATAAAAACCGACAACATAACGCCATTTGCAGCAACATGGATGCTCTTGGAAAATGTCATTCTAAGTGAAGTAAGCCAGAAAGAGAAAGAAAAATACCATATGAGATTGCTTATATGTGGAATCTGAAAAAAAAAAAAAAAAGAAAGAAAAAAAAAGTATAAATACAAAACAGAAATGGACTCACAGACATAGAATACAAACTTGTAGTTGCCAAGGGAGCGGGCGGTGGGAAGAGATAGATTGGGATTTCAAAAATCGTAGAATAGATAAACAAGATTATACTGTATAGCACAGGGAAATATATACAAGATCTTATGGTAGCTCACAGAGAAAAAAATGTGACAATGAACATATATATGTTCATGTATAACTGAAAAATTGTGCTATACACTGGAATTTGACACAACATTGTAAAATGATTATAAATCAATAAAAAATGTTAAAAAAAGAAAGAAAGGAGAAAATTAAAGGGGAGAGTGTAAAATTATCTTGGAGAGCAGGAACTAAGAAAATGTCATAATTTACAGGCAGTATCGACTTGAATTCGGTGACTATAAATTTAAAGGATTATCATGTAGCATGGTCTCGTGTTTTACTCTAGTCAGTTTCAGATACAAGAACTCATGTGATGAGCAGGCAATATGGCATTAAACCACATTTGTGGCAGAAAAAAACAGAAAAAGTATATGGCGAGTTAAATTTAAGCTGTTAATGTAAATTCATTTTCCCAAACTGTAAAATAAATCTAGATATTAAATAGCTGAGGTTATATTTATTCTACTTTGCTCTATCAAGTCACATGGAACATACAGTATCAGGGAATCAATTTATGCACCAGGAGATAGTGCAGTGCAGTGTGGTGCTGAGGGAAGATGTAGAATATCACAGTTATGAGAAAAGCTGGGTAGTTAAATCAATCTAGAATGAATCATAGCTTTAAAACTATTCTGGGAACATGGGTACTTTAAATTCTCTCAGTCTCTGTTTCTTTACGTCTTTTTTTTTTTTTTACTTTAATTATAAGTGTGATGTGAAAACTGAATGATAATTATGTGAAATATTTAGCAATGCTTTTGTTGAGATTAGATCATCAATTATGTATAGTTTATTATGACTAGGATTATTCCTCTATATGCAATCACATCTTTTCTGTTTACAGTCATCTTACTTACACCTTTGTCATACCTTCTCCCAGTCACCACATATCTCCGCTGCAAAATTGCCTTAACATTTCACCCATGATTTCATGATATACCACTAGTTGCCCCTTGCTCTTTTGACATTTTTAGTTAAATTCATCCTGAGGACATTCAGATGATATTTTCTAATGGAATAACAAAGGTTAGAGAACTTTTTCCTGATCTAGCCATTCTGAAACACAAAAGGTCACTTAAAAATTAATTTTTCAAAAAAATTTACATCAAGGTAACTTTTTCCTATACATTTTAAATACACATATTTATTACACAAGTTTATCTCATCTTACACAGATTTTTCACTTTTGCACATTCCATAAGAAATTTATATGACTAATTTCAGACATAAAATGATATAAAATCATTCATTAAAATGTTCAAAGTAGATGTCAGTAAAGTCATCATTTACTGATATATTAAACCAATCTACGTATTTGTTAATAAAAATGTCTGATAGTTTATCAACTGAAAGTGATATCTGTAGATTTTGACAAATAGAATTTATCTATTTATGTATTTATTTATTTTTTTTTTATTTTTTAATGGGGGTACTGGGAGTTGAACCCAGGACCTCGTGCATACTAAGCACATGCTCTACCACTGAGCTACACCCTCCCTCCTTGACAAACAGAATTATATTAATTTTAATTTAAGTCATTAGTTTCATATTGCAGAATATTCTGAATAATTTGAATAACATCAGGATAATCACTGATTTAAATTTAAATTTCATTTGATTTTTTTTTTAGTTACCTATGAAGCTGGGTAAAATGTATTTTATTTATTTTTTATTTATGAGAATTTATTTATGAGAATATTCTAAGACTCAGGGGATTCTATTTCATCAATGCCATCCACAGCCAGCATCATATCTAAGTGTGCTATTGAGCATGACTGCTCCAGTATTCTGTGAGAGGAGGATCTTCAAGCTCTGGTAGTTGAGGTGGATACTGATAAAGAACACTGTTCAGGAAAAGGAGGAAGAAAAGCAATAAGAGAGTGATAAGAAACAGACAGATGCAGGTTAGATTTTTCCTCATCAACAGAGCTGAACACCAGAGGTCAAATGAAGAGTCAGGCCTTTCATCTGATCCCCTTGAGAAAGCAAAGTAGATTAAAGCAATAGTATACCTACAGGCTCAGGCATGCACGTAATACTATTCTGGGAAAACAGATCCCTTTTTCTTAAAAAAAAAAAAAAAATCCCAACCTCTGCTCCCAGATGCTTGCAACAATTTTTCAGTGAAAAAATATAAGAACTTTTTAAAATGTCATGTTAGAAATATAAATCTTAACCTTGAAACTTTCCATTTCTAAAAATACTGTTTTAATTGGAAGGAGATGGGGGTGGTGGTGGTGGAAGATTCCGCTATAATTGGAAATGCAAAGATTATGTGTAACGGAGGAGATAAGCTGCCTGAGAAAGTCTTTGTGAGCTGCACAATCTTCCTTAGACTGTGGTTGTTTTATTTCATCTCTATGTTGACAAAAATTTCTTGATAAAGAGTTTTAGGTCCTGCCTATCTGCACTGGGGCTCAGCTTCATAGGAGTTCTATCTATAAGCATCTACAAAGTAATTGAACTATAATAAAGTGTCACCCTTGTGAAAATCTTTAATGTTTACAAACTCTTCCTCTTGAGGGTCCTTAAAATGTTTTATTAATTATACAATTAAGACTGACAATTCTGAAATTAAGAAACACTTGGTATATACTTCAAAACCATTAGGAGATCATTATTCAGGGTATTTTCTGAATTATTTTAAAACGTTCTCTTCTAAGACTTTTATTTTCTTTCAGTGATCTTGAGAATGGTTTTGATACATAACCTTTTTTATTATGAAAACTTTCTACCACCTAATTTTTGACAGTTACCTTAATACAATACATTCGTGCATAAATACAGTGGGTCAAAATAGTTTCCCTTTTACATTTCAAGTAAATCTTTCTCAAAGACCCTTTGAGACAGGAAGGGGGCAGAGCACAGCCATTCAAGGAATGCTACAGCAATTAACATCAAAATGGTGGAAGATTCAACCCCCAGTAGGCCTTGAGGCTCCAGATGGTGGGAGATTTAACTTCTAGCAGAACTTGAGCTTCATCATACGCTCATTTTAATATATTAATATGGTGAATAACACGCCCACAGGCACCATGGCAGTCCCAAGGCTAGCCACAAAAACAAAGAGTGGAAAATGGCCAACTTCCTGGGAATCCCGGCCCTTTCCCCAGGCTAGTCAGACTGGTCCTTCCACTAATTAGCATATGAAGCCACTGAGCCCATAAAAACTGGCAACACTGTGCCTCGGTGCCTCGCGGCTGCCGCCCCCTCCCACACTTTGTCTATGGAGTGTGTATCTACTTTTAATCTGAGCACCCAACCCCCACACCTCGTGGCCTTTCTCTTGCCTTTCAATGTATCTCTCTTAACAAATCTATCTTTACTCAACTGTGGCTCGCTCTTGAATTCTTCCCTGAGCGAAGCCAAGAACCCACATTTGGCGGGGCATGTCCCAGGGGCTCAACCAAAGCCTGGGACATGGCCCTCCTCATGCCTCACATCCGTTTTTCCTGCATCACTTCATTAATCAACAGTGCATTTAACAAGATTTTAAAGTTACCATTTTTTAGTATTCAGTTTAATTCACCCAATCCATTGGCCTAACATCAAGTTTCCCAAAACTCGAAATCACAGTAAATATAAACTTTGTTTTATATAAGGGAACTTTTCATCTTTCCTGAATCAGGATTGGTTATCTTTCTCTAAAGAGACTTTATATTTTTATTGTCTGTAGAAGAAGCAGCATCCTCTCATAGGCTTTTGGAATACAACAGGGATTCCCAACTTCTCAGACTGTTGCTTCCCCTTGTGTATTTACTATAAAGTAGATTATTCTCACCTGTATGTTTGCATTTATAAACCTGCACACCTCAGGAAAGAAAAAAATATTTGTGGTTTTTGAGTTTCAATATAGAACTTGCTTAAATCTACTAATCAGAAGATGGACTATGGCTCAGGGGTATAGTGTTGCATTTTAAGGATACGTACTCCTAGATGGCAGATTTCTCATGAAAATTTACAAGCTTTTTCTTTCCTTTAAACCTAGCACATATTATGGTGCCTGCATAAGATAGAGTGGGTGCTCAGTAAATATTTTTAGTGCAGTGTTAAATAGATAGCAAGAACAATTAAAGATATGTAAGTGGCTACACTAAAATATGTACATAGATACCCATATTATTTCAAAATATTTATATCTACAACTACTCAAAATTAGTTAAATCCCACTGGGAGACAGAAAAAAAAATAGAATATTCATAATTTCTAAGCTAAAGTTCCAGATCAGTAAACAAAGGGTGTTGCAGCCATCAAGCCATGAGCCACTGCAGTTGTCCTCAACTGTGCACCCTGAAGGGATTAAGGATGGCCCTAGATAGTTGAGGTGCATATCAAAGGAATGATTTCATTGAGCCAGACTTGCATCTTCCCATACATAGAAAAGCACTAAATTCATTAACTTGAGCTGTCTAGTTTTCTTTAATTGATGGTAAACTTCTGATGTTTCAACTACCTGGTTTTTGTTGCAAAACTCCTATATAGCCTGGCTTCACCCTTACCTCTTCAGAGCAGTCTCTCACAGCTGTCTATCTAAGAGGCTGTCTTCTGAGATTAAGCCTTCAGTTTTGTCCGCCAAATAAAACGTAATTCTCAACTTTTAGGTTGAGTACTTTTTTTCAGTTGACAAGACAAACTGCTTTCCCTTTAGATCAGCAATAACCTCTATTAGATGTGAGAACTCAGTTGTCTTTGAAAGTTGTCAGCCATGGTCCTTTCTTCCAGATAGAAACATAACTAGTAGAGATTATTTAACCTAGGTCATAGCATTTCAAGCATAACTGAAATGTATAGGCCTGTCCTCAAATTTGCAGAGTCTGAAGCCCAGATAATATATATCATAATATTTAAGCTATTAAGTAAAAAGTCAAATTACATGCACAGCTAGCCTTCTTTTCTACCTAGGGCTCCCACTTTTCCTTCCTTGGATAGCCAACAGATCCTAGGGCATCACCTTTTCAGAAGAGAGACAAAAGGAGTAGAGCTTCTCTCAGCAGCCAGAGAGATTGAGAGGTGGCAGGGATGTGAGAGGACAAGAGATCTATGAATGGAAGTTGTGCCCTGGGTCACAAGACTGCTCAGTAACTTTCAAATGGGGATGACTAACTAAAGGGAGCACAAGCTCCCTTTAGAGGAGGGGTAGGCAGGATTTCCTTATCTACTTCTTACTTTAAAAACTGTTAGTTTTAAGCAATGGAACGGAGAAGAGGAAGCGAACACAGCAATGTAGGAAAGCTGGTTGGTCCTGATACCTATTTTGGTTGATTCGGGTGGCCTCTTTTAAGAGAAAGCAGTCCCTCCTCTTAGGGTTTCCCAGGGTAGTGCTTGTGATTGTTTCTTTTTCTTGCGTACACTCAAGTGGGGGTTGTCAAATAAAAATTGCGGTGGACAGAGTTAAACAGCCAAGGAAGACTACATTTGAGACTACTTGCAATAGGGGAGATTAAATTCAACTCCTCTGAAATAAAAGGCAGAAAAATTTTTAAACGCTGAAGTAAGCAAATGAAAAAGTACTAGAGGATATTAGACGGTAGGTTGGTCACTGTGATTAAGCTATCTCTGTTTGTTAATTGTTGCTTATTGAAGTCAGTCTCCTACTCGCCCACAGAGACTGGGAGAAAAGGGCTCTACCTCCTTAAGAGACTGCAATTCAAAAGGATGACTCCCAGTTCCTTGAGAAATAAATTTCTGGGTTTTAAACAAAAAGCTGAGAGAAGATTTACATTTCAGAGGGGTGCAGGAAAAATCTGCAATTACCAATTTTTTAAGCAAATGCTCTAAGGAAAGGGAGGTATGAGGCAGAGCCAGGAAGCCTATTAAAGTCTAGCCAAGCTGAGGGGAATTTTAAGGCATCATGATCAGAGAATCAGATTTGTTTGAACATAGTAGCATCTTGGTCTTGAGCTGTACATTTAAATAAACTAAAAATAAAATATTCACATTCACTGATTCACTATGTATTCATTCATCCAACACTATAAACCAGCCTCATGATTGAACATAAATTATCATGTCCAAGAGGACTAGAAATCAGAATTAAAATATTCAGTCCGGTAATCTATTAAAAATAATTTACAATGATAGTGACTAAGTGATAGTCATGTTATCTTCTATTGATGATATCCAATCTAAATAATTGTGTTGGTATAGATAATTTATTACAGTGGGCATAAAGTAAGTGAAAAACTATAAAATTTCAGTATTAGTGAGTTC
Source organism: Camelus dromedarius (assembly GCF_036321535.1). Taxonomy (NCBI): domain Eukaryota; kingdom Metazoa; phylum Chordata; class Mammalia; order Artiodactyla; family Camelidae; genus Camelus; species Camelus dromedarius. Next base: position 36,716,470 of record NC_087437.1, on the reverse strand, counting down.
TAAATAATAGAGGAAAAATGTGATCCATTGAATCACTAGAAATCTTGAACTTACACATGCCCTGGAAACAGATAGTTCAAATAGGCTTCACAAGTACATCTATGACTATTAAGCTTTGGGAACCACACATTGTAGATGATGGGCTAGAGATGCTCCAAGGTCAGATGCATGGGCACTAACAGAAGATCCTGGAAGGCAGCAAATAAACAAGAAAGAAAGAAATGTGGACTATGGAAAATATGCATCAAAAGGCAAAGGCATTTTCTTTCCAGGCCCTTGACCAGGCCAGGCCATTTCCCTCTCTGCAAGAATGTGTATATTCTCACCTCAGGCTACTTCTTCCCCACAAAATGAATGACTAGGTGCTCTGTTCTCCATTCTGCCCATTGGGAAGATTTTCCCACTCTAGTGTCTTTCAGGGCCATACTGAATGTGGTCGTGAGGCAGTGGTTTACATATTCATCTTGCCCACACATATCAAGCCAAATCATCCATAATCTAGCTCAGGCTTTTCTTTCGTCTTCAGCTGATCTGATGGTACATCCCAGAAAGCAATAGGTTCAAGACCTGGGAACAGCTGTGTGGAGGTCTTGAATACCACCTAACACAGCTTCCTCATGCCCTTTCCTTCTGTTCACTCTTGGTCTCAGGTGTACCATTTGCATCTACTGCTGGCTTATTAGACCTTGTAACTTGGCAGGTCATCAATACCCAGTGCAGAATGGGTCATTCTGAAGGATAGTTATTTGGTGTCCCATGATCAAATGTTCTATCTACAAAGTTCACATTTTGCAGTTATTTGTGAGGTACTGCTAGTCTTTTAGAAACTAGAATAATTCTTCAGAGTTTCTTTCTCTTTTGTGACCTTTATATTTCTAAACAGCACAGGTCATTTATATTGTAGGATGTTCCCCAGTGATGTTTCTTCATGATTAGATTTAGGTTGTACAGTTTACGTAGTGATAGTTCTAAAGTGATGCATTCTCAGTGTATCACAATCAGGGGGCAAGTGATACTGATTTGTCCCCAAAGTTGATGATGTTAAATATAACCACTTGGTTAAGACTTAGCACCATCATTCCTTTGCACTTCTTCGCCAGAACTAGAACTGGATTCAGTGGATTCTCAAAAAAAACCTTGTTTCTTTTTAGTGTTGAATGGTATTCAAAGACCAAAATCTGCATGCTAGGGATGGTCATCTATGGGGTATTTATGTCATTGATTTTAGGCCCTTTCGTCAGAAAAATCCAGAAACAGATGGGTATTATAGGGAATTGTGAGTTCTGAAATTTTACTCTACTTGAAAGCTAAGTTAAACTAAGAAGTTAGCCTGAATGGATTTATAGATGCAGGCAGAGAACACAGGATACCCAGATCCAAGGACTTTGCTCCTCATGGCATAGTAGGCATCAAGAACTTCATATTCCCATCAGTTCCTCTTGCCCCCAAGCCTCTCAGGGTGATTCAGAGGTAGATCCAGGTGGATACTGTCCACATAGTAGGTTTTGTGTCATGATTGAGGAAACATGACCTAAGGGAAACTTTCAAAATTATAAGGTAGTTGCTAGCAAATCTGCCCAAATTTGGCCCTGGACTGAGTCTTTACTACCCTGATCAGAGGGAGCAAAGGAGATCCTATATTTATCCCCTCAGAGTTAATGCTGCAAAAATAGTCTTGGAGAGCTACTTGGGACAGATGCTTTTAACACTTTTTCTCAGACAATAGGCAAAAATGGAAGAGATTCATAGAGAATTCTCTACCATCAAATGTGTTTGTTCAACTGTGTAAAGAGTTTATATAGATAATTCTAATTACAATCCACAGTACATTCTACACTTTTTCTTTTTCCATATTTGTGACTCTTTTCTGGTTCCTGTTATTTTTAGTGTTTTTACTTATCATCTAATGCCTTGAATGTATGGAAAATAAGATTTGCCAACCTATACTACAGAAGAAAGCAAGATACTAAATAAAATTCATTATTTTATAGTTTTTTTAAAGAAAATTTGCAAACTTTTACTGCATATATTTTAAATGTAGAATTTAATGTATTGATGAGTACATACACCTTTGCACCTTTGTTCTCATCACTCTAAAAAGTTCTCTCATACTCAGTCTTAGTCACCTACTTCCACCTTTTTCTGAATATTTCTACCATAGGTTATTTGTTTCTGTTCTAGAACTTCACATAAAGGAATAAAATCATATGTATATTTCTCTTTTGATTTTTTTCACTCGGTATAATAATATCTGTGATATTCATACAAATGTTTGTATGCATCAGATACTTATTCTTTTTCATTTGCTAAGTGGCATCATTCTCTTGTATGAAAATAGCACAATTTGATTATTTATTCTCTTTTAATGGATATTTGGCTTATTTCTGTTTTTTTATTTCTCTGGGGTAAAATCCTAAGAATAAAATTGTACTTAACAAAATATACTTGATTTCTCAATATTTCTATCTCATCTCAGTTATTAGCTCTTTTTTCTGCTTTTCCTTCAAACTTTTTGGTACATATAATTCAGAAGAATGACATGTAAACAATTAAATATATATTAACATATTAAAATTTGCTCTGAATAGAAGATTTAGCAAATGGTTATGGCAATAAAAGGGAAAGATTTAATTGTGAGTAAAAGAATCATGAAAGACATAGGTGGCAATGGGAGACATGTCTTGATGGGCAAAGACATTTTCCACATGTGGGGAAACAAGCTTGAAGAGTCCGCCAAACAGAAAAACAGAATAAACAAAAGCCTGAGGCAGGTAAAACCATAGTATTTTAAAAAAGATTGAGTGGTTTAGGGCAGGAATGCATACTTTAGAAGAATAAGGTTACAGATTACAGTGAAAAATATGAGGACTAACTAGACTTGTAGATCTTTAAATATCACTTTTCATATTTTCAATACTTTTGTTTCTATAAGCAGGTTTTTTTCCTGTCCTTTGCCCTTGCTTTGGTCTCATTTTGAACTATTTCACTAAAAAATACAATCAGTGTATTCACAAACAAAATGAGCTATCCTCTAGTTATGAAATATTCCGTTCTGTTAGATTTAAATATTAATCCTATATCAATAAATAACTCTAAAATATGTTGTTTACTCTTTATATGTAGATTTCTATCTATACTAATTGCTATACACATACATATGTATCTATCTTATATCCTATTTGCCTAATGTATACGCTATGTGTTTATATGCCATTTGCAATATTATCTAAATAAATGCTTTTGGATATATTGTAGAAAGTTTCTTATCCTGGTTGGTAATAAAATGTAAACTTTTAAAAACATTATTTTGGAAATTTAACATTGAAAAATACGTAATATTACAATGCCCTTATTATATGAGGCTTATGCTTTTGTATTCAGTGTTGTTTATGATAGTGCTTCAACTTGATGTCATCATAGAACCTTGTTCCTCCAGTACTTAAAATATTGTATGGCTAAAATGGCATTAAAGTCCCAAACAGTTTATCTTCTCTCTTAAATCTTCTCAACCTAAAGTGTTTATTTCTATTTGTATTTAATACATCCCTTATTTTGTCTAATTTGTCTCAAACCCTGATCATTTTTATCAACCACCCTGAAGTTTTTTTTTCCCCAAACTAAATCTTTAATGTTTCTCTGTAATATTTCACACACATCTCCACAGATGTATTAGTCCAGATACATTTCATGCTAAATAAACAAAAATGAAAAAAAATCTAGATACTTCCTTGTTCAAAATTTTTTTCTATAGCTAGTGTCCAATTTCTTAAACCCATTTCCCATCTCTACTTCTTAAGACAGTATAATATCATACATTTATGTACAACTATTTAAATAGCCATTATTTTATTTTCACCAAACACTTATACTTGAAGGTTTTGTCATGTTTCTAATTAAGTTCATCCATCTGATAATTATACTCCAGAATAGGGAAGGAAAAAAAAATAGTCAAATTGATTTACCTAATATAATACGATTCATCCCTCAACGTATGAACTGTAACTAACAATTGACCATTATTTCATAATTCAAAATTTTTGGAGTATTTTATTTACACAGCCTTATAACAATGAATTACTGATCTTAAAAAATATTTTCATTCTGAAAAGCAGGACATTAAGAAAAAAAAAAACCAGCAAAAATGCTAAGTGAAAGTAAAAAACTTTCTGAAAGCCATTAAGAAGAAATATCCACAATGAATTACTAAACTTTAATTTTAAACACTAGTGAATCTGAAATTGCTACTTTTATGATAGGCTCCTTGCAGGTTTCTATTTTCAATGACAGCTATACTTCAGTAATCATGTAACTATTTGCTACTTCCATAAAGCTCCTGCTTAGCCATGATCACATGCTGTTTCAATTTTCCAGCACAAAATCAGATATAATATTCTGTTCAGTCATTCACAGTACTGTTTTCAAGGACCATAAGAATCAGAAAGTAGATAGGATTAAAAAGAGTGAACCCAAGACATTATTTTATTAAACTAAAATAATTTGGAGCCATTTTATATTCATTTCCTCTATTATGCTGTCTTTTAAAGTTAACTGGCAGTATTTCTACACTTTATAGCATAATTGAAGCAACTACTGAAATAGTAAAAATGGTATCTGTAGAACATTTTCTGTTTATCTGTAATAATCTAATAACCTTCTAAATAGCAATATGAATCAATAGCCATCCTTTATTGGTGAATTCATTAAATGTTTGTACAAAATTCAATGTCATATACTTTAGGCAGAAATTAAAATGCATGCATATGTTTGAATTCTGAAAAAAAATGACTCAAGTTAATAAGTGAAATGAGATAATCTTTAGAAAAACCAGTGCATGAAACAGCATTAATTTGAGAAATTGATATGTGAGTAAATATGGAGATACTTACAAATAAAATGGTTTAAACAATGTACCTGTGATAATCCTCACAGGTATATAAGGTACAACCTGCATTGCACAGGATTGAAAGGAAAACACCAGAAGAGTTTATGCAAACCCTAGACTATTCTGGGACAGTGTCTAGATAGGGCATCCTCTATAGTTCCCCGACTTTTACCATAAAAATTTGTAAGGGCACAAATCATGTAGTGTGCTACTGGTCTAGTCCAGCTGATGCTCATTTCTTTGTCTATACACTTGTGACAGTCTCTTGACTTCCATATCCAGGGTAGTTTAAATTCTCCCTTACCTATTTGCCTCTTACTTTTCCCTTTCCTCTTTTCTAGCTTTGTTGTTCTTCCACATCTTTTTTTTTTTTTTAAACTCACTTCACTTTCATCTCCTAACCTCCCATTGCTGTTTCTCCCCTGCCAATGGAGAGTTACCTTCCCTCTATTAGTACTAGCATTTGTCTCCCTTGTTAATTAAAGAGTCCACTTTTTGGTTTCCAAAAATTTTCTCTAATGAGCTGCTGCTCTCTGTTACCTTGACAAAACACACATCTTAAGGCTGGTATGAAGGCAGACAGTAAAATTCTGGAATATTAGGAAATATATTTTTTTTCAGTTTTCCAAATATTAACCTGGTCATATGACTACATTCATGCTTATATTTTTAATTATCTATTCAGTTTCTACCTCTTTCTTCCTTATCCTTTTTATTCTTAAATCTTAAATAATTATTTTTCAGTTCATAAAGAGTATCCCAGAATTTCTTCAACTCCCAGCTTGCTAATAATCGATACTTGTGAGTAATGCCAACTAACTGCATTAGTTTATGTATAGTTACTTTCTGTTGTCAGCTGCATATTAATAGGAAGTGAATATAGTTTTATGAGCATTATTTGAAAGATTATTATATTTAAGCAAATCAACTTACTTTATAAGAATATTGTAAAATTCATGGAAATCCAGAGAGTGAGAAAATTCTGACCTTGGTTTGATAAGATCATAACAGTTTTCACTGACGAGGAAGAAATGTACCCAGCCTTATAAAGAAGGTAATAGTTTGGCAATAGTTAGCATAAATTATTTAGGACCATTCCAGAAAGCTGCTTTAATGTGGACGTTGATTTTGGTGCCAAGCTTGCAGCAGTATGGGGAACAGCCGATTCAGTTTTATTAAAGTTTATGGCCAGTTATGGGAGTATTGAAATGATAATCTAGTAAAGAGCAGATTTTGGCACAAATTTCCAGGAAATTAACCTGTTTTTTCATTAATTAGGAAACACTCAATAAAGAAAACTTAATAGAACAAATTGGTGCACGATAATGAATATAACAATACTCTTAGTAAAATAGGGATAATGGATTGCATATTTGGAAAAAATTGCAAGGAGTCAGCAGAAAAAAAATGTATTTCTGTTATGGGTCTTCGTCAAATTACTGACCGAGTTTTCATTTCTTCAACTCTAAAATTGAGATGATAATATCAGTAAGTTATGATTACTTTATCAGATAAGGATTACAAGATCAGATATATAAACATACTTTTTAAGTAAAGCTACTAAAATCATTAAAACATTATGTGGAAGGAAAGAGTTTCAATGGTCTAGACTGGCTGTAGATCACAGAGATGACTAATCTTCCCTTCCTCTAGTGGATCAATACCCAAAGGTTTTCCACAAATGAATAAATGTCAAAGAACAATATATAAATGAATAAAAGAATAATGTATAAATGAATAAAAATATGAACAGGTGATTCAAAACCCAAGAAAAAGAATGGGTCCTTTAAACATTAGATGTTTAACATCACCTGCCACAAGGAAATAAAAATTAAAGCATGGGTTTCTTTTATCATCTACTAATTAGGCAAAATCAGTAATGGTAAAAATACATAACACTGTATGAGTATAGAAAAGCAAAAATTTTCATTGCTTATGAAAGATGTTATAATCAATATAAGCCAGGGATCCCACCATTTAAGTAATTACACAAGATACTCTGACTCATCCTCTGGAATATGGGCTAGATTCAGAAGTGAGAGAATTTCTCTCTTTCTTTTAAGCTTTTAATATGTGTATGTACCATTTTTATAACAAAGTAATATTTTAATTAGAAAAAGGTTAGATGATATAAATATCTGAAATTATGGTAATGTAACTTACTGTTTTGTTTTATTTTGTTCTTCTTAATTTAATATATGTAGGCCAGTCTACTTCTTTTATTTGATCTAATTTACTATGTGGTTATTTTCTCTGTGAGTCCAGTCCCATTAAATTGAGCTTTACAGACAATCATTTCTCTTCCTAATTTTATTACTGGTCATTTTGAACCTCACTGTTGGTTTTGATGAATTCTGCCTAAGAGGGAAATAATTATAGCACTAAGTTTAATTCTGCCCAACTCTACTTCCCACTTAATGGGGAAAATATTACAGTTTCTGATAAGAAGCAATCATAAGTAATAATATCAGTTGGCTTAACTGTCATGACTGTTACATGCTGTGATGCAAATTAGAGGTATCAATTTTAGCAACATGCTGGGTCTATCTTTAGCGATTCTCTACATGTTAAGATAACTCCGGATATCAAAATATCCATGGATCAATGAAAACATAATTTATCAGATGCAATTGATGTTCTACTTAAAAATCACCTATAATTTGGCAAATGATACTAATCACAAGACTTTAGTAGCTTCACTGTGAACTTTCTAAAATTTAAGTTAAATAATTGCACAATAATTTGCCTTCCTTTAAGTTACTGGGCGATTTACTTGCTCTTTTTAAAACTGTTTAATAAAAGTAATCTTAATTTTATAGTTTTATTTTCTTTCAATTTATGGATGTTTCTCCATACATTTTCATTCTACGAATAAACAACAGAGAAGCCACCCTCTTTGAATAGAGAAATTGAGGACAACAAGGAAGTATATAATTTTTCCTATATTTCATTAATGTGGGCCTTGAACAGATTTTTTTGTATTCATGTCAAGTAAGGCAATATGGTTATCTACATACTTTGAAGGCAATGTGTTTGCTTAGAAATGTTCAGAAACATTGAAATGACACTCATCCATACTGAGGACTTACAGTAGATGCTGTCAGTGCCTAGTATATATCCCTTGGGCTGGAGTTTCAACTGGTGGCAGCTGCATCCCTTTGCGTGAAGGTTTTTCTGGCCACTGAACCCAATTTGTCAATACAAGTGGCAAGCCAGAATTGCTATGGAATTAACACCACACTACCCAACCAATGACAAACAAAAATTGGTAAATAAATACCGCAGCTTCTTTGGGTGAAGAGTTTGTTCTATGCTGGCTTTCCAAGTCCCTGGTGGGATTAAACTTTTGTTGTGGTAATTTGTAAGTAATGCAAATTTACTGATGTTCTTTCCCTCTCTCCCAATTAGTCTCATTCTTCTGTCAGGGTTTTCAGAGATGATCTCTGAATTAAATTATTCACACTTGTTTTTTTTTAAAAAATAAATACCCTAAGTTTTAGACTATTTTGATTCAGTTGTCAGAAAATTGATATGATTCAGGGAGACTAAAAATTCTAAGAGTGAAATATTAGTAAAGTGCAGAATATTGAAAAAGATAACAAACAGTAGAGATAAACAGAGTAATCAGCCCAATCTTTAACATTTTTAAAACTTAACTGAGTATCAATCTGCTGCATAAAGGAACACAGATCATGACCTCAAGAGGAAGAACCACTGTTTCATGCTTCATTGCTCATGATTATCACTGCCCTGTAATTCCTCTATTTCTCCCTTTGTGAAGCCATATGGAGGAATGAAAAGAAAAAAAGTAATGGAGTTACCTGAAGAAAATAGAGAACAAAGAGATTACCAAGAAAGGTAATGGTATATGCAGCAGTCTGACCTAAACATGGCCCTCAGACTGTTTTGTTAGGATGAGACTTCATTTAATCGTATTTGCAAATATACTATTTTCTGAATTAGATAGTTTGCAATGTTATATCTGAAATTACCTTGCTAAGATAATTTTGGATGATTTGTTTTGAATTATTTATATGATACATAATTTTGTTTCCTGCCACCTACGCCATGTCCTTCCTATATATTCAGCTCATTGAGGCATATGTTACTGGATTTTAAATATCACAGGCAGAAAAAATTAAACCATTACTCTACCCTTACCTCCATACATATTTCCAATTGTTTAAACTAAATGAACTTTCCTTATTTAGCTGTTTAAGGAAGCAAAGGATGGCATTCAATTATGACCATTTAGAATAAAGACAACACAAAGTAACATTCAAGAATCTGAAATCTTGTGGTGATGTTTCAGATACTGAACTAAGTTCGGGAAACACTGTATTCCAAGAAGAAGTGCTATTGAAGATTCTCCTAAGCAACCATATTTCTCCCAAAGAATCAAAATGAAAAGACCTGAAAAATACAAATTGTTGCAAGAACAAATTTCTCTTCACTTTTCTATACAGAGGTCCATCGCTACATAGGGCTGCTCGTCCCACTCCTTACTGAGATCGGAAGTAAACGTGTAATAGTGTTCCCAGTATTCTAGAGTACTGAATGTTTTGTCAGGAGCTGCAGGAGGTAATAACAACCTTGTAATATTCTGTGCTATAGTCTTCTCAGACTGTTAAACTCCTTATTTTTCAAGAGTCAAGAACCTTGTTTAAGGTTTATCTGGTAGAATTTCTGATGGGAAAATTATTCAAATAGTAAAATATTTCCAAAGAAAATTACAAGACAGCATAGCAAACTGTTTAGAAAAAGCCTCTGTAAACTAAAATTCCAAATGTCATGTGTCAGGCATTCTAAAAATCAGAGTTTGGGAGTAATTAGTACAGAGCCATGTACACAACTTGATAGCTTATAGATGGGTATCTCTACCATCTGTAGTTTGTTTCAAAAAAGGTCACCTAATGAAAAACTTGAGTGCTGAAAGTCTCAGATTTCAACTGCCTTCAGAATTATGACTGTGGTACCTTTAGCTGGAGAGGAGACCACACCCTTGTTTCTTTAATACTTAATCCATAAGAGTAGGGTTATGGACTATATAGGTTTTTAAAAAGCAGATATGGGTGACTAGAAATTACAAGGAGGGACTAAAATGTATTTCTATGTACATTAATAGAGAAAATATTCAGGAAGAAAGAGGAAAGAAAATTTAACTCAGTTGAAGGGGAGTAAAACTAACAGAGAAAAGGTAGCAATTACATAATTCAAAAACTAATTGTTTTACAGCACATATCACAATTCCACAATTGTACTCTGGCTATTAAAGAGAGAAAGTAGAGTCTGGTAATAGCACCACTCAGTTCTGTAAGCATGTGAGAAACACCTGGGCAAACATTGTGATAATTTCCTCTAGCTCATGAGAAAAATATCATTTATCCATACAAAATAACAAAGAATAATCTTTTATTTATCTCTATACACAGGTAAAGTACTTAACAGTGATTATAAGAATATCTCATTATTTTTAAATATTCAATAATTATATTCAGCTTCAAGGAATGAATGGAACTTGTATCCTCATCATTTAGTGACATTAGATACCAATAATTAGGGTTTTAAGCAAAAAATATACATAACTATAGGAAAGTGAAGAAAACAACCTTTACTGAAGGTATGGAGGTTGTCTTATAATGTAGTAATATTACAGATTTAGCAAATTAAATCTGTTCTCCTATTTGATTACACAATACATTCCAAAATTTTAATTATTTTATTAATGACACAGACCATTTCATGTCTTTCTCTCCTTTTCCTGGTCCTGGTATGCATTTTCCTGAGATATTGATGTGGCTCTTTTCTCTTTTCAGCTTTCTAGTTAAATTTTACTTCCTCACAGAAGTCCTTGCTTAATATTCCTTAACAACTTAATACCTCATCTATTCCTTAACAACTTGCTTTACTGTATTTCTTTTTTTAATAGCACAAACTGTTTTCCAATGTTTGTAAAAAAATTTGTTAATTACTTAATACTCAGTCTATACCAGGCATAGCAAACTATGGCTTAAAGACCAAATTTAGTGCTCCATTCATTTTTGAAAAGTTGTATTGAAACACAGAGCCATGTTTATTCACTTAGGTGACATATATGTATTTTTTTTGGGGGGGGGGACTGAAATCATACTACAATAGTAGAGTTGAGTGTTGCAACAACAGAGATGAAATGGCCCATAAAGCCTAAAATATTTACAGAAAAAAATTTGCTGACGCACTGTCTATACTGTGAAACACTGATGACAGAGATTTTGCTGCTTATACTCACTGCTCTATTCTCAAGGTATATAATAGGGCTGCTACTTTGTTGGGGCTGAAATAGTATTGAAAATATGAATTAATTAATTGTTAAAAATAAATTAGTGACTGTTGAATAGGTCTAGAAAATTGTCTAGCATATATAGATATCCAGTAAGGGTGTGTGTAATAAAATAAAACTATCACTGCCCCTAATATGGGAAATAAGCATTTATAAAAGATACAATTGAAGATTTTATATGTAATATTTACTGTACATGTATATATCAGTATATGTATATATCTGTATGTATTACACAGTATACATAGTTTATATGTGCAATATATATGTATGTATGCATCTATATGTACAGACTATATATATATACACTTTATACATACATACGTAAAGTGTGTATATGTATATGCTAATGAATTACAATGAGTACCTCTGCAGTGTTCAGTATTTCATATTTTTTATAAGCTTCTCTAATGATCACAGTTGCTTCAGGAATATGGCAAAAGTAAATCTTATTTCTACCTTAGAACTATGGTATATATTTATGGTTTAACCTATACTCCAAAACATTTTATTTTTGATTCAATTTTCTTTTTCTGGCTAAATTCTAAGTTTTGATGTATTGGCATATCTTAGAATTTTGTTATATACCTTCAAAAATGCACTCTTAAGAATCTTAACTGAAAGTCAATTTTTGATACCAAATTTTTCCTATTTTATATAATTTAAGAAGAGTGTTACAAGGAATTGTATTATTCATGTTTTTGAGTCAGTGAATTTGCTTAATTTTATGGGTACTCTTGAATATATAGTATTGCTTATCTATACTAGTTTTACCAACTTCTAAGATGCTGATGTTGATGAGATCTTGTATTTTAGAGAAGTTTGTAGTCAAGAAAAAATGTGTTCTTCATAGGCCTGGGAACAGGTAGTGGAAGGTGTCATTTATTTATACATTCACTCATTCCTAATGATTTAATCTTTCAACAAATATTTATGTTTTCCTACATTTTGCCAATTCTGGACAATGTTTGGAAGTCACTGCCTTAAGCCGCTCAGAGCATAATGGGAAATAAAGACATGTAAAAAATGCATATATTTATGTGTGTGTGTTTGCATGTAAGTATATGCGTGTACATATATACAAACATTCCATGATGGATGCTGCAATGGAGTCCTCTATCAAGTGGCAAAAAGACAAAAATAAACAGCATAGTTGGGGCACACAGGAAACATCAGGGTTGAAGCAGGAGAAGTTAGAAAAGGCCAGACTGCAAAGAGATATAAATTGTGTACCCAGAGGTTTTGATTTAATTTACACATGATAAGGAGGAGAAGATTTTTAAGTAGGACGACAATAGAATTAGATTTGTGTTTTACTGCAGAAGGAAGAGTATAGGATGGAGTGGAAGAAACCAGCAGGAAGTACTTATAGTCTGAATCTGTCTAGCTGAACAAAATTTTAATTTGACCTAAAATAATGATGATTGATGAGAAGTGTAAGGAAAGGCTTCCAGGGAATATGTAAGACCTAACCTTTGTACACATAAAATGATAGGAAAATAAGGAGAAAAATAAAGGTGGAGATGGGAGGGTGGAAAGGCGTTACTAGTCACAGACCTTTATTCTTTTACTTTTTCTCCCACCTTCTAGGTAATACATAGTGAACCCCATTCTCTCTCTCCTCTCTGTCTCTGGCTCTGGCTCTGCCTCTGTCTGTCTCACACTACCCGTTGTTTTTTGGCTTTTTTCTTTTTTTTTTTTTGGCCTGCTCTAAGGAAGAAAGCAAAAAACAACTTCAGTATTGTGTCAGGAAATCTGAACGTCAATGCTCCTGCTGCATTTAGAAATACTATTAAATCCGTTAGCATTTTACATTTTTTTTCATTTGTTATATTCATTGTTCATTTTTCTGGTAGAATCTAGGGTCAAATTATTTTTTATTCATGTGGATCCATGTTCTCTTTCCTTGTACTTATACAGGATGTGAAGTATTTCAACCATAAATATCAAAACAAGACTCACTTTAAAATTTAGATGCAAAATTCAGTGTGTCCCTTGAATAAATAAATGTTTAAAAGTCCAAATGAAGTACAAGGGCCTTTTGTAAATCTCATCTTGGATTCAAAAATAGACTTAGAAGTTATTTTACAGTGGTGATAGTCTAGTATGTTATTAACTCCTTAGTTTTAAATCAATAGCTCTAGAAGAGATTTTGTAACTTTCATTTTGGGTTTCCCTTTATTCAGGAGTTCCTGCTCTGGGCTGCCTGTTGTGCAGCTGCCTAGGGTGGCTTTGCTAGGTTTGTGGCAGTTGCTCCATCATAGCTGGCAGAGGTAGTTGCTAATGTGTTCTTAATCACACCATTTTAAAAATAGTAAATGTTTTCCTAAACTACCTAAACTAATATTTGAGTTTTATTTCAAATGTTTCTCCAGTGTATATTCAGAAATTACCGAGTCACAAGTTATGAGTGTTTAAATTCCTATTAGATCATTTTAAATTACTCCTTAAAGTAACTGTTCCAATTTACATTCCCACTAGAAATGAGTGTATAGTATACATTTTCTGTGCCCTAGCTTAATGTTGGGTTAATAGCATTTTCCTTTTACTCTAGAGCCACCTTTTATTCTTGTTCTGATGTAAATGTTTTACAAACTACAGTAACATTATTTTAACCTTTAGCTTTAAACTTGTAACATGTATATTATTAACCAAGTCTGAATTCAGTCATATCTTTAATCTAGTCCTGAATAACACAAGTTATGCTCGTCAGATTCTTATATAGATTTTCACTTCCATCTGAAAATCTTATTCCTATATTCTAAGGTCACAGACCTTTATTCTTTTAGAATTTTGTCTAGAATTTTAATTATAATTGCATTTAAATGCATAATTATATAATTACTATGTTATCACAATCATATTTTTTGAGGTTTGCCAGAATGTACTATTGACTTACTTCTTTCGTTATATTTTACTATACATTGTTAATTCCTTTTTTTCTCTTTGAAGTATATTGTTTATACTTTTACCCTACATATTCCGAGCTTCAAATTTTTCATTTAACAGATCTAATAGTATTAACATTTCTGGAAAGCTTCATATATATTTATGTTGATTAACTTGTTGGATACAAAGGTCTAATTTCAATTTCCCCTTGGAATTTTGAGATTATTACTCATTGACATTTGCCATCTATCGTCGTTAATAATTAGTCTTCTCTCAGTTTATAATTCTGTTTCCTTATCACTCATTTTCTTTTATCATAGTTTTCCTTAATGAACTTCAATTTTAAAGCAATGCATATCAGTGCTGGTTTTTAAAATTAATTCTGCTTAACATTCAGTGGTATTTTCATTTTGAGGATTCAATCCTTTGTACATTTCAGGAAAATTCTTGGATAGTATCCGTAAACCAATATTTCCTCATTATATTGAGTAGCATTTAAATGAAGAGTAAAGACTAAAACAGAACAGATTATTCATTTAATCCAGAATTATTCTCACCAAAGAAATGGGCACAATTTTAGTTTATGCAGCTTAATAATTATTACATACCGTAATCAGTTTTATTTTAAAATTTCATAGCTATTTAGCATCTGGCAGTAAAAATATTATGGCATAAAATTTTTAAAAAGAATAGGAAAAATAGCAATTTGTTAAGGTTCTAAGCTTGAGTTTATTTCAGAAATCAGAATCTGAGTCCAAGGTTTGCAGCCATGCAATTCATTTGGTAAACTGATCCCAGAGGCTAGGAATGAAAATACTGGGAAGAATGCAACAGGGAAGAATGGAAAGCCAATCTAACAGTGAATAATGAGTTAGTTTCTTCTGTGGGATACTGAGGATCAGTGCTGCTAGAGATAGCCTAAGGAAACTTTTATCATGCATTTCAGAATTGTTCCTCTGAGAAAAAAATGAGGGGAATATGTATCTTTTGGCTTTTGCTGCTCACTAATCAAAGGTTGTCCAGAGTTGTTACATCTTACATCTTTGTCTTACATATAAAGATTTCCCCAATGTGGGTATTTGAATAGGTTCAACAGACAACAAACAGCATACTCATATAACACTTTAATTTAAACAAATGATATGGCTAGTAAGAAAATAAGAGTGCAGGCAAGTGTCAGTGGTCCTAGAGACACTCTATGTACAAACTCCCCTGAAAACCTTATTCACTCATGACCCTGCTCTCTCTCCAGCTTTAGAAGAACTCAAAGCAGAAGTTCCTGGTGAGGGTTTTAAATACTTCCCCAGTCATTTAATCAAGAAAAGCTGACTGAACTGATTAGGCCAGAGGCAAATCATCAGTAAAGAACTTATTTGTGACCACTAGGAAATTTTCAACTTTCAACTGCACATATAGGTCTTCTCCTACCTTAGCCAAGGGTCAAAAATCAGATAGAGATAAGAGATAAAGATTTTTCACTCCAGCTATAAAAGAGCTCTACGTGTAACAGATGGTTGAGCAAGTCCCTGCAGGCATCCACATGGCAGAGAGAGAATATTGAAAGCATGAAACAAAAGATACGGGATGTAGCTGAGCAAGGTGTTTTCAGGATAAACCTTCAACTACTCTCTGTTACAGCAATGGTGAACACAAAAAAGGTAGGTGAAAATATGTAGATAATGCATGAGAAATTTCCAACACAGAAAAAGAGTGCAGTGCCATTTATTGACTAAGGCTCTTAGACTATACTACTTGTGTTTAATACCTAAAAACTTAATACTTGTTTACAGGCAGTCTTGAAGTTCCTTATAGAAACATATGTGAATTGGTTAAGGGCCATAGCTTGTCAATATCACTGTACCATTTCTAAGTTCTTCGGAGAAATTTATTTTTCACTTAGGAGAGAAACTTAGCACTACTCTGAACCAAAATAATATTAATAATAATAAGAAGAAATATGAGTTTTCTCATGTCAGGTTCACAATTATAAGGAATAAGCATTAACTGATTAAAACATATTTATAAAATTATACTGTAGTCCCAACATGTACATAACTTGGCAATGAGTAATAAAAGTATACCTTAAAGAGAAAATCACAATGAATAGTTTTCACATTTCTTTGGGGGTTTAATTCTAGAATATTTAGTATACAGGATCATTATGAAATATAATGAATAGTAGGAGAGGAGCAGGAATAATTTTTTAAGGTAAAACATAACTTAATATTTTCAAAAACCTACAATTGTGAACAAGGTGAGGACTGTCTGAAGATGCTCAGCAACCATGAGTGACTCTGAGTTGAAAAAAATTTCCAAAGTTTTTTTTGTTTTGTTGTTAAAAATCTTTAACAAAATTTAGAAGAGTGATTTGTAATGATATTGATCAATTTATACAAATTAGAAATGTTAGGAATTTTTTGGAAAAAATGATGCCCTTTTATTTAGAAATAGCGCTGGCTTACTATGACTTCACTTTTAAACAAAGGATAGAGATTTCATTTTTTAATATACATAATTCACCCTCTCCACATAGAAAAAGTAAATATTCCTGTCTATGAAGCACACAATCACCCACAAAGTTGACAAGGCATGTAATTTCAGTCTTTCCCTTGGGGAAAACTATATGCAAGAAGAAATAAGTATTATAGAGTTATACAAATTAAAATGGGAATATAATTGTGAATAAACAGATTATTGTACAAGTGATTTTTACTAAAAATAAGGTTCTTTTTTTAATAAAGTCAAATCTCCCTTACAATCAGCCTATTGTTCTATATAGGATCAATTTTGACAGAGCATAATGATATATATCTATATAAATATACAAATGTATATATTAAGAATGATCAGAAATAATTTGTTTAAGAATACAAAATAAAATATTATAATCTAAAGACATAGTGAATAAAAGGGATTTAAAAAGATGAAAAACTATTTTTAATGGCTTCAGAAAACATTAAAAATTATAGAGAACAGTATGAGCAGTCAGGGTCCAATTAGGAGAATAAAATTTCACAATAATTTGAATGAGAGACTTAAATGTCAATAATTATTAATTATAATAGGTGATTAACTATAAAAAGTAACAAAACCACTAAACAATATTCTAGTATGAGGGTGATTATTCAAGGGAAGGATAAATTTGGCAAAGAGTCTCTCCCAAGGTTGTAATTTAGATCTGGCAGGAAAAGGTATGGTCGCTACTCATGGATGGAGGAGAAATTTGTCAGGCTGTCCTGCAGAGATGGCCTACAGTTAGTAGGCCAAAATTGGCACCTAAGAAATTGTAGGCCAAGACTAGAAATCTCAAAGCCTCTCTCAGGATTACTGTGAGTGTAGGCTAGTGAACAGGAAAACTTAGATCAGTCTAAAAAGCTGAAAACACCCTGATGAGATACAAGTAAGCAAGGCCAGGAAACTGACCTTAAGTCAGATAAATAAACCACAAACTGCTTATGAAAAGATTGAAATATTTGATTATTGAATGTTTCCATTCATCAAAACATTATTTTAAAAATAAAAGCACAAGACACAAACAAGGAAAAAATATTTACCACACTTATTTCCAAAAAGAGTTGATTATCTAGAATATGTAAGCAATTAATATCAACGAGAAACATATAAACAACTCAATAGAAATACAGGCAAATTTAAGAAAGTGTGTTTATCCTACATCATAAACAAAAATCAACTCAAAATGTATGAAAGACCTAAGCACAAGACCGGAAACTGTATGACTCCTAGATGAGAATATAGGGAGAAATTACCTTGACATTGACCTTGACAATGATTTGTTTTTTATATGACACCAAACTTTATGCAACAAAAGCAAAAATAAACTGGTGGGACTATATCAAACCACAGATCTTCTGCACAGCAAAGGAAACAATCAACAAAATGAAAAGAAAATCTATGGAATGAGAGAAAATACTTAAAACTATGTGTCCAATAAGGGGTTAATATCCAAAATACATAAGGAACTTATAGAATTCAATGGCAAAAAACAAACAACAACAACAACAACAAAAAATGAGCAGAAGACCTGAATAGACATTTTTTCAATAAAGATATACAGATGGCCAACATGTACATGAAAAGATGCTCAATATCACTAATTATCAGGGAAGTGAAAATCAAAACCACAATAAGACATCAACTCACATCTATTAGAATGGCTATTATCAAAAATAATAAAAGATACAAAGTGTTAACAAGGATGTGGAGAAAGGGGTACCCTTGTATGCTGTTTGTGGGAATGTAAATTAGTATAGCCATTATGGAAAACAGTATGGAGTTTCCTCAAAAAACTGAAAATGGAGCTACCATAAGATCCAGCAATCCTTCTTCTGGTTACATACCCAAAGAAAATGAAATCAATGCCTCAGAGGGATATCTAAACTCCCATACTCACTGCAGCATAATTCACAACATCTAAGGCATGGAAACAACCTAAACGTTCATCAACAGATAAATGGATCAAAAAAATGTACATATACACAACGGATTATTATTCAGTCCTAAAAATAAGGAAATTTTGCCATTTGTGACAACATGAATGAACATGGAGAACGTTGTGTTAAGTAAAATAAGACAAACAAATAAAGAAAAAACTTCATGATTGCCATTTATAGGTGGAATCTTAAGAAGTTAAATACATAGAAGCAGAGAGTAGAATGCTAATTTTCAGGGGTGGAGAGAAGTAGATGAAATGAGGTATTGGTCCAAGGGTACAAAGTTGCAGTTATGTAGGACGAATAAATGTACTGGAAATCAAATGTATAGCAGAATGACTATGGTTAATAATAGTGTATTGAATACTGGAAATTTACTAAAATAGTAGATTTCAGGTGCTATCATCACCAAAAATTGGAAACCACCTAAGGAGATGATGTGTTAATTAACTTGATTATAATTATTCCAGTATGTGTGTATATATATGTTAATTATCATGCATCCTTAAACATATACAATTTGTATTAAAAATAAATTTAAGGAAGCACATTTTACTTAGGAGAAAATATAAAATGCCAATAAATAAAAGGTGTTCAACTAAAACAGAAAGTAAGAAAATTCAAATTATAGCTAAATTAGGGTAGGATTTGAAACCTAACATATTGTCCAACTAAAAATACTTATAATGCAACAATGTTGGTTAAAAGGTTTAACCAAAGTAATTCTGACTTACAGTCTTGGTAGAACTATAAATTGATATAATTTCCTTGTAATTTGATATTTTCCAGGACACTTGAGTGTTTTCATAATCTATCATTTAGTAGTTCAAATATGTGTTAGCCTGGTTCCTCCAAAAGCCAACATCAAGGCAAGATTTAACATGGAAGAATTGTATTATGGCAAATGCCTACTTGAGAGAACAGGAAATCCTTGAGCCAACTTTGACCATCTGAGGAACCCCATCTCTTCCAGAAACAAGCCTGTATAAATGTCACTCCTGCACTCCATCATTGGCTGGGAGCGTCCATAGAAAGCATGGTCTCCAAATAAAGAGGATTACAGATTTTAGAGAGTAGCTACTTGATCAAATGCATTCCCTGTAGTTGGAGCTTTATTTTAATAACCACCAGTCTTCACTGTGCCACACAAATCTATTTTCCATATAGGTTCATGGTAGTATAGCTCCTCCATGGTTCCCAAGTGCCTTTTTGCCTGAATGAGGTTAGTCCATCACTTCAGCTGAACCACAACTGGTACTAATCATCTCCCGAACTGCCATCCATTCTAATTTCCCTTTAACTTAAACTATCACTGAAGTAGGTTAACCTGATGCTGTGTCCCAAATTTCTGTTACTGAAACCTCAATATTCTCTGATCTGCTTGCTGCACAAGTTCATTTGCAGTTCAGATGGATCACAGGAGCATTAAGAGGCACCTATGTGGACTATGTGGCTTGCACACATATGCCTTCTTGTCCAGATTGTGTAAAAGCAGCCCTACTCCTGCTGATCACACTCTGCTGGTATGGTGACTCTTCTTTTCACCTGCCAGTACCTGGGCACAGAGTTCAAAATGTCTTGGCAACAGCTATGGCAGGTAATTCACTAATATCTTTTTTGTGTTCCCTGGCAAGAGAGCACCTCTTTTGATGAACCAGTATTTCTGAATCCTCAAAGCCCAGATTTGTGGTAAAGGGGAGCATAATTGCCCTTCTGAATCATTAGAAATGATAGTAATTAGAGTTCCTCCTACTTAACCTAGAGGGGCAGAGGCCCAGATAGCCTTTCCTTTGAGAACACAGCACTGCATTGAAGTTTCTGGGTGGTGCAGTACATGATCTGGCTAGGAGACCCCGTGGTTGTGTGCCCATCCCTGCATGCTCTTCTCCTTGATGTAACATTCCAGACTGAAGATTATGCCTTGGAGGTTGCATTGCTTATGTATCTGGCATTACACAAGCCCCAGGGAGTTGAACCTAATACCTTATAAATTTTTTTAACACTAATACAAATATCATACACAGAGCTGCAATTGGGCCTAATATGTGGTTAAGTCTAGGTAGTGTATATACTTTTTTCCCATGATCCATCCGGTTTCTTGAAAAAGCTGACAGGTGAACTAAATGGAAATATGATAAAGACCAACACGTCTGTTTTTGTTTTTTTTTTTTAGACTGTACCTCAATTTAAGTTTGTTAAGGTATTTTTCTGATAATTATTCTGGAGTTAAGGGTTTGGGGGAAAATTATCAGAGATGAGATACTCTTCTCATCATCAAATCAGGGTAAATGTGGTACCAATATGGCTTAGGATTCATATTGATCTTGATTACTTGGATAAGAAGATGTCTGCCAAGTTTCTCTGCAGTAAAATTACTTTTATTCTTTTTCTTTCCATACTCTGTTGTTGTAACATAGTTGCTAAAACAAACCTACATTCAAAGGGAAGGAAATTAAACTCCAAATCTAGGAAGGAAGAGTATCAAAAGTCTATAGACATATGTTACAGACATCATAGCAATTCATAAATAATTTGAAGATACTTTGAATCTATCAAATATTTGTTTTTTCCTTAAAGTTTAGCATGCTAATTTTATCATTCAACTGTGGATGTTGTGTATGTAATTATTATTGTGGTGTTAATGGTGATTTTCTATTTCCCACATTTCTATATTTACTATCTGGAATTCAGTTAGGAAGATGTGTTTCTTCTCCTTTGTTTGTTTGTTTGTTTATTATTCATTCACTCATTTATATAAAGCTGTAATAGTTTTAGATTACTGCACAGCAAATGGCTACAAATTTAGCAGTTTAAAACAACACATATTTATTAGCTCACAGTTCAGTATTCAGAACTGTGGAAAGATGTGACTAGGTTCTCTGGTCAGGGACTCCTTAAGGGTGAAATCAAGGTGTCAACCAGGCTAAATTCACCTCTGGAAACTTCAGAGTGAAAGTCCATTTCCAAACTCATTTCTGTGGTTATAATATGGAGGTCCCTCTTTCTCTGCTGGCTGTCAGATGGAGGCGGTTCTTATCTAGTGCCACCTTCAGCTCTACCGAAATGATCATCTATAGGCAATTCACAGCATGGATGTTTGCTTTCTTTTAGGCCAGATGGGGCAGGTCTCTCAGACTTTCTCTTCAGTGATTAGTGACTGAGAATGCTCCCTAAAGGGCTCATGTGATTATGTCAGGATTTTTTGGATAATCTCTCTCTGGAGATAAATGTTACCATATAACATAGCCTAATTGTGGGAGGGATATCCATTATAGTCGATGTTCTGGAAATTATTCAGGGCATGTACACTAAGAGAATTGAAAATCTTCGGCAGCATCTTACATTCTGCCTATAACAGAATGAACCCTTTTTTTTTTTTAAATTCTTTGGGTTAAATCCAATATTATCATCATGTATTTTATTGCTATATTTGTACCAGACTTGGTCATTGAAAGCTCTTTCAGGCTGGATGCTATATTATTTTGACCTACCAGCATCCGTTTATTTTTTTATTTTTTAGTACTCCTTCACTTTCTGACACTACAGAGGTTTCAGGCCCACCTTGAATATTCCCTGATCAGCATTAGAATATGTCATTTCACCAATGAGGTCTGGTTCCTTTTATCAGAGAATTATATTTAGAAAACAAGATCAGGATGCTGGGTATGCATGTTGCTACTGAGGTGTCCTTGTTTTTATGGCAGATGATGAGAGATAACCTCTCAGATGGCAGAGCAAGAAATATTTGTATGTAGACTAACAAACCCATATCTATCTATCTATCTATCTATCTATCTATCTATCTATCTATCTATCTATCATCTATCCAGCCATGTATTTATCTATCCATCCATGTATTTATCTATCTATCCATCTGCTTGATTACCTATCATCTATCACATATCTATCTATATATCTGTATTAAGCTAAACATGAATTCATGCTGCTATCTTAAAGCCAGAAAGAGAGTTCTCACCAGGAACCATATCTGCAAGCACCTTCTCAGTCTCCAGAACTGTGAAAAGTAAATTTATTTAAGACCAGCCAATCTATCATATTTTGTTATGGCAGCCTGAGCTAAGGCAAATGTTGAAAATCCTTTCATACACTTATTTTTAATCTATGTACCTTCTTTGATGAGTACCCATTACTACTACACTCTTAGATTGTTTTTGTAATATATAATTGGCTTGTTTTCTTATAAAGTATAACTTAATTTTTTTCTTTCATTATTCATGCTTTTGATGTTGAATCTAAAAATTAATGACCAAACTGAAGGTCATACAGATTTTCACTTTTGTTTTCTTCTAGCCGTGTCATAGTTTTAAATTTTAGATGCAAATCTATGAAAAATTTGAGTTAAATTTGTATAAAATGTGAGCCTGTATAGAGCTTTATGTTTTGTTTTTTTGTTTGTTTGTTTGTTTTTTTTAACATATGGGCTTCCAAATGTTCCAGGGCATTTTATTGAAAACACTGACCTTTCTCTGTTGAATTGACATTGCACTCTGGTCTAAAATCAGACTATGTTTGTATGCATCTACTTTGGAATTCTCCATTCTGTTTTATTAACCTATGTGTTCATTTTTTGCTGATACATTCACTGAATTACTGTAGATTTATACTAATTCTATTATTCAAGTAGTGTGAATTCTACAACTCAGTTCCTTCTTCTTCCTTCTTCCCTCCTCTTCCTTTTCCTCCTTTTCCTCCTCCTCCTTCTCCTCCTTTTCCTCCTCCTCCTCTTTTCTTCTCCTTCTTCTTCTTCTTCAAATTATTCTGGTTATTACAGTTCTTTCATCTTTTCATATTTATATAAGAACAGTCTGTCAATATCTGTAACAAGCTGGTTGGGATTTTGATTAGAATTGCTTTGAATTTGTAGATCAAATTGGGAGCAATTGACATCTTAAAAAAAGAATCTTCCAAACCATAAGTATGGGTATCTCTTTTTTCATTTAGATCTTTCTTCATTTATTTCTTTCATCAGTGTCTTATAGCTTTCCATACACAAAGAACATATATAATTTGTTAGGTTAAACCTAAGTATTTAACTTTTGTTGTTGCTGTGTAAATATTATCATTTTTAAAATGGCATTGTTCATGTTGGTATATAAGAAAGCATTAGATTTTTGTATATTGACTTTATACCCTGCCTTCTTCTGATACTCACAATTAGTTCCAAGAGATATTTGGAAATTATTTGAGGTTTTCTAATTAAGCAATCATGCCATCTGGGAATAGAGTTTTGTTTCTTCCTTTCCAGTATGTACATATTTTAGCTCTTTTTCTTGTCTCATTTAGAATTTCCAGTAGATGTTGAATCATTTTGGTAAGATAAGACATCCTACCCTTTTTCTTGATCTTAAGAGGAAAACACATTCAATCCTCCATCATTAAGCATGATGTTAGCTGTGGGCTTTTGTAGATATTCTTTTTTAAGTTAAGGAAGTGACCAGTTATGATTTTCTGAGGGTTTATATTATGCATAGGTTTTGGATTTTGCCAATGCTTTTTCTGCATCACTTTATATTATCATATCATTTTTCTTTTTTTAGACTGCTGATGTAGTGGATTATGCTGATTGATTTTCAAATGTTGAACTAGCCTTGCGTGACTATAATAAATGCCACTTAGTGTGGTGTACGACACCTTCTAAACATTGTTAGATTTGGTTTGCAACTATGTTCATGACAGATACTGGTCTTTAGTTCTCTTGTCTTGGAATGACTTTATTTGGTTTTGGTATTGATCTCATGGAATAAGTTAGGATGTGTTCCTTCAGCTTCTATTTTCCGGAAGAGATTATGGAGAATTGGTGTTACTTTTATTTTAAATGGTAGAATTCACTAGTGGAAACATCTTGGGTCAATGCTTTCTGTTTGGGAAGGTTATTAATTATTCGTTGAATTTCTTTGATAGATATAGGGGCACATGGTATTTTTCTCCATTCTTTTACTTTTAACTTAAATACACTTGTCTTAATTTCCCTATACATTGCTATAAAAATACACTACATTGTTATTTCAGATACCTCTAGTAAAAATACTGTTTTTGTCTTCATATTTGTGTTAGAGTCTTACATCTCTATCACTCCTCAGAAAAAAAATCTGTCTCTTGCAGCCTTACTAGCCATATTCCACTGTTACTTTTATTAAAATCTTATTAGATTTGTGTTTGGGTGGGGCAGGGATGGAATTTTCTTTTATGGCCCAATTAGGCTTCAGTCTTCGTAGGTATTGAGAATCCGGGTATCAAGTGTGTGCCTTTAACAAGTGTTACTGTCTGTCCCTCCTCCACTGGAACACTGTGCCCAGCATATATCCTTCCACCTTTCTCAGATGCAATGGATTTTTACTCTACACCCAGGCTTCAGTTTTGTGTTTGTTTTTGCTTTTGCCTTTGAAGATTAAGGCTTTCCTCAATAAAGCAGATAGAGAGATGGGTTCGGGCAGATTTTCTTATGTGCATATTATTTTACAACATTTATAACAGAATAATTTTTAATTTGTAATACAGAAATGCTTTTTAGTCATTAGATTAAAAGTGTATGTTGCAGTGCTAAGTAAAAGGACTATTTTATGAAGCTATAAATCTAGGAATTAATAAATAATATTTACTGCTAATGGTCAATTAACATATTGTTTTCCCCAGCCACTTTAAATGGCTAAAACAAATGTAATTTAGCTTGTTTATTTCTGTTCTTATAAAATAGTAATAATCTCTAAAGCTGGAAAGTATTCAAAGCATAAATAAATCCTTCATATGTAAAAATTTTCACTTTCATGGTATTTTAGTTAAGAATTAATAAGTAATATAGATTGTCTTGTTATGAGAAAAAAATGTTTCCCTATGTTGTAGTTGTCAAGAAATGCAGTGATGGATCTTAATACATTTATAAGGCATATCTTGAAATATAACTATTTCTCATTATTTCAAATAATTCACACCTTTCTAATTTTACAGAGACTAAAAATAAATTTATAAATTTGTAAATGTTGATGCAATTAGAGTGACTATATTATTTATTCTATTGTAGAAATGGACTCCCAGTATAAGTAATATACAATTTAGGATATGCTGAAAGAAAGACAAATAGGTGACAGCAAAATGACAAGATATGTCAACAGATGACACTTATTTTCAAGACAGAGTTGAACTAACTAGGTAAAATATTTGACAGCTTAAGGAACAACTGTATGAAGAATTTCTTCAGTGAGATGTTCTTTCCACTGCTGGAAATGAGTTTTATCAAAATCCTGAAAAATGAGGAAGGGTTTTTGTCTCTTCATTTTTGGAGGGAGAAGTATTGATTTTTGTAAGTAATTAATGGGAAAGGCAATTTAAAGGTTCAACTTACATATGAATCCAAATGCTCATAGCAAATTTCTTCACTATGTTCATGATCTTTTATGACTTTTGATGACTTTATTAAGCCTTATTCACAACCTGACAGTGAGAAAAGAGTGAAGAAACAACAAAAAAATGTAGTGTAGGCTTTCAATACAATACTCTATAAATGATAACAGAATAAAAAGGGAATTGTTGTCTTGCCTAGTAAGATTAGATATCTATTTGAAAATAGAGAATTGGACATAGAAATATTGTGGTCTTCTATTTTTCTTTAATAAACGCAGCAATCCTTACATACGAAAAGCTTATTTTCAGAAAGCACACTAATTTTTGCCTTGGGTATTAGAAGACAGATGTTTATACTAAAGAATTTGTAATTTTCTGCAAAACAACATTATTAAATGATTTGATTTCTAGAGCTACTGATTTCCTTTATGTGATAAGGCAGAAATCAGCATATATTAAACACTTTTCTTATCAAAAAGTCATCCTGCTGCTCATCTTTACAATATACTGCCTTGTTTACTTAGTAAAAAGTTGATAAGAGTTTTATCAGTGATTACCATGTGATGTCAACATAAGTAACTACAGTTGTTAAGTATGTTTAAGTAAGACTAAGTTTTTCAAAGTTTTTTTGAAAGCTGGGTTTTGCATATTTACTCAAGGTGTAAAATAGTGATTTCACGAGAATAATGAGGCCATTTTGGTTAAAATCTTTCAAGTAAACTTGGAGAGAACATGAGAACTAAATATGTATTTAACTTCAAATAAGTTCACTGAATTTTTCCATTTATAATACTTCTTTATAATTATATTTTGTTTAATCAGAAGGAAGATATCTTCTCTAAATATTACTTTTAAATTAAAAAAAAAGTATTCAGAAAAATGAAGGAAGAATCTACTATAAGGTCTCCTTTACTGACTAACATTTTTTGTAGTTTGAGTAAATATAAAACATGACTATATTTTTCTCCTTTTAAAAAACTGGAAAGAGGAAAGGATTGAAATTTTTAAATAGCAAAAAATATATATTTTCAGGAACAAGAATTCTTTTTGTAGGAGAATCAAATTCCATTGTGCTTAGTGATCCTCACACTCTGTGTTTAAATTGTGCTGTGGGATCTGAAGCAATTAGCCTGAAATGTGGGAAACTGATAGCGAGGACATCCTGCAACATGACAGACTGGGAGGATGCAGAATGACCCTCCTCCAGGTATAGTAAAAATATATAAAAACTTTAGGTAAAATTTTTTAAAAAGTCTGTCAGAGTCAAAGAGTAAAAGAAAAGCAAAACTCTTAACTTGTAGAATTGAAGAGAAAAGGCAAAAATTGTGAGGTGAGTTAAGAGCAATGTCATGGCAGGCCAGGGTTATCAGCTATAATTTAGATTTCAGGCATTATTTTTAATTTGAGGATGGTGACCTATTAGGGATTACTAAAATCAGTCTAGTGGGCCCTGTCGGGAAAAAAAACTCTGAATATTAAAATTAGGTGAAAATATTACTTACATTATTCTTAGTGGATTGCCTGCGTTAAACCTTTGTTGAGGTTTTCCTGACTAGGCTATATTCTAATGGCATATGTGCAGAAAGTAACTTGTAGATTTTTTTATTTGGGAAAGATGGGAATAATTGATTCCATTAGATATAATAACACTATGAGTTACAGTTTATTAACCACGTAGGTCATTAACCAGTTTGTATCTTACCCCGAGATTTTATCCTAACATTTTTTTATAAAATTTCATATTCATAGTTTGTAAAATTCTCATTTGAACCTGCTTTAATGTCTTGCTAGCTCTCTTATAAATAGGGTAAATAAAATTATCAAAGCATACTTATTTTTTATTTGAATGAGTTTTTGTCTACTTTTTGGAAATCACACTTGATGAGCTGTGAGTAACATTAATCGAAATAAATTTCATAATAAAGTTAAGTTTTATTTTTGGAAATGTGGTTTTGTGTCTGTATATATTATGGTGTATATTCGAAGTAGATTACAATATATATGAAAATGTCTTACTATTTCAAAGCTATTGTTCTAGGGTCTAGGGTTTGTGTTGTTAATTCCCATCAAAGTATTTTCTAAAAATCTATTGGCATGTATTGAGAACTAAGCCCCTTGCAAAAAGCTAGAAGCATAAGAAAGCTGTATTCTCTGTGAAGCCAGATCTAGATAAACCTCTTTCTGGCCCAACAAGGCAGAAGTATACTTTTTCATTCATCCAGTCTTAGGTAGTGAAAAAAATCACCAAAAAAACCCTTCAAACACAAACTTACATTATGAAAATGCATGAGAGGTTCTAAATTTATGCTACATGGTTATATAAGAACCCCAGCCATAGCAATACACATGTAATAGATTTGGTCTTGAAAGCTTCCCTGTAAAAGCAAACTCAGATCTACTGTAGGCATGTATCAATAAGAACCTAACCGAACCCACCCCCTCCAAATTGGTTTAAAATAAAGAAGTTATAATGATATATTAAATTATTTTAAAAGTAACTCAATATAAAAAACCAAAATAATTAGCATAGTAAGTAGAGAACCTAGAACATTCTAAATATTATAAAAAATATATATATAAAAATGAAGAAAAAATTTAAAAAGGGAAAGACACCTTTACAAAAAAATGAACAATATAAATAAGGTCAGTAGGTTTAACATTGAAAGCAGGTGTATTACTTTATCTTCAAATTTAGGTAGGTTGAAGTGCTAGATACTTAACTACCAAAGTCAGCAAACCAGAACTTAGAAGTTATTCTGGTATGAATAAAAGAAACTGGATGAATATTTTTGTTCCACATTAGTAGGTATGGAACCCTGGGTGATTTACTTTACCTTCTACAGCCCACATTTCTCTTTTATTAATAATACCCCTAGAGTTGTTACACAAATATTTACTGTCAAAAACCAAAACAAACCAAAAACCAACAAACAAACAAAACCCCAAATCAAACACATAATAGTACCTGGAACAGATCTTAGCTATAAATATTATTATTAATATTACCATCATCATTTAATTTCTCAAGGAATTGAATTCTGATGCATACAGAGATATCACTATTTACTTAGAGAAAGTAAATTCTTCTGCATTGTTGTTTTCTTCGACTTTTAAGATAAGATTTCTTGAGAGATTATCTGAAACTAATTTACATCTACTACAAAAAAAGCATCTGGATTATTAGTAACATAAATTATAGCCAAATGGAATGAACACAGCTAGCCAGACACAAAAGATTTACTTATTCTGTTTTTATTAGTTCTAAATCAACTGTTCAAAAAGGGTAGTCTGGGGAATTGAAAATAAAATAGCTTTATATTCACTTGTCTGTAACATAGATATTGATAAACATAAATCAAAAGGTAGCATAAGGATAAAATGTGAGTATGAATATAAAATTGAAACCTTCACAGATATTGAATAGTTTACTAAAACTAAAATAGTTTACTAAAACTAAAAGTTACTTCTTTTCAATCTTAGTGGGTCTATGTTTATTCTAACAATCTATGAAAGTCTATGTAAAAAATATTTCCCCTTGTAAAATTAGTCAATTTTTTAGTACTTATTCAAATGTTTTAAGAGGAATTCAAATAGTTTCTTTCATTTTCTAATCAGGATACATTAACAAAGATTCAGCTTTTACGATCCACAGTTTAAAGACAGATCTGACATATCTCCTGTTTCTATCAGAGCTTAAAATTTATTTTGAATGACTCGTATCTTTATTTTAGACTCTCTGGGATATTTTATTTCTTTCTTTCCCTCTTGCCTGTTACTGCTTATAATTCCTTAAAATGTTTTACATTATCAAAAAGTAAAATTTACTTTTTCAGAGAGTTTTTCTATAACAAATTTTAACACATTCATCCATTCATGTTAGAACCACTACAATCAGGATGCAGAGCAATTCCATCACAACGAATAACTCCATCATGCTATTCCTGTATAGTCTACACACTCCCTTCAACTCCACCTACTGGCAACCACTGTTCTGAGGTCTATCATTATTATTTGGTCATTTTGAGAATGTCATAAAAGAGAATCATAAAGTATGTAGCTTTTGATACTGGCTTCTTATATTCAGTGTAATTCCTTTGAGATTGTCCAAATTGTTGGGTGTGTCAATAGTTTATTCCTTTAAAAATATATAGAGAGTAGTATTCTTTTGTTAGGATGTACCAGAGTTTATTTATCCATTCACCCAATGAGGGAGGTTTGGGTTATTTCCTATTAGGGGAAATTATGAATAGATCTAGAGAACAAGGTCTGAGAGATTGCTGCTGCTACTAACTTTGTTCCCTGCTTGACCAAATCCCATGCTTTGCAGTGTTATCTGAAATGAAAGAGAATAGGTGTATTCATCTTTGCTGTTCAAATAATTTGAAAAAGTATTGATGTACTGCTATGTACATCAACCTTGGAAAAGCCAAGCAGCCATTGAAATAAAATGCACCATAGGTGAAGGGCCATTCCTTCAGGGCCTGAATCATCAAAAGGAAATGCAGTTTTAGGCAAAATACATGGTTAATACTATGGGTTTTGCCCTAGGCTAATTGTAGCATTGTGGGTACGAAGGCCCACGATAACATAACCTGGAAGAACTCAATTCTAAATATGAAAAACCCACATGTGATTTAGTATGGCGGAAAGTAGTAATCTCTGTCACAATTGGAGGAATCACTGAGAAACCAAGGACCAATGTTGTATTTAAAAATGAATTTCAAGTTAATATTTTTACTCTAAATGATACATCTTCCAATTGCAAATGTTGTTAACATTTGAACAACTTTTGAATGTTACAGCAATTAATAGTGGGATCCTTTAGCAAATATTCTATCATAAATTCTATGAAAAGGAAAAAATGTTACACTTTACTAGTTTTGCAATTGCCATGGTGCTTAAGAGCTAATGGTATATTCGTACTAGCTTGCTTGACCTGCTAAAAAGCATTTTCAGACTAATGATCTGAAGAGTAAACATGTCTGTATAAAATCATTAGTTTCTTACTGCAAAATAAAAGATTATTTTCTTTGGCAATTAGAATATTTGGGATTATATTATAAAATGAGTAAAATAATTTTCTGATTTTTTAATATTACAAAACATTGGGAAGTATTTCATGCCCTACAAACTGAATTCTGATGATTATTTTTGTAGCTTAATACTAAATCTTCCAAGTTGCTTGCAACACTTTATGCTTTTCCTTATAGTTATATGAGAAGAATGCAGAGGGACATTTAGTTTCTCTACACTGAATCCTTTCCAGGAATTTGGTGAAATTAAGTTACAAATTCATATCTCATGGTAACTCATAGAAATATGTTTTTACTCATAGTAATATAGTTTATACTGGAGGATATAACAAAGTGAATATAAATCATTTTATATTTATCAACAACTTTTTCATTGTAATAGGTGAAAAGTAAAAATAATAAGAATTATAAGACTAAATACAGTTTCTCATTTTTGTATTCAGTCCTTGTATGACGATCATTGGTAACTGCACAGAAATATATAAATGAACCAACTAGCGTTTTAGGGCAAAACATGGTTATACAAATGTTAATTATAGTATCAGAATTTTTCTCTAAACTTCAATGTGTTAATTTAGACATATATTGAGAAGTGTTTAATCACACATGGCCAAGGAATATTTAATTGGAATCTTCTGTGAATCACCATAACTAAAATTATTAAAAACTTATATGAGGCAATCCTGCTCCAAATATCTTGAAGATAAAATTATCTAAAATAGCTCTGGACTCTTGGATGTTATCACCTGTTCTCACCAAATCCCAATCAGCTACTGGAATAAAGTAGCCACAGAGAGTCAGATTATGCTTGATGTTCATTATCCTAATCCTACTATCAGAGGCAGAGGTGAAATTTATTTGGGTTTTTGACTAGCAGCTGGTGCCAGGTTTTAGCAGTCACCATAATCTCAGGAATTATATTCAGAGTTGCTATTCTACCTGAAAGAACTAGGTGAGGAGCAAATAGGCTAGCAAGTCTGATAGGTCAGCCTCAAACATATTGAGTGGGAAGACCAGGAATTGAGTTCAGATGATAAAGTTAAATGCAGGAATCAGGCTCAATTTCTAAAAATGTAAAAAATCCTACAAAAACTATGGAACAATATTTTTCTGGCACATTTGAAGGACTCCTGCATTGCCCTCAACAGCTGCCATTTTGTTGTCGCTCCACCATTAATAAATATATAGATAAGAAATACAAATATATATTTATATATTCATTCAGAAAACACATTCCTATGTGGACTTGATTCCTGGAGAAAAAAGAATTCAGGTTAAGTGTAGATGAGGATACTGAGTAACTAGAAGGCATTGACTATTGAACAAAAGTAGTATGAAACAGAATATATAAAGAAATGATTGATGCATTAATAGTAATCCAGAAAAAAGTGATGTTTAAGCATATTCCTCTGTTTATTCATCTAATAAATATTTATTCAGAATCTACTTTGTTAGGCACAAAGAAAGGGTCCATTTACTCAAGGAACAAAGCCACTAGTGGAAGACCTGTATTTATGGTCTTCTATGGCTGAACTTCTATTGAAATAATATTATGTTGAAACATGTAGAGTTACACTGTATTATATTAGAAGAGAGGCTTTAAATATAGGGAAGGAAAAAACTTCTGTTTCTGGCTGTGATGGAGAAGTTGGAATAAATCTAACCTTCCTACCAAGAGCAAATGTAAAATCTAGATTAAAATATCAAAACAAAACAAACGCCTACAGATGTTTAAAGGCATTGTGAACAACCAAGGTATCCAGGACTTGAGAGGCAACGAGAAATGAAGTCCACTGAAGTTATTTCTATGTTTCCTCAAGCACATTTTAAAAAAATACAGTAGAGAAGATTAAACAAACGCCAGTCTCGTATGACTGGGAGACAAAAATACACAGTAGCCAGTACTTGAGGGGTCAAGATTTTAGAGAAAAGGCAATCATAGAGAAGATCATGGATATTCTGTCCAGTGTTATCCTCCAAAGAAGTTTTTGCTGCCTAAACTGACTTGGTGCTTGGTGCTGGGCATAGTAACCAAGCAAGAATGAGATATAAATAAAATTCACACTTTAATGGTACTGTTATGAAACAAACACACACCTGGATTTTACGGTTGAACAAGAACTCTGTTAGATATATATTTAGTTAGCACTCTTTAAAGAGATATAATCAAGGAAGGGCATGTCTTTACCAGAATAAGGTAATCTGCCCTTACTTTATCTTATGACTAGAATTTTAAAATAATCTTAGTGGAAATCTTAGCATAATCCAGAGCCTCTCCAATTCTTCCTAATAATGTAAGTAATCAATTTTACCAGATATGCAAGAAAAATTAAGCCATTATTTGAGAACCAAAAAAATTACACTTAATAGAAATCAAGCCTTAAGTGAGCTAGATATTGGAGTTTTAATACAGAAGTTATAAAACCACTATGAATAAAATATTAAGAAATTAGATAATATAGAATATTGCCAGAAAATAAAACATATGGGAAGATTAAAACAGACATGCTAAAACTGAAAAACACTGAAAACTGGCAATTCAGTAAATGATATTAGCAACATAATCAACAAACCAAAACTAAACAGAGAATTAGTGATCTGTAAAATGTGACACTGAAAAATTCAGACTGAAGCACAGTGAGAGAAAGACAGGAAAAATATAGAATAAAGCATGAGAGACTCACAGAAAATAATAGTGTTCAAATATATATGTGAGGAGATAGAAAATA
The DNA here is from genome assembly GCF_036321535.1 of Camelus dromedarius. Classification (NCBI taxonomy): domain Eukaryota; kingdom Metazoa; phylum Chordata; class Mammalia; order Artiodactyla; family Camelidae; genus Camelus; species Camelus dromedarius. Next base: position 36,682,808 of record NC_087437.1, on the reverse strand, counting down.
AAGCAGAAGCACTATTAGGACAGATAGCAGACGAGAATTTTTCAAGCATGATGAAAGGCATTACGCTCATGAAGTTTAATGAGACTCAAGTAGTAGGAAAAGAAGGAACAGTTAAACAAAGCATAGAAATATTGTTGGAAAAAAAGATAAAGAAAAAGGGAGAGCACCAGGGATTTTGGGGGGAGAGATGGAACTGTTTTGTATACTGACAGTGGTGTTGGTTACATGTGCTAAAATATATAGTACTGCATACCAAAAAATAAAAAAGTCAGTTATTACGGTATGTTAAGCTAAAACACAAAATATAAAACACGTGAAGAAATACAGCACATTATTTTCAGTGTAACAATAATAAAATTGAAAGCAACAGTACGTTTTCTCAATAGAAATGATGGATCCTAATACAGAAGAAAATGGCATCTTAAAAAATAATATCCCACAGTTATTGAATGTTATGTACTGATTGTTTTATTTTCTTTTTTCCCCTCTCTGCATTTCAGTTTTTGAGATTTCTATTGATATTTATTCAACTTCACTGATTTTTTCCTTTGTTGTGTATAGTCTAGTGATCAGCCCTTCAAAGGAATTCTTCATTTCGATTACAGCATTTTTTATTGCTAGCACTTCCTTTCAAGTTTTTTCCTGAGCATTTCCGTATCTATAGTTACTTTACACTCTGTTCTTGCATGTTGTTTATTTTTTTTCCTTTATAGCCTTAACATATTAATCATAGTTATTTTAACTTCCCTTTCTAATAATTCCAACATCTGCCTCATATCTCAGTCAGGCTCTGATAATTATTTTGACTCTTCACAGTGAATTTTTTTCTTGCCTATTTTCATGCTTTAAAAACTTTTTATTAGAAGACCAACATATCATATTGGGTAGTAGGGACTGAGATAAATAGACTTTTAGTGAAAGCATTTACGTTAACTTGACTAGGAATTGAGATGTGTTTAGTATTTTCTATAGGTATATGTGTCATGGCATCAAATTCTGCTTGTGCCTTTGTTTTTTGTTTTTTTGACTTTGGATCTTTCCTATGTACTACTTTGTCACAGAGGGTCTGTCTTGCAACTCTTTTAGTTGTAATCCACTGTTACAATGAAGGCTTGTTGGTATGGTGGTAAGATGTGAGGAGGAAGAAATGTATATTCAACTGATCACATCTCAGTATTTTCATGGGTCTGTGTCTCAGGGGTGTGGCACTTTCTTTCCCTCTTCCAGAACTATAGCTTTTCTTACCTCCTGCATTCAACTCCTTTCCTATGCTGCATCATTCCTAATCTATTTTCTAAAGGGTATTTTCTCAGAACAGTATAATTACATTGGAAATTATTGTAGATCTATTATACTTCATAAAGAAAATATTTAAGTTTAAAAAAATAAAAAAGGTGAAAATCAACGATAAAAGCATTACCTCAAAAAAGTCAAATCCAAACACAACAGAAAGTAGGATCTAAAAATGAAATATAAGAAATAAATGAAAAGTGGGGAAACTATACAATACGGCTAGATAAAGAGACAGATTGATAGGTAGATGCTAGATAGATCGATACAGACATTTGTTCCCTTAAGGTTCCAATGCAGAACACTGTTGGAAAAATATACATGGAAAGTAGTAATTATAATTTCAGATAAGTATATTTTATGTAATATTGTTTCTTCTAGTCATGAATTTAAAAACATACAAAATTCTGCATTTGCTTAGATAAAATATTCATTAAATAAGAATTTAAAAAGGAAATATCAAACATCTCTTTGGGATTTATGAAAAAATATGTACACAATACAGAATACATTGTTTTTGATGACTCAAAAGTTTTAGCATTGTAAGTAAGCTGCCTCAGTTCTATATGCATACTTACATGCACAATTATGAATATTTGAATTCATAATTCAGTAATTCAACTTGAATTAACTTTTACTCTTTAGAATAAATCTGTAAGACTTTAAATTGCATTAATTAAATCAGTGGGTTTTAAATCAATTACTTATGAAATGATTTTGGTCTAATATTTTTTAAAGATTAAAACATCTTTCCAAAATATATAAGAAGAAAAATTTGTTTTACTGCTTAAGAATTTTAAAAAAGAATTAAAAAGAACTTAAAAATTGCTATTTTAAATGGAAACTATTTTTTAAAAATATTCTATATTGAGATTCAGCAAGGAAAAATAATTAGAATAAATACATATGTAATGAAAACTTTAAAAACAGATGGTAAAAAATGAAGTCCTACATGTCATGATGGAATGGTATTTGTAGGATTATTCATGTCTAAGTTTAAAGCAACTTCCCATAACCTTCAGAAATAGATAGCTTTAAAGTCCACCTATTTCTTAAAAAAAAAAAAACAACACAAATCTCAACCAAGAATAAGTAAAATATTAACATTATTAATGCCTTAGTAATAATTATCTAATTAGCTTTTTATTCTCAAGAGAGTATTACTTATCTTTGACACAATAGGGATAAAAAATAAAATAAGTTTATTTTTGGCCCTTGTTGCTAACCTTTTATTGAAACTCAGTAAGCTCTCTCTAGTTCTTTCTCTAGTTTCTGTGAAGGTATATTTATAGCAAATAGTCCACAGATTTTTCAAACTGAGTCATGTTAATAACTCATGGAAAAATGACTGAAATTTTATGTTAACATGTTAGTATTTTTAAAATATTATCTTTCAGAAGAATACATTTGAATAATTCAATGGCTCATCCATGTCTAGGTTTTAGTTTTTCTGACTGAGTTATATGAAAACTCTTTTCTGAAGTTTTCTGTAGAAACAAGCATGGAAACTGTAGCCTGTCTTTTTCAATTGTTAAACAAATTTAGTACAGACAGAAAATTATTTATAAAGTATATCTCTATTTGAAAAGTACCTATAATTGTATTAGCTTTCCAATGCTTTCAAGAAGATTTATAAAAGTAACTTAGATGGAAGTAAATATGTATATTAATGTTGGCATGAAGTAGAGAACACATATCTACATCTGGTATTATTTTGATTTGGCATTTCAACTTGTATCAATTCTTAGAAGTTGAGAACATCAGAATAGCCACCTGCTGGTAAAAATAGGACCTGTGGACATGACTTTATTTCTTCTGTTATTTAATGAATTTATTAACTGAAAAATCCAAATTATTCAGAGTTGTATTAATGCAACAGCACCAATAAAGTAAAAGATACTGAGAAAATAAAATGGGATGCCTAAGTATACACTAATTTTTTTCCTAATTTTTAAGGGCATTAACATTTTCCTTTCCTATTTACAAAAACTACATTTCTGATACTATATGTAAATTTATGTGTCAGCACAGTCCTAAGTAGGCAAGTTCCTTCAAGTCAGTATATTATAAATTTTGTGATAATACTGATAATAGGTAAATAAAAACTTCCATGTTTGTGTTCAAATTTTCTAGCTGTCATCTCAGTCTAGAGTTTGATAATTGCAAATTTGTATAAAAATTGGTGATACTTTTATTTGAAATGTTAAATTAATGTTCATTGTTGAAAATGTTTATTTTTGACAGTTTAATACCAGCACATCTGTTAGCAAAATACTCTTTTCTTTGTAGAAGTCTTTGCATCACCATGATTTCTGAACTGGACAGCAGTATTTATTTTGTTGTTATTTGTTTTTTGTTTTTTTTTTTTGCAACAGATTAATAATCACTGGCAGAAATGCATTTTCTTGCACAACCTCTGAACCCATGGTGCTAGTTTTATTTGAAATGATTTTTAAAATTCAAATTATTGGTTATTAACATTAATGAAGCACCTTAACATACAGGAATAATGTATAGACACAATCTGAATCCCATTAGGAAAAAAAGAGCATGTAAAAATGAAACATGATGTTAGCAGACTTTCACAGTATTACTTCAGAGAATAGATGATTTGAATGGATTTCCTTGATAGAATAGAACAGTTGAATTTTTTGGAGAAAACTTTTTTTTCTGAGTTTAACAATTAACTTGTGTGGAGAAGAGATGAACAAGTGTCAGACATTAATTTTAATTGCTACTTATTTATGTATTTGATTTTTCCTTAAGAATAACCAAGTAAATGGTCAAAAAAGCAGAAGCAGTCAGTGATTGCATGTTGCATGTATTTTTAAGTATTCATTAAAGTATAATTGCTTTCAAAAACTGATGTTTTTATGAAACTGAAAACAGAACTTTAAAAAGTTAATTATATGATAATTCTGGGGCCATATAAATTTTAATAGACCAATAAAGACTGAACTATTCATCATAAACCTTAACTATAAATGTTGCATCAAGAAATAAGAAATATATTTATTTCAAAAATATCTCTAGAGCTAAGTAAAATGATAGCAAGCCAAAAATTCATATTGCTATGACAAACCATTGTCATAGAAAGCATGAGGTCAGTGTACCAGAAAATGCCTGCAAGCTGCAATTCTGGATGCTCTTATTAGAAGAGTTACTGCAGGTGACATCTATTCCACACTCAAATGTCATAAAGACAATGTTGCAAAGGGAGAGTCAGCACTGGGTCAGCAGATACTGAAAAGTAGATTTAGAAGATGTCAGCATAAATATAGTAGTAAAACTCATGAGCATGAATGATGGTGCCCTCAAGAAGCATATAAATAGATACACATTCAAGTGGAATTTTGAATGATCCCTGTGTGATTCCCTGAATAACCTGGGCAATACTAGTTTAATACAAACGTATTTTGTGAAACACTTTGTGAAAGTGTTGTAACTTTGTGAAAACTAAAACTTGTTATAAGCTATGGCCATATAAAACCTCACATAAAAAAACAAATATTTTAAGTTCATACAGACAATAGAAATAAATTTGCTTGCAATTTTTGGTGGGAAATGAGTTTTCAAAATTCAAAATAAAATATTTTGTTTGTTCTTTATTTATATAATAGATATTTGTACAGTAGTTATCATATGATAGGCATTATTTTAACTGCTTTGTAGATATTACCTCATTTAATATATATAATTACAGATATAACTCATGTGTTAGGAATAAACTGAGAGATTTTGTAATTTATCCAAAGTCTCATAACTAATCAGAGAAAGTGCTGGGTTAAAAACTTACAGTCTTGCTACACTCTGCGGAAGAGCATAAATGATTATGAAATTAATAGTATATGATGGTAAAACAAAGGTAAAAAAAAGTAGATACAGATTTATTCCAAAACAGTACTTGTAATGTTCTCCATAGAAAGAAGCAAGAAAAAAGGATGAATCTTTCATGAGCTTGAATGTAATCTTTCATAGCAGTTATAAGTCTTGGAATATAATTTTGTTGCTCTGGCACATGACATTGGAATAAAGTAGAAACAATAAACCACCATATTTGAAGTCCTGCAAATTTTCCCACAATAAAACTCAGTATGTTGGTAGACTTTTACTTTAGGTTAACCAATTCATCCCAGTTTGCCAAGGACATTTCAGGCTTGTGGCACTGAAAGCATCCTGAGAACTTCACAAATCCCACGCAAATAGGGCCAGTCCATCACCCTCTGTCTGCAGTCAAAGGGAACAGACAGTGTGTGCCAGTTTCTAGTAAAACAAAACATTACAAAGCCATCAAGATATTTGCATCTGTTACCAAACTTTCTAGATGTTTGTGTATATATTTTTATTTTAGAAACAAATTTGGTATGATCTCTACTATAGGACAGAATGGAGTAACTTGTGGATCCTCCAGAAAAAATAGAAAAGCTGTATTAAGAAAATTTGTTTGAAGACATCAGAGAAATATCAAAGCCACTTGTAAGGAAGGGGCACATTTCTGGTGAGGGGATTATGGCAGAGGGCTGAAATGATATTCTGAAGTAACTGTTTCCTCACAGGGGTACTTGTCATTCTGGGCCTAAGATATGTGACCTTGAATCTAAACTTTTTCTAAGCAAAGGGCCTCCCTAGGTTTAGGGAAATTAGAAAAGATACAGGTATTCTTTGGGAGCTAGAGTACAAAGCTGCAGGATGTGGGCCAAAATCCTGGTAAGAAGAAAGAGGTCGAAACTCAGTCTGACAATTATCCCCCTTAACATATGTATATATTAATTACATAATAAAATATATATTAATATATATATATATATGTAAGTTATATAGAGTTTGGTCTTAAGAAACCAAGCAAAACCCTATGGAAGAAAGATCATAGCATTGCTGCAATCTCACCACGCTGAGGAAGAAAAGATTAGAGATCAGAGCCCTCTACCTCAGGGCCTGTATGGGTATACCTTACGAGCAGACTCATTAGAGATAGACACACCCTAACCAAATATAAGAAACCCATGGCAAAACGTCTTCCAACAACCATTTTTGAAACAAAGCAATAAATGCTACATGCTGTGTCTTTCAAGGGATGATACTACTTATATTTTGGGTCCAATAAAGACTCTAAATTTGCAATTTAGTCCAGAAGATAAAAATACTCTAATAATTTTTTTGCAGTTTACTTATAACTGAGGTGTACTTCTTTTCTTGTCTGGAGTTTAGATGATTTCCTAATTTATAACAGCTATGTATGCAGGTGAATGTTAACTCTCCACATTGAATTCTAGTGTAAAATGCTAGAGAGTATTGTTACTCTTAGAACAACTCACATTTGGAAAAGCTCTCTTACTTTTCTTACTGTTACAGATGGTATTGATTTTCTTTCAATGTCTCCGTGGGATTTACGTTTGAGTTGAAAATTGCGCTGTGTTGAATTTACACTGAGGTGATACCCAGTACTCCTTAGTTTGTGGACCAAAATTCTGTGCTCACTTACTTGCTAAAGTTCATATACATATATATATAGAGAGAGAGAGAAAGAGAGAGAGAGAGAGATTGAGAGAGAGAGGGGGAGGGAGAGAGAGAGAGAAATGAAAATAATTCCATTAGTCCAAAAAGCATTACTAGTCCCAAGTTACCTGAAGTCTCTATTTTTTAATGTGATGCTTGTAGTTTTTTTAAACTGTGTTGCAGAATAGTGTTTACCTTGTTAATTCAATTAAATAACTTTTTATGAGCAAATTCTATGTATCAGAAACTTTTAAGGAATGATTTCTGTTTGGAACAAAATCATTTGATGATCATTGCTTTGTTGTAAACCCTTCTACAATTTGATGGCTGAAGATAGCATTGTTCCTTCATAATGCATGCTTTATTTTCTTCCTCTAACTCTTTCTGTCTCTTACTTTTGAAATGTGTCACCTCTTCAAGGGTATTGACACCCAGCTCCACTAGTTCCTAAGAAAATCAATATAGTCACTAAAACAAATGTTATGATGTAATATATCACTGCACTGTGAAAGACACCCAGAAAACAACCAGATTCGATTGGTCTCAGAGAGAAAAATGGTTTGAAAACAAAAGTGAAACGAATTGCTTGTTACCTCATCATCGATGGTAAAATGAGCTCTTCAGTGTTCCCCACCTCAGGGCGCCAGGAGTTAATTCTCTTTCAAATGCGAAGTCAGAACTTGGATGAAAGTATCTGCCTGTGACACATATTAACCAGAGAGATATTTCAGGAGTGACTTTCTGTTAAAAGTTCTGTGACAATTTAAGCACCAGAAATCAATAGCTTAGTGTCTTGGAGCAATTGCTGTAATTTTTTTTCTCTCTCTCTTAGAGATTGTTTTTAAAAACAACAGTTCATAACTAGAACAAGCACTGCTTGAATTGTAGTCAATATCAACTAAGAAGATTATTTACATCTGTATAAAACTATAGCTCATCACTCTAAGACCATTGATCTGTCAACAATCATCTTCTCTGGAATATCAACTATGTCTTTATAAACTTTTAAAATATAATTAGAATACAATTCCCAGAAATATTTGGGAAACAAAAACCACCCTGGAAATTTTTTAATAATGGTTACAGTATTATTATATTAGCATAAACCCTTGAGGAAAGTTTCAAAATATATTTCTTAATATTTTAAAGTTACTTTAAGAACATCACATATTAGACCTTTTGCTTTTAAGATTTCTATTTGACTTCATGTTAAAATATAGAATTCAAAGAAAAAACTAGTTTTTAATCTTATACATGTCTCATCATCAACTGGGAGAATGTTTGCTAAACCCAAAACCATACCAGAATGCAAAAGTCATTCATTTTAAGTCCTTGTATTGTGGCATTTTCTAAACCATACAGAATGATACAATTTATGCCTATTAAATTGTTTTTAAATACATATGTAAGTAACTGTAAAATAAGGATACTTTGTTGCTATTTAACCTATCAGATTTAAAAGTCATTATTCCGGTCCACAGCTCTCTTCTACAATTGGTACTTATGGGAGGTGTCCTCTTTTATCCTCTTACCTTTCCAGATCATTTTCCACCCAAATATCCTAAAACACTTCGACCTGGGTCTCATGAGACTATACAACCACCAGCCTCTTCTTATTGTAGATATCGATTGATTTCTCAGTTATCGCCCATAACTCCTTGAAGGCTTGAGGCTTTCAATACCCACAAAGATAGTGCTTTCAGTAACTTTCAGTCACCTCAGTTCCATGACCTTCTCTCTTCCAAACCACTGATCTCACTATTCAACCATTAATCTCAAGCCTAGTCACTCCTACGATCATTCATTAGTTCTTATCATTTTCTAAAACGTCATCTCCTTCATCAACTCTATTTCCAGCATTCAACTCATTATTAAAACCTTCTAAATTTCAAGTTGTTCTCAAGTCATTGTACCCTGATTCCAAAAAACCTTCACTTAACTAAGCTTTTTACCCATTGTTTTTCTTAACTTTCTGTTGTTTCTGCCTAATATTTTCATTTATCACTCTTTCCAGACTTAGTCCTATGGGGAATCATTAAGAGTATTATTAAAATTATTTATTTATGTTGATCCTTTTATACTTTTAACTGAATTCTACTTCTATGCTTGGAAAATCCACAACATTGTGAATTTGGGGGGAAGGGCACACTTCAGCTCATAACATCCACTACTGGAATTGGCAATTTTCCTTTTCTAAACTTCCCAATTCACATTTATCAAAGATGCAGAGTCTCTTAGGTATTTCAGTACTTAAAATGAGACTTTGTGACATTGTAGAGTTAATATGGTGCAAGAAATTACTTTACTTGTGAAAACAAAATATAGTTTGTATGTTTAATTTTTTGTGTACAAACGTGTTAAATATGCTTACAAGGTGGACAGTTGAGACTATTCTAGATAAAAATTCATATTATAAACATAATATGAAATTAATATTTTAATGATATCAGAATCAGGTAGCAGTTTTGACATTAAAAGACAGATAAGAATTATAGAAATGGAAAACATAAAAAAAAAACTTATCCACTAAACTGTGCATTATAAATAAAGAAGGGTTTTCAAGTAAAAAGAAAATTCAAACACCTAATATCGGACAATTTCCTAGAACATGTTAAAGTATATACAAATTAAGAAAATGAAATATTATATTTTAGATTACCTGAAAAGTTTCCTGATAAAAATATGTACAAATGCTAAGTAAAATGAAATAAAAATCATTTCATTTGATACAGAACAAAAGTTATTTAAAAATATGCTTGGTACATTTTTCAATACAGCTCAAAGAAAAAAAGGCTAATACAAAAGAAATTGAAATTAAAAGCAAAATTGTCAAATTCACTAGTAGTGCAAATTATGACTATATATCTCTTATTCTTAGATCAGATCTTCAGAAGATCTGAACACTAGCATGAGCTAATAATATTCGTAGAACACATCCCAAATTAGTTAATACATATTATATATTATATAGACTCATATTTAACAATTACAGATTAATAAGCATACTGTAACTTTGACCTAATTTGACCATGTACTCAATGACAAACTAAAACTGAACATATATTTAAAAAATCATTTATATTAGAATTAACTTAAAAGGCAATACAAAATGATTGCTAAGTTATGCTTCATTCTTTTCATAAAGTTACTTATAACTATGCTGTGAATTAATTAAATAAATAAATGAAATTTAGAAATAATGCAGAAGAGGACAAAATGGTGTCTAACACATTTTATGTAGCAACATTACTCTGATACCAAACCCAGATAAACCATAACAAGACAAGGACCTACAGACCAGTATTTCCCATGAACATAGTTGCAAATATTCTTTGCAAAATTTACTTGGATTTTTAATCCAATTATATACAAGGGGATAAAAACATCATTAACAAGTGGGTTTTATCTAGGGATTATAATTTTGCATTTGCCTGACAAATCAATCAATGTAATTCTTCATATTAAAAGACGGAAAAATAAAGCATGTAACCATCTCAGTGGAAGAAGAAATATATCTGACATTAGCCAACATTCTTTACTGAAAGTTAAAAGTACCTATGCAGTCAACAAGAAACAGAGGGAATTTCCTGTGCTTGATAATGGGCATCTATGAAAAGTCCAGATCTAGTAAAATGCTTTCTCTCTAAACTCAGGAACACAGTAAGAATGTCCACTGTTAACCATGTCCACCAAACATTTTACTGAATATTTTAGTCAATGCAATAAAAAATAAATCAATAAAAGCAATCCAGACTGGAAAGGGAGAGATAAAATCATCTATATTTGTAGAAGATATGATGGTATACATAGAAAATCCCATGGAATGTGCAAAAATTCTGCCAGAACTAATAAGTGCATTAGTAAGGCTGAAGGATACTAGACTCATGTAGAAAACCAATTGTATTTCTAAACACTAGTAACAAACAATCTGGGCTTAAAAAAAACAGTATGATCAAAAATTTGGAATACTCCGTAAGCAGACAAATATGTGTAAGAGCTACACACTGTTACTGCCAAGTACTTCTGAGAAAAATGGACAAATATTTAAATAAATAAAGATATATACAAGGTTTATTGGTTGGAAGATGCAATATTAATTCTCTGATTCTCACAAAATCTCTAAGATATTAAAGCAAATGAACAAATATAACAAAGCAGAAATAGATATAAATACAGAAGACAAACAGATGGTTGTCAGAAGGGAGGCTGGTGGGGGAAGAAAAGAAATAGGTGAAAGAGATTATGAAGTACAAACTTTTAGTTGCAAACTAAATGAGTCACATATATTAAATGTATAGTGTGGGGAATATCATCAATAACTATGTAGTATCTTTGAATGGTGACATATCAGTGATCATTTTGAAATACATAAAATATCAAATTGCTACATTGTATAAGAGAAATTAATATAGTGTTGTAGTTCCACCATACTTCAAAAGCAAACAAACTCATAGCAGAGATCAGATCTGTGGTTACTGGAAGCCAGGGATGGACAGTGGAGGAACTGGATGAAGGTAGTCAAAAGGTACAAAATTCCCGTTATAAGATAAATAAGTATTAGGTATATAATATATAACATGATAAATACACTTAACACATACATAATTGTATGTTATATATGAAAGTTATTAAGAGAGTAAATCTTAAGTGTTCTAATCAGAAGGAAGTTTTTTTCTATTTCTTTAAATTTTTATTTATATGAGATAATGATGTTCACTAACTTTATTATGACAACCATTTCATGATGTATGTAAGTCAAATCATTATTCTGTACACCTTAAACTTATACAATGCTATATATCAATTATATCTCTGTAAAAATGAAAGAAAAATGTAAATAAAAAGGGAATTGATTAATAAAGTTCATGAGGCAGTGAAACAATACAGTAAAAAGAAAATAGAATTTATGTTCCTTGAAAGATACTACTAAGAAAATTAAAACACAAGATGCAGGCCATTAAGACAAATTTTGTAAATCAAATATCTGGTAAAAATTTGCATTCAAATATATAGATACTTTTATTTTGCAACAGGAAAAAAAATCTAAAAATTGAGAAAAGGTTTATACAAACACTTCATCAAAGATGATACACAAATGGCAAAAAAAGAATATGAATATTTGCTAACCTAAAAGATATACCACTGCACATATAGTAGAATACCTAAAATTTAAAAATCTGACCATGAAGAGTGGTAGCGATTATATGGAGGAACTAGAATTCTCATACAATGCTGGTGAATGTAAAATGTTTCAATCATTTTGAAAAACAGTTTGTAATTTCTTAAAAAGTTAATTATATAGTTTCCTTTTGATTTTCTCATTCCACTCTTAGGTTTTTACCAAAAGGAAATAAAGGAATAATGCAAAGTCATGTACACTAATGCTTGACATTTTAATTGTAATAGCCAACAACTAGAAACAATCCAAATACCCATTAACAAATAAATAGGTAATAACCTGTGCTATTATTTAAACAATGGAATATAGTATGCAATAAAAAGGAATCAACTATTGATACATGCAACAACATAGATTACGTTCAGAATAATGTTGAGTGAAATATGCCAGATCAAATATATATATATATATATATATGTACTTTATTATTATATTTATGTAATTCTAGAAAATGCAACCAATTTATAGATAGAAAGAAACAGATCAGTGGTTCCCTGGGGACTGAATGGGGCAGGAGACTTGGAGGGTAGAGAGGAAAGGACTGTGGCAAGGCAGTAGAAGAAACTTCAAATATTGGTGTGTTTATCATCTTGCAAACGGTTTCAAAATGCTTTTACAGGTGTATACATGTCAAAAATTATCAAATTATATGCTTTAAATATGCTCAGTTTATTATATATTATGTATACCTCAAACTGTTAAAAAACTAGTATAAGAGAACATTGCTATGGAACACAACAGAAAAGATTTATGAAGGTAGTTGATGAAGCTCTCAAAAAGGGGAATGGGAAAATCTCTAATATTGATCATTAGTGAATTTTCTATTAAATGTATCATGTTTGTTCTAAATTTTGTATTTTTCTTCTATAATTTTCAATGCACCATATTATAAAATTCAGGTAGTATAATAATAAAGGAATTATATTTCAAAGAACTTTCTGCTCCTATGTTCCAGAAGATACTAGTGGGATATGATGACACACAAAGAAATTGCTATGCCAAAGATTAACTTCATCTTATACTTAAAGTCTAATGGACTCCTATAAAAAATATCAGGATATGGAAACTGAAGTTTCACACTTTGACTAGATGTAAATGTACAGGGAAAGAATCAGATCAAATAAAATATAAGAAACACATGTTTTATGTAAGGGATGCATTCCTGAATACCATATAAGACAAACTTTCATCAAACCAAGATTAATTCAAAAGTAAACATAAAGTAGTAAAATTGTCCATTGGAGCTTTTTAATATGCTTTTTAAATATAATTTCATCCTAGTTTTTTCCATTACATAATAACTTTCAAAAAGTTCTAAGAGAATATTGGTGTCATGAGAGGATTTTTACATTGTTCTATATGTGTGACCATATTTACAAAAGTTTTAAAATGAGGGTTTCTTCCTTGATTAGAAATCAATGTAAACATTTTAGGAGGATTTGCAGACTATATTTCCTAAGCCACCTGATTTGTTTGTTTATTGCATATTTCCTTTGGTGAGGTGCTTGCTCAGATTTTTCCTGTTTTCTTCTGTAAGTGTTACATAGTTTTACACTTTATACTTAGATCTATGAACCAATTTGTGTTAAATTTTATAAAGGTGTAAGATCTATGTTTAAGCTCTTTTTTAATTCTTTTTTGCACATGTATGTTCAATTATCTCAGCACTCTTTGTTGAAATAAATATAATTTTCTATTTAATTGTTTTTTTTTCAAAAAGCAGTTGACTACATTCAAATAGGTCCACTTCTGGGCTCTCTAATCTATTCCCTTGATATTCTCAAATATCCTTGATCTATTTGTCTATGGTTTTACAAATGCTATGCTGTCTTACTGTAGATTTACATTAAATCTTGAAATCAAGAAGTATGTTCCTCAGTATTGCAATTTTGTTGTTCTTCAGTATTGCACTGGCTATTCCAGGTCTTTTCACTTATCACATAGTTCTTAGAATGAATTTGTCAGTGTTTACATAATAGCTTTCTGAAATTTTGATCCAATGGCACTGAATCTAGAGATAAACTGTGAAGAACTGACATCTTAACATTGTTGAGTCCTCCATTACACAAACATGAAATATTTCTTATTTACTTAGGTCTTTTTGATTCCTTTCACCAGTTTCAAACTTTTCCACAGTAGAGATCCTGTACATATTTTGTTGGATTTATAACTGAATAGTTCACTGTGGGATGCTACTGTAAAGGGTATAGTCCAGTTGTACCTTACTATTATATATGAAAATGTTTGATTTTTTAAAAAACATTAATTTTGTACCCTGTTACTTTGTTTTAATTATTAAATTTTAGGAGTTTTTCCACCTTTTTTTTTTTAATCTCCTACACAAACAATGATATCATCTGTGAATAAAAATAGCTTTATTTCTTCTTTTCTAATGTGTATATATTTATATGTTTTCTTGTCATATTTCACTAGCTAAGAATTCTTGTATAACAGTGAATAAAGTGGTGAGAGAAAAAAATTTCCCATTGGTTGTTATTCAGAAGGCAACTGTGTATTCCTTGTAATATTTTTTAGTGGTCTCCATGGGTCTCCATGTCTACATATATAATCAAGTCATCTGTGAAGAGTTTCTCTTCTTTCTTTTCAATCCTGAGTTATTTTTCTTATTGCTCTGCCTAAAATTTCCAGTATAATGTTGAATAGCAGCTCAAAAGAGAACATCCCTTTGCTTGTTCCTGATAATGGTGTATGCATCAAGTCTTTCACCACTAACTATTTTGTTAGTTGTGGTTTTTTGTAGATGCCCGTTATCATGTTGAGGAAGTTCTATTCTTAGTTTTCTGAGTGTGTGTTTGTGTGTGTGTGTGAGTGTGTTATCAGGAAAGGGTACTGGATTTTCTAAAATGTTTTACCTGCATCTAATTTGATGCTTTGTAGCTAGATGTATTCAAATTTATGATTATATCTTTTGGAGAACTGATTCATTATCATTACGTAATATCCTTCTTTATCCCTGATTATTTTCCTTTTTGTGAAAGCAGCTTTTCTGAAATTAGCATAGCTATTTTATCTTTCCTTCGATTAATATTGGCATGATATATCTGTTCTCATCCTTTTACTTTTAATCTATCTGATTCCTTATACTTAAAGTTAATTTCTTGTATACAACACATAGTTAAATTTTGACTTTCCCCCCAAGTCTGTCGATCTTTGTCTTTTAATTGGTATTTAATTTTTTTACTGGTATTTGTCCTTTGACTTACTATGTAGAGTATAACTTAATTTCCTAACTTCTGGACATTTTTCTAATGATCTTTTTGTTATTGAGATCTGACTTAATTTTATAGTCATCAGGGTACTGTATAAATCATTTCTACATTCATTTTAATTTTCTTTATAACTCAGGATATGATCTATTTTGGTTAATGGAATATGGGCCTTTGAAAAGCATTTTCATGATTCAATGAAATCTGCTGTTTATTCATGTTTAATATACAATCTTATGTTTTTCTATCACTTAAAGAGAGAGCTGTTTAAAAATATCAAAATATTGTTGTAGATTTGTCCCTACTTTCAATACTAGAACTGAGTTATTGTATATACTTTATCATTATATATAACAACTGTGTTAATTGTGCACACTAAGAATTATTATGTATTCCTATTGAAATGATCCTTTTATAATTATAATCTTTATCTCTCGTGTTACTTTTTTTAAAGATTATCTTTATCTCATATTAACATAGTGGTACTAGTTCTTTTAGTAAATGTTTGAAAGGTGTAACTTTTCACTATACTTTTGCTTTTAAACATTTTATGTTTTTATATTTAAAGGTTGCCTTTAAAAATAACATACAAATAGGCTTTTATCTTAATCTAGATTAATCATATTTTCTTAACTGGGGTGTATAATGCCTTATATTGAGTGTAGTTAATGCCATAACTAGCTTTAAGTCATTGGTATACTGGCAAAATGTTTAGCAGTTTGGCCTTGTTAAGTCACAGATAGCTAAAACAATTAGTATTTTATTTTCTCTAGGATCATATTTTCTTTTCTTTTTAAAAATTTTTTATTGAAGTATAGTCAGTTTACAATGTTGTGTCAATTTCTGGTGTACAGCATATATATACACATACATATATATTCATTTTTACATTATTTTTCATTATACATCACTACAAGATATTGAGTATAGTACCCTGTGCTATACATAAGAAATCTGTTGTTTATCTATTTTGTATATATTAGTTAGTATCTGCAATCTCAAACTCCCAATTTATCACTTCCCACCTCCTTCCCCTCCTGGTAACCATAACTTTGTTTCCCAGGGCTGTGAGTCTGTTTCTGTTCTATAAATAAGTTCATCATATGATATTTTTCTTTCTCTTTCTGGCTTACTTCACTTAGAATGACAATCTCCAGGTCCATCCATGTTGCTGCAGATGGCATTATATTATTACTTTTTATGGCTGAGTAGTATTCTGCTGTATAAATGCACCACAACTTCTTTTTTGTTGTTGGGAAGTTTTTATGAAGAGAAAGAAAAATGCTATATGATATCACTTATATGAGGAATCTTAAAAAAAAAAAAAAGGACACAAATGAACTTACCTACAAAACACAAAGAGACTCATAGACATAAAGAACTTCTTTATCTAGTCATCTGTCGATCCTCATTTAGGTTGTTCCCATGTCTTGGCTATTGTAAATAATGCTGCTATGAACATTGGGGTGCATGCTTCTTTTCAAATTAAAGTTACCTCTGGATACATGCCTAGGAGTGGGATTGCTGGATCATATGCTAAGTCTATTTTTAGTCTTTTGAAGAATCTCCATATTGTTTTCCTTAATGGCTGCACCAAACTACATTCCCAGCAACAGCACAGGAGGGTTTCCTTTTCTTCACACCTTCTCCAGCACTTATCATTTGTGGACTTCTGAATGATGGTCATTCTGACTGGTTTGGGTGATACCTACAAATGCCTCATAGCAGTTTTGATTTGCATTTCTCTAATAATTAGCGATATTGAGCATTTTTTCATGTGCCTATTAGCCATTTGTATGTCTTCATTGGGGAATTGCTTGTTTAGGTCTTCTGCCCATTTTTGGTTTGGGTTGTTTATTTTTTTTCTTATGAAGTTGTATGAGTTGGTTTATGTGTTTTGGAAATTAAGCCCTTGTCAGTCTCATCATTTGCAAATATTGTCTTCCATTCCATAGGTTGTCTTTTTGTTTTGCTTATGGTTTCCTTTGCTTTGCAAAAGCTTGTAAGTTTAATTAGGTCCCATTTGTTTATTTTTGGTTTTATTTCTATTGCCTGGGTAGACTATCCTAGGAAAACATTGCTAAGATTTATGTCAGAGAATGTTGGTCTATGTTTTCTTCTAAGAGATTTATAGTGTCTTGTCTTATGTGTAAGTCTAAGCCATTCTGAGTTTGTTTTTGAGTATGGTGTGAGGGAGTATTCTAACTTCACTGATTTACATGTAGCTGTCCAGTTTTCTCAACACCATATGCTGAAGAGACTGTTTTTACTCCATTGTATATTCTTGCCTCCTTTGTCAAAGATTAATTGAGGTTTATTTCTGGGCTCTGTATTCTGTTCCATTGATCCATAGATCAATGTTTTGATTGCTGTAGCTCTGTAGTATTGCCTGAAGTCTGGGAGGGTTATTCCTCCAGCTTCATTCTTTTTCTTCGTATTGCTTTGGCAGTTCTGGGTCTTTTGTGATTCCCTATAAATTTCAGGATAATCTGTTCTAGTTCTGTGAAAAATGTCCTAGGTAATTTGATAGAGATCCATATCCTTGCTATGATTACTTTCCCCAAAATATCTGGAACAAGATATTGAGATTGGGCAACAATACTGCTCCATTTAGGGTCTTCTTTGTGGATTCTGAAAAACATTTAGCCTCTAAATCCAGTCCATGTGCATCCTGCCTGTAGTAAGAAGTAACATCAAAGCTACCTGAGTCTAATTTTTTCTTGGACAAGAACTTCTTTACCCCTTGATCACTGTTATTTTTCATGTTTTAGTTTTCCTTGAGTACTCTCATCACCATCAGTTTAGCTCTAGCATTGCTGGGGTAGGTGTGTTATTACTGATTTTAAATTCATCTCTTCTGATTCAGTCTCCCCCTATTAGTTGAGGTGGGTGACCATTTACTTTTCCTCCAATATCTGTATAAAATTAAGGAGTTCAGAGAAGTAGGAATGATATTTTATTTTTGTCAGCTTGAGTTTACAGAAAATGATAGACTTAAAATTTGCCCCTTCATGTTCAAAATAAGCCTGACCCACTGTTCCTGTTGAACACACTTTCAGCAATAATGAGATTTTTTAATCAAGAAAGCTGGGAAGAACATGCCCTATGTGACTCTCATTATCTATGAAGAAAAATAGCTTATTTTAAAAATTTAGTGTAATATAAATAACTTCTATAATTTTTCTTTCTCCTTATTCTTTGGAAACTATCTGAGAAATCCTTTATAAGCTATATTAAATGGTCAGTAAGACATATGACTTTGCTTCATGGCCAGAGTGCTAGTATGAAATAGTGTTTAAGCAAAGAGATTATGAATCAATGTTCTGAGTATTCATCATGATTCTATTCCTTATTATTTTCCTGAATTTGGGGAAATTAATTAATACTTATTTTAGTTTTCAGAAATAATATAAATTTCACATTTAAAACAAATCTAAGGTTTGCTTATTTTTAAGTTGATTTTACATATAAATGAGATAAATTTAAAGTTTAAATAGTAAATATTGGAATGCTTATGAAAATATGCCTTTAAGTTTAATAATTAATTTCTCTAATAGTTTAAATACTTTAAAGAGTAATGTAAAAATTTAACCTGTTAGGGCTACCTCTAACTCTTGCATCTGAAAAAAAGAGGGTTTGTATACGTTAGAATGATGAAAGCCACAATTAACAGAAAACACTGAGTTCAATATACTTAGATAATAATTAGAGTTGCCATATCACATCAACTACACCTCAGGGAGCTGACTGATGGAAAATTCAATGGGCTTATGATGTGATATCCTTTCCACCTCTCTGCACTGGCATCCTGTATATAATTGATGCCTTCAGAAGATTCTCACTATAGAAATAATATGGTCAAGATAATTCTAGATAACAGTCAGATGTGAAAAACTCATGCCTATGCACAAATCAATTTCTGTTAAATCAATGGATTCTCCAAAGTGGGTAATATATTACTCACTTTCAGTGAAATGGATGCTGAGGGAGGAGTCAACAAAGTAAATAAATAAAATGTTTATTATCATGAAAATATAGATTGTGGGGTCTTGCCTAAATATGCAAAAACAAAACCTTGCATAATTGATAGGATTCTCTTTTTTAAGTTTTGAATATCTTTTAGAAATTTATTATAAACATATTCAAATTGAGATAATTAAAATGTTAATGCCAGAAGAGACTTTGGAAAATAAAAATTTTGACTACTTCATTTTGTGAACAAGGTGACTGTCTTACATTATGGAATAGGTGTAAATAATGATCGATTTGATACAGTAACTAAAGCCCTAGAGAAAACATATCTTTATATACACTAACCCCCAAGTAAAACCTTTAAAATATATTTCAAAAGGGTCTACTTTATCCATTACTGAATTAACTACCCGGCAGCAAAAATAAAATGAACAGTAAATAAACTCTTAAACTCTCAACAATTCTTAAAAGTGTGAATGAAAAATACTGCAAACCATACCAGTATACAAAGAATGCTCAAGCCATAAAGTTGTCAGATGCTGCCACCCGCCACAGTGAAGACAAGCCTCGCAGCCGGGCCTCTGCAGCCACTAACAATGGTGCGCTCTGAGAGGACTCAGAATAAGAAAGAACAGGATACTGGCCCTAGATAGCTAGATGCTTGACAAAGCAATGATTTCAATGAGCCCTAATGTTTCCTGCCTCCCATACATAGAAAAGTGCTAAATTTTTAAACTTGAGATGTCTGGTTTTCTTCAGTTAACAAATCTTTTAATGTTCTGACTACCTGGTCTTTGTTGTAAAACTCCTATATATCCTAGCCCCTCCCCTACATCTTTGGAGTAGTCCCTCAGAGCCATCTGAGAGGCTGTCACCCCGGGCTCGAGTCCTCAGAAATGTCTGCCAAATAAAACATTACTCAACTTTTAGGCTGTGCATTTATTTCAGTCAACAAAAGAAAACCACAAAATTCAAAATTTCAACTTGTAAACTATGTTCAGAATACAAAACCACTAAATGCTGGACATATTAAGCATAAAAATGTTGACACAAAATTAGAAAGAAAATTGTTAATAAAAATGGCCTCCAAGATGACCCAGGCAATGAGGGTAGTGTGAAAAGCCTTTAAAATGGCTATTACAAATATGTTCAAGGACAAAAGAAAAATATAGTTATTATAATAAATGAATGTATAAGGAATTTTAGAAAACTATAAAAATAAGCAAATAACATTTTATAACTAAAAAGTAAAATAATTGGAATAAAAATTATAATAGATAGAACTGACACTAGATTTGAAATAGAAGAAACATTCAGTGAACTTGAGATGGATCAGTAGAAATTACCCAATCTATGTATCAGAGAGATGGAACATAAACATTTTTTAAAAAAGAAACGGTCTCAGTGGTTGGTTGTATTCCCAGATCGTCACATCTGCATAAAAGTGAATCCTCAGAAATAGAGGAGAGTGATGAAAAGTATAAAAATATATTGTGGGAAAAAACAGCTGTAAGATTTACATATTTGGTAAAAATATAAATTAATATATCCAAAAATCTCAGCAAATAGCAAGCAGGATAAACTGAAAAAGAAATGTATACCAGATACATAAGAGTGAAATTTTTGAAAACAACAATATGAAGAAAAGTTTGGAAGAATCAAGAGAAAAATGACATATTACCTACAAGGGGAAACTTACATAAGAGTTGACTTTTCATAAAAGACAATAGAGGCCATAAAAACACAAAAACATGTTCACATTTCTAAATTAATATGTCAACACAAAAATCTACATCCATCTAAAATGCCTTTTAATTGTGAAGATTAAGTTTAAAGATGACCAGGAAAACAAGAATAAAGAGCTTATTGCTAGTAGACCTGCACACAGGGAATGTAAAGGAAGTCTCTGAGTCTGAAGAACATCAGCACTAAATGGAAACAGAATTACAAGAACCACTGGAGGGCTGCAGTAGGAGTGAATTTTTTGGTAAATATAAAATGTTTTTAAAGCAAAATTGGTAATATTGTATTACTGGATTTTAATATAGGTACTTGTGATGTTTATGGAAACAACAGCAGCCATGAGAGGGAGGGGTAAATTGTAGTGGACAGTCACTATCTTACATTATACATAAAATGATAACAACATTAACTAGAAGTAGGCTTTAATAAGTTAAAAATACATGTTGGAATCTACAGATAAAATAAGATAAAATAAATTTTAATTTAATTCAATACAAAGATGTGTAGGTTAAAAACCAATGAAGTAGTTAATCTGATTTACGTTACATTTCTATTTCTGAACAATAAAGTGGGGTTCTGACATTGCACTCATGGCCCCAGGCTGGCTGAGCCTTTCTAATTTAAAATCTCTGGTCAGTGTTATAGATGAGGAAATATGATGAATCACAAAAGTGACAAACATGACTTTGATCAAAGTCATTTAAACATGTCTTGCTATAGCTCACTAGGGAAAGGCAAATGTATTAAGTGAGTAAAAGGAGGAAAGCAGGACATATCTGTGAGGAAAACTGAGGGCTATCACTGTTTCTCTTTGAAAGACACAAAAAATAAGTTCTAATCATCTGTTAAAATTTTTACAGTTCTAAGCAGAATAATTGTCCCCCAAATGTATTAGGTCCAAATACCTGGAATATGAGGCTAATTTTATGAGGAAAAAGTATCTCTGCACATATGGTTAGATGAAGATATTGAGATGGAGAGATTCCTTGGATTTTCTGGGTGGGCCCTAAATGCAATCACAAGTGGAGGAGTTAAAATATATTCTGTAGAAGATGGGAGGGCATTGTGATAATATCAGGGAGGCAGAGATTGGAATGAATGATATGGACACAGTCAAGAATGCAGGCAGCCACACGATGCTGGAAGAGTCAAGAAATGGATTTTCTCTTAGAGCCTCTTGGATGAATATGGCCCTGATGACATCTTGATTTCTACTCAGTGAAAATGATTTTGGACATCTGCCTTCCAGAACTGTGAAAGAATAAATTTCTGTTGCTTTAAGTCACCGTTTGTGATAGGTAGTTACAGAAGCAACAGTCAACTAATTTGCCATTTTTTCTAAAATATCTTGCCAATTAATTTCTCTATGTTACCAAAATACTGAATACTGCATTTAATTACGTTTTGAAATGTTTAATGTATTCCTTTTAATTTTCATTTGATGGTATTTCAAGAAGAAACTTTGTGATCTTTTTACCCCAATGTAGTTTTTTCTTACATTGGTTATGTTTCAAAGATTCAATTCAAGTAAATTTGATTTCTACATTCAGATCACTCTGACAAGTAAGTCAAGATATTAAATGAACATACAATTTATATGCAACCAGCATGTAAGTCAACATTTTTTTCCAAAGAAAAACTGCTTCTACTTTAGCATTTTCTGATAAATCATGACAGTTATAAAATAATTTATTTATGAACATATTTTATTTATTAAGCCAGGAACTAAATAACTATTGTGAAGGTATCTACTAGAACATTCAATGTGACAGAAAATGACACAGTCATGTTAGGACTTAAAGTATCCATGCTAATTTTTAAAAAGTGCACTCTTATTCTATATTTCTCTAACGAAGACATCTATTACATGATCCATCGATGATGAAACATTAGTGAAGTACTATGAGGTTAATATAAGATGCCCACAGAGGTTTCCAAACGTGTACAATATAAGTGATTTGATATATGTATATGTTGTGAAATGATTACTTCACTAAGTCTAGTTAACATCCATCACCTCACATAGTTACAGTATTTTTCTTGTGACAAGACATTTTCAGATCTACTCTCTTAGCAACAGAATATCTATTTTTGAGATCATTTTGTGTGTGTGTGTGTGTGTGTACGTGTGAGTACAAATTGTGGAAGTGAAACATCAAACCACTTATGTTGTACACCTTAAAATTTTACAATGTTATATGTCAATTATCTCAATAAAACAGGAAAAATAGATTTTGTGAGTACTAAGATTCAAGAAAAGAAGAGTATAAACCTTTCTATTTATTTTTCACTGTAACATGAGAAATTTTAAGCTAAATTTAATCTTTAAAATATGTATACATCTTTATACATCAATGATAACATACATTTGTCCAATTTGAGTATACTACAATTCTTTGCTATTTGTACATGCATACATTTACATGTACAATTTATATACAGTAAAGTGCATATTTTAAGTGCATAGGTGATGGATTTCAATAAATGTAGATGGCCAATTCATCATAACCACAATCAGAATATAGGACATTTCCATCACGCCAACTATATCCCTTATTCTACCTTGTAGAAAATCTCCTTTGCTCTTTCTCTAGCCCCAGACAATATCATATGTGCTTTCTAACACTGTAAATTAGATACCCCTATATTATGATTCCATATGTATTATATTATACATCATATAATCATATTTCTGGCTTCTTTTGCACTGTATTACGACATGAGTTCCTTCCATATTGTAGGGTTTATTGGTATATCATCATTCCATTTTACTGATGAATTTTATTCCATTTTGTGGATACACCGAGGTTTGTTTTTCTATTCTATGGAAGGACATGTGTTGTGTCCAAATTTTAGCCAGTAGGAATAAATATGTTATGAATATTCTTGAATTAAGTCTTCGCCTGTATGCATGTTTCACTTTTTCTAGAGTAAATATTTAACAATGGATATAATAGGTCACTGGACAAATGCATATTTAATTTTATAAGAAACTGCCAACCTCTCTCCCAAATTGCTTTTATAATTATACACTCTCACCAGCAATATATAAGTGTTAAAGTTTCTTCACATTCTTTTCAAAAGCTGGTACTTTCAGTCCTTCTAACTTCAGCTCTTCTACGGGATATGTAGTGGTTTCTCATTTTAATTTACTTTCCACTTCTCTAATGATCGATGATATTGAGCATCTCTTCATGGGCTTATTCCATTTCTGTATCTTCTTGCGTATAGTGTCTCTTCAAATCTTTGTCAATTATTAATGTACTTGTTTTCTTATTGATTTATAAGAATTCTTTTTAAATTAAAAATATAAGTCCTTTGCCAGACACTATTAAATTTTTTTTCTCAGAATATTGTTTGATTTTTAATTTTATTAAAGTGTCTTTCAAAGACACATTTAAAAAATTATTGTTCATATTTTTTTCTGGGCACGAGGTATACGTTACTTTCGAGTTGAAGTATTATAAAGCATTGTATTATTCTTCATTTTTCCTTCTCCCACAAAAGGAAATGCTGAAGGCATCTGTTGGCCTAACAGTATTATTTAAGAAGGGAATCCTCTTGTCAACCTTGCCTCAGATTCCAAGAGGACTGGAATACAGCCCACTTGCTGACACATGTAATACAAAGAAGATATTACTTCGGTGTTTTAAAGACCACTGATATTTTTTTATGGTGTCAGAGAGGTATTGATTTTGTTGCTGGTTTCCCCCTACGGTATCATATCCTGATAAACACAGAATTTCATTTCAATTTTAATTTTCTAAGCATGTTCCACTGAGACGTGGACATCAAGTATACAGTAAACATCTCAGTTGTTATTTAGTTACTTCACCTTCATCCTTCCCTAGGACAATTACTCAGCTCCTTCTTTCTCTGGTAATCACATTTTTATTGCTGGGCTCCTTTCCACAAGCTTATGTCTCAACCTTGTCAACAATTCAGTCTGTATTGTAATCCAGGTAACTTCTTTTCAGCCAAAAACTCTAAGAATGAAAATCATAACTCAAGTACTTTTACACTTTCAAATCTTCAGCAGCTGAAGCATAAACATAGCCTGAGAAAACCTCAGTCAGTTTCATTAAACTTAAGAGTCCTCAAGGGACTTTCTACCACTGAAAAAGTCCTACTGAATATTCTGGATCAGTAGAATGCTTTTAAACTCAGCATGGAATACACACATCTGATTTACGGAGTTTTAACTTCTGCCACAGAAAGAAAGGTTACATTCCCAGTGAGTTTTTAAGAGTGCTTTGGTCAAAGAGAAAAAACCCTGCAGCATTTTGACTAGGAAGTTCCCTCTCAGGAAGGGTTTCTCATCACGCCTCATTTTTAGTTATTAAGTACAGAGAGAACTCCTGAGGTGTTTGCTTTATGTAAAAACAAAGACCAACACCAACTGATTCTTTAATAAAACAGTATCAGATTGTTTGGATAATGGTATTGAGAAATAACCTGGATTGTTTCAAAACAGCAGCCTTCTTAAACCAAATAAGAAAAAAAGGCCATAAATAACTCCTGTACATTATGCCTCCTCCCCGAAACAAAGACCCTCAAAAGAATGTTTTAACTAAGAAATAGCTGGAATCTCTCTTAATAGGGTAAGAAATTCCAATGAGTAATTAGCTATATTTTTAAAGGTTTTAAATTCGAAGAGAATTTATACTTAAGAAATTAGAAGAAAACTATCGTTACAAATTAAGAGCAAGAAAAAGAAAAGTAGAAGTTTTGGATTCATAAAGCAGAAACAGACACAGAGATGTTTAATAATAAACAGATAATAAGCTGATCATGTGAATTTTGATACGTAATCCTATTATACCATAGGTGAGGAAATTTAATGGGCCTCAGAATATACCATGTTATATGTTATTTATATGTATATCAGATATATAACTTTTGTCCACTGAATGCAATTAAATCAGTCTTATGCTTCATTTGTGTGTTTCAGTAAGTTGATATATAGTTTTAGAATTATTTTTTCGTATAAAATACCACTTTAGCAGCAATGATTTGTAATACAAGGGCAATTTCTGTAGCATTACAAACTGAAAGACATGTAGACTGAAGATCCTAGACTACCAATTCCTACCTTGAGCAAACAAGGGCAAATGATTTTTGGCATAGATAATTTTGAGCTTTTCAGATCTTGAAATATGATTCGCAATATAGACGTACACATGTACATACATTTGTATGTATATGTGTGTCTGTGTGTGTGTGTGTATACACATAAAAGGAAAGAGAGAGAGAGGAGAGGTTTGTTAACAAAGTCCAAACGTTTGAATTATATTTCCTACTTTCATCCGTAAGTAACATGAGTTAAACTATTAACTTGACAACTTTGTCAAGTTTTGAGTGGTCTTCATATAACTTGGATAATAGTCCTTATTAGATATGTTTTGTAAATATTTTCCTACAGTCTGTGGCTTGTCTTTTCATTCTCTTAACACTATTCATATCAGATAAAAGTTTTTAATTTTAATGAAATAAAAAATTCCAAGTTTTTCATTCAAGGATTGTGCTTTTGCTGTTGTAGCATCTAAAAAGCCATCAGCAAAGCTAAGGTCACCTTGATATTCTTCTATGCTAAGTTCTGGGAATTTTAAAATTCTGAGTTAATTTAATTTAGGATATGATCTATTTTGAGTTAACTTTTCTGAAGGATGGGTATTCTATCATGATCCTTTTTTTTTTTTTTTTTGCATGTGAATGTCCAGTTGTTCCAGAACCATTTATTGAAAAGACTATCCTTTGTCTATTGCATTGATTTTGCTCCTTTGTTACAGATCAATTGGCCTTATTGTTATGAGTCAATTTCTGCACTCTGCTCTGCTCTGATTACCTATTTGTCTATACTTTTGCTAATTGCACACTTTCTTAATTATTGTAGATTTACAGCAGTTCTCAAAGTCTGATACTATCAGTCCTCCAACTTTGTTCTTTTCTTAAATATTGCACTGGATATTCTGGGTCTTTTGCCTTCCTCTGTTTAGAAACAGCTTGTCCATAGTCACAAAATGACTTGCTGGTAATCTCACTAAAAGGACACCAGAGAAATGTTCTCTTAACTAAAGCTGTATCCAAATAAGACCTATGATACCCATTAACATTCTACAAACTAGAGAAAAAATAATGCCTGGAAATATTTTCTGAATTTAATTATATAGCAATTAATAAAAATGTGTTTTTAGTATTATTCTCAAGCGTTATGTAATTTGAAGTTATAATGTAATTTACTGTGTGTTGTGCATGAATGTGTATGTATATGTGAAAGAGAGAGAGATAGAGACATACAGAGACAAAAATATTTCTTCAATATAACATTATTTTAAAAGGAGATAACCAAATTGTGTATCACAATTTCTAGTATGTTACAGTGCCAAGGATCAGGTACATGCACAATGCTGAAGGATAATAATAATTTGAAAATAATAAATATGGTAATAATTTAGATAATGATCATTTGAAGCTAAATTATTAAAAATAATTTTAATAATATTTTAAATACAGAGGTATGATTTGAATTCAATCCATATTAAAGATAGGTCCATTTAGAAAAATACATTAAAGTCTAAGTTTTTCATTATACCTTTTAATGTTTTGAAATTCAATTCCATTGTGACTAATAGATTTTTGACTAGACATTAAACTTTTACAATTAAAATAAATGGTCATTTGCAAATATCAACACTGATTTTAGCTTTGTGTCCCAGGATGCTTTTCCATTTGATTTTGGGGCAATGGTCAGGCAACCATCACTGCCCATTTAAGAATCTATAGACAAATATTATTTTAGACTTGTGTCATTTAATCCAAAGGTTGTATTTATAATAAAAGCTTTTTTTCTCTTCTCGGCTATCTTTTTTTCATTTACAGAAATATTTCAGCCTCATGCTCTTCAGTAGGAGCATGGTTCTAAACAACTAACTTCTGGACTTCACTGTTCTCCGAAGTCCTCTCAATCTAGACCATGACTCTTACCTTTTTTATTGACTCGGGAGTTGGGATTTTTTTCTGACTTATTCCTAACTGCAGCTTAATGTTCGAAAAGTTGGAAACCTAATCCAGCCCGATTATAGAAAGTTGTATAAATAAAATTGGAACCATAAATCTGAAAGCATATGTTTTAAATTAAGCAGTTTCTTGAGAAAATGTCAACTTAGACTTAAGTTTTGCTTAAGTCTTGAGAAATTACACACACATCCACACACACATAAACAGACAAGCGCACAGACTACAAATATATACAGGCATGACTTTATAATCTGCCGGTCCAGAAGAAAATAAAGCAGGGAAAAGTGCTATTAATTGTACTAAAATTTAAAGTGCATTCCTTTAAAAATATTTTATTGTTTGAAAAACTTAACAGAGTAATAGTGATAGATGAGTAAAAACATAAACTTACAAGAAGCCTGTTACTTTCCATCTTTTTAATCATAGGCATTCTACTGGGTATGCGACTATATCGGATGTAGTATGAATTATTTTCCTAATGACTGCTGATGCTGAATTCATTTTCATGTGCTTATTAGGCATTGACAATGGTTTTGATAGAATTCACAAGAAATGTATTCTGGACCTGGGCTATTTTGGGGGAGATTTTAATTAAATAATTCAACTTTATTCATTTTTATAGGTATATTCAGATGTTCTATTCTTCTTGAACCAGTCTGGTAATTTGTGTCCCTATAGCAATTGGCTCTATACATTTATGTAATTAATTTTGTTGATAAGCAATTGTTCATAGTGTTCCCTTAAAATTTTTCAATTTATTTATGCAATTAAACCATAGTGATGTACCCAATTAGATTCTTGACTTCTTTTTTTTATTGATAAGCCTAGACAAAATTTTGCCTAGTTTTTTACTCTTTCAATTACTTTTTCATTTTATTAATTTTCTATTTTTTCTGATTTCTCTTTCATTTAATTCCATTCTAATCTTTATTATTTCTGTCTTTGTTTGCTTTGGGTTCAATTTGTTCTTTTTATAGTTTCTTGAGATAAAAGGTTAAGTTCATTCTTTTCATAAAAATCTTTTAAATTACTTTTTGTGATTCTTTTTACTTGAGCCATAGACTACTTAGAAATATGTTGTTCAATTTTCAATCATTTAGGAATGTGCTAGAATTCTTTCTGTTGTTTATTTCTAATCTTCATCTCCTATTGGGCAGATAACACACACATTGTGATTTCAATCCTTTTAAAGTTATCGAGATTTTTTTAATTGTCTGCTGTATGTTCTATTTTGGTGAATGTTCCATTTGCACTTAAAATAATGTATGTTATGCTGTTATCTGTTGGAATGTTCTATGTCTGTCAGTGAGAACAAGTGGGTTGATAGTGTGGTTCACCTCTTCTGTATATTTTCTAGTTTTATGTCAATTCCCTAGACAGATATATTGAAACCTGCCTCTGTAATTTTTAATTGTTTATTTCTCCTTTCAGTTGTTTCATTTTTACTTCATGTATTTAGTAGATTCATTGTTAGGTACATGTACATTTTCAATTACATCTTCATGATTCATAGCACCTATTATCATTATGAAATGACCTTTTTGCCTGTTGCAACATTTCTTGTTTTAATGTATTTTTTTACATTAATATATCACCTTCAGCCCTGCTATGGTTAGTGTCTACATGCAGCCTTTTATCATAGTTTATTTTCAAGTTATTTGTGTTTTTGACTCTAAAGTGTACCACTGTGGAAAACATGTAGTAAGACCTGATTGTTTTATCTAGTCTGAGAATTGATGAACTTTAATTGGAATGCTCAGTCTATTCAAAGTTAAAATAATTATTAAAATTTTTTAATTTACATCTTCCATTATGTTTCTTATATTTCATATATTTTAGGTAATTTTTGTTTCTCTATCCCTCTTTTATTACCTTTTTATTACATATGTCTTATACTATACCAATTCAATTTCTCTACAGACTTTTAACTGTATTTTCTGTATTATTTTCTTAATGGTTGTTCTAGGGATTAAATAGAGAACTTTAACTTTTCCCAGTCAAATTGATGTGAAAGCTTACTTGATTCCAGTTAAATATAGCAATTTTGCTTTAATAAAGCCTATACTTCATATTATTTTAACATATCATATTTCTATATGTTATAAACCTAACAATGCAATGTTATTATTATTTAAGCAATCATTTGTTTTTAAATAAATTAATAGAATAAGAGTGAACAATATATTTGTATAGTATGTATTAGTTTTTGAGGGCTGCCATAACAAAATATCACAGACTGGATGGCCTAACAGAATTTGTTATCTCACAGTCCTGGCGGCTGGAAGCTTAAGATCAAAGTGTCAGCAGGGTTGGGGGTGTTTCTTTTCAAGCCCCTCTCTTTTAGTTTATAAATTGCCATCTTCTCTCTGTTCCTCACACAGTCCTCTCTGAGCATGTCTGTGTCCTCCTCTTCTTATCCAGGACACAAGTGTCATTGGATTACTTCTCACCCATATGAACTCATTTTTATCTTTACTTGTCTTTCTAACGGCCCTATCTTCAAATGCAATCATATTCTGAGGTTCTAGGAGTTAAGACTTCAGCATTCTGACTCTGAGGGGAAAGAATTCAACCCATAATATAATTTTCTATATTTACCCCCATATTTATTATTTCTGGAGCTTTTCTGTTCTTCGTGCATATTTGAGGTTCTACCGTATGTTTTAGATGGGTGTGCTAGCCGTGAATTGTCTCAGTTTTTATTTATCTAAGAATATTTTAGCTTTGTCTTCATTTATGAATGATACATTTTATATATATACTATTCTTGGCTGATAGCTTTTTCTTTAACTAATTGAATACTTCATTTTAATGACTTCTGGCTTCTCTTATTTCTAAAGAGACATCAGCCATTGGTAATATTACTACTTCCCTGTAAGTGATTAAAAAAAAATTTTTTTTTTTTTTGCACTTTCAAGATTTCTTTTCTTTCTCTTTAACATTTCGTTGTTTCTCCAGGTGTTTGGTGTGGCTAAATGTGGATTTCTGTGTTTATTTTGGTTAGGATGGTTTTCATTAAATTAGTCAAGTTTTCTACCATTATTTCTTAAAATACATTTTCTTTGTTTCCTTTCTGAGCTGTCACTATACTTACATTGGTGCACTTGATTGTGTTTCAAAGTTTTGTTACTTTTAATTTTTTTCAGTTTTTTTGTTGTTGTTGTTCAACACATG
This sequence comes from Camelus dromedarius, assembly GCF_036321535.1. NCBI lineage: Eukaryota > Metazoa > Chordata > Mammalia > Artiodactyla > Camelidae > Camelus > Camelus dromedarius. The sequence continues at coordinate 36,651,710 of NC_087437.1, read as the reverse complement.
GACTAATTTCCACTTTCCTGTCTTCAAGATGCACTTATACCTCATTTAATTGCACTTTGCTTTATTGCCACTTTACAGATACTGGTTTTTTGTTTTGTTTTGTTTTGTTTTGTTTTTTTACAAATTGAAGGTTTGTGGCAACCCTGCATCAAGCAAGTTTATTGGCATCATTTTTCCAACACCAATTACTCCCTTTGTGTCTCTGTATCATATTTTGTTAATTCTCACATTATTTTGAGCTTTCTCATTATTATATTTGTTACGATAATCTCTAGTCCATGATTTTTGATGTTACTGTTGTGGTTGCTTTGGGGCACCATGAACCACACCCATATAAAACTATGAACTTAATTGATCAATGTTGTGTGCATTCTGACTGCTCCACAGACCAGCCATTTCCATCTGTCTCCCACTCCTTATGCCTCTCTGCTGCCTGAGATACAACAAAATTGAAGTTAGATCAAATTAATAACGTTACAATGGCTTCTAAGTGTTCAAGTGAAACAAAGAGTCAGATGTCTCTCATTTTAAATCAAAAACCAGAAATAATTAAACTTAGTGAGGAAGGCATGTCAAAAGCTGAGATAGGCAGAAAGCTAGGCCTCTGGTGCCAAATAGTTAGCCAAGTTGAAAATGTAAAGAAAAAGTTCTTGAAGGGAATTAAAAGTGCTACTCCAGAAAATGCACAAATAGTAAGAAAGCAAAAAAGCCTCATTCTGATATGGAGAAAGTTTCAGTTGTCTGGATAGAAGATCAAACCAGACACAACATTCCAGATCAAGGCCACAAATTCCTTCATTTCTGTAAAGGTTGAGAGAAGTGAGAAGGAAAAATTGAAAGCTCGCAGAAGTTGATTCATGAGCCTTAAGAAAAGAAACCATCTCCAAAAAATAAAAATACATAGTGAAGCAGCAAGTGCTGATGTTGAAGCTGAATCAAGTTATCCAGATTATCCTGCTATATTAAGTGATTAATGAGGGTGGCAATATTTTCAGTGTAAACAAAACAGTCATCTATTAGAAGAAGATGCCATCTAGGACTTTCACAGCTTGAGAGAAGTCAATGCCTGGTTTCAACAATTTGAAAGACAGGTTGACACTTCTGTTAAGGACTAATGCAACTGGTGACCTTTTGTTTATTTACCATTTCAAAAATCTTAGGGCCCTTAAGAATTGTGCAAAATCTACTCTGCCTATGCTCTAAAACTGGCATAACAAAGCCTGAATCACAGCACATCTGTTTTCAAGATGGTTTAACTGAGTATTTTAAGCCCACTGTTGAGAATTTATATTCAGAAAAAAGATTCATTTCAAAATGTTACTGGACCTGGACATCATCATTCTAAGTAAAGTTAAGCCAGAAAGAAAAAGAAAAATACTACTTGATATTACTCATATGTGGAACCTAAAGAAAAAAACAGAAAAGAAAAAAAGAAAAGAGGACACTAACTAATGAACTCATCTACAAAAGAAACAGACTTACAGACATACTAAACAATCTATGGTTACCAGGGAAAGAGAGGGGAAAGGGATAAATTTGGGAGTTAGAGGATTTGCAAATGTTAACCACTATGTACAAAAATAGATAAAAACAAAATTTCTTCTGTATAACACAAGGAACTATATTCAATATCTTACAATAAGCTTTAATGAAAAAAATGAATATATGTATATATATATGCATAACTGGGACATTATGCTGTACACCAGAAACTGATACATTATAACTGACTATACTTCAAGTTTTAAAAAAGTTACTGCTTATTGACAAAGCACTTGATCACCCACGAGCCCTGATGGAGATGTGCAATGAGATTAATACTGCTTTCATGTCTGCTAACAAAATACCCATGCAGCAGCCCATGAACCAAAGAGTAACTCTGACTTTCAAGTCTTATCATTTAAGCAATACATTTCATAAGGCTATAGTGGCCTGACTTTCTATAGGTTTCTCTTTTGTCTGTATAGTTTTGTGTTCAGCCAATGATTTGAGCACAGATTCTGCTCAAACACCTCAGAAGGCTTCCTTCTACTCTCTGACAATCAATCTTTGTGGGTGTTCAAAAGTACATTCTAAGTTAAGTTGGTTCTCATTTCTTCCTTGGTTTTTCTTACTACCATGTTCACCCTGGCCTCCCTGAGCATGCATACAATGTCCCAGACAAGCAAGGCTTTGGGGAGATCTGGCCTTTCTGTAGCTCTTTTCCCATCATAAACTGGATGAATTTCTGGCTTGTTCACTGCTCATCCTAAGCCAACCACAACCTCAGTCTTAACAAAGCTGTAAGTTTCTCATGCTTTTCCTACTACATTTAATAGTTTTATCTGACAGTTATTTGTTTTTCCTGCTCCTCTTCCCCTCCCTCCAAATATCTACTCTCTTGCAGCAAAGCTCCTACTCTTCAAAGAAAGCCTTACCTATTGAAACTCTAGTTTTCAGTATAGCTTGGCTGAGGGAGGGAATGTTAAGAAACAGCATATTCTATGACAACAGTCCTGAGCTCACAAGAAGCCAATGTCTTTAAATGAAAAAGCTGGAACAATGTCACCATTAATTATATTCACAATACTGTTTTATACCCATTAAGCAACAACTACTGATTCACTCTTCTCAGCCCCTGGTAACCTCTGTTCTACTTTCTGTCTTTATTAATTTGCCTATTCAAAACAATTCATATAAGTGGCATCATACAATATTTGTCCTTTTGTGTCTGGAGTACTTCACTTAGCAAAATATTTTCAAATCATCCATATTGTAGCATGTATCAGAACTTTGCTCCTTTTTATAGTTAAATAGTATTCTATTAATATTATAACATGCTTAAAAATTGATTTATCTGTTGATGGACACAGGTGGTTTCCACTTTTAGATAGTTGTAAATAAGGCTGCAATGAACATCAATATACACGTGTTTGAGCCTCTTTTCAATGAATTTGACTATATACTTATGAGTGGAATTGCTATAGCATATAGTAAATATATGATATTGTGTGTGTGTGTATATGTGTGTGTGTGTGTGTATATATATATATATATATATAATTTGTGTCTTCCAGAAGTCTATAGTTGTTCTTTCCATTTTTCCTTTATAGAAGGATTACAAATTTCAAAGTAACTTGTTTAAATCACAGTTCTTGCCTTCTATTCACTTGTCACAAAATTTCATTACATTTCATTGTGTCACAAAATTCCATTGTGTTTCACAAGCACTCATTACTACTTTTGATCATGTCATATAGATCATTCATTGTGACTTATTCTATCTTGCAAATGCGAAATCAAATTTTAATTCAAATGACATGGCATAAAAATAGTATGCTGTGTTGAGGCTTATTTTATTAATAAATAAACAGTTTGTTAATTGAGTAAGTTCTGAGTTTATGTGAGCTTCATTTTCTCCAACATGTCTTTTGCACCTATTTCACAAATATTAATGATATGACTAGTAATTATAGTATAGGGCAATCTTTTAAAATAATTGTATCTGACCTTAGCTAACTTTATTCTTTATATTTTATTTATAGTAAATCTATAATTTAAATAATGATTAAATGATAAATCAAGATTCTATGCTGTTATAGAAAGAAATTATATGAAATTCATCCCATATTTACTTGGCTACTATTTGAATTATTTAATAAATATAAAGTTCCAAATTGGTCCCCTCTGTTTATGCATCCAAAAATAATTCAGGAGCATTTCAAGAATTGCCTCCTTATTTAATTGCATAAATTTTATATGTTACATCTATAGTATATTTTTATGCCTGCAAAAAATAAACTATTTGAAATGTACTTACTATTAAATTTTTAACTAAATTCATTATGGTTGGTCATTTAATATTTTTATAAATATTACAGATTATTTGCTAAGTATTTTGCCTATTTCATAAGATGTTTTCACTAAACAAGCTTTTTGTATCATTACAAAGGAAAAGAGATATGCACTACAGGAAAGAGAGATTTGAAAGAGGAAAATGTAAATGCAAACCTTAAATGACATACTAAATACACAAGTGAAATATTTTAAAAATCTGTAGCCTCATAGATTTGAAAATGATTAATACTAGCTCTTCCACAAATAATTTATATTTAGTAGAGTAGATATTTTTGATGTTCAAGTATACATTTAAATAAACATTGGTATATTAACCAATATATTAATCATAACAAAATCTTGCAAATATTTTCTCTTTTTCTTAAATATGTTTCTTATAAATATTATTTGGTAGAAGGTACACAAATTATTTCAGTTAACTAAAAGTTTCTGTGATAAATGTTATAGCTAAGAGCAAGCATTTAGGTATTTTGTAAATGAGAAGTTTAAGTATATTTAAGTTAAAATAGGCTGTATTTACACATGCAGAAATAGTCATTTCCTAGATTTGGTCTAATTTTCATGGTAAGGTCAAAGAATAATCAACCTCACTAACTAGGCTTATGGATGAGCTTCAAAATTATCTCATTCTGACACATTAGACTATAATATTTAGGTGAATTTATTCTAATATTTATGAAAAATAATTAATATACTTTATAATCATCATTCTATGTCTGATTTACATCTAATGCAATTCATGAATGATTTTTAAATGTTCTACTAATTTTGAAATGACAATAAAATAATGAAAGCTTGGCAGCAGTGGTAGTGTAATTGGGAATGCTTCCAGTGAATGACAAAAAATATAGAGTTTTTATATGTTTACTGCTAAATACAACCAAAAATTAAACAGAAATATGATAACCTTCTAGGATGACATTCAGAAATATAATAAATTTAACTGGAGATCAATTTGTAAAATAATGTGCCTCCTTGAAAATTCATTTTATTAATGTTATATCAAAACAAGAATTTTATTTAAAGTGAATTATTCTTATACCACATATGATTTGTACTTTTTAGTGTTGTCACACTATGATTGATTAACTCTTCTGGAAGGTATTAACAGCACAGACTGGTGATTTCTCACTTTTCAGCTCTGTTGCACTTCACACTTCTAAGTTTGTTATTACATTGCTTCAAAATCCATTTGCCTTTGAAGTCTAAACTATCCAACTGTCAAAAAGCAAAGGCATTTGGTAATTAATTTAATACCAAATTGGACATCTGCCATTGCAATGGATAGACATAACTGGATATGCATTTTATATTACTTATTACATTTTAAGTACAAGCTGATAGAATTATCTTGAAAAATACATAATTAATAATTTTAAGGCATGTAATCAATTTACCATGTATCAATATCAGCAGAAGACATTTTAATGATTTTGAGTGAAAATGTCAGTGCCAACATTGGCAATCAACATCTCAATTTTATGTATCCTAATACCTGCAGCAGATAGATACACTCCAAACTCTTCAAGATGGAGACAGAAATTTATCCCAGTGTCAGTTTCTAAACAAATGGCTAACTCTACAGAAATGATGTTGTGAATCACTTTCTGGCTTACTTATGATCCTAGGATTCAGATAAATGAAGGAAATTATTATGATAAACATGTGTGTACATGTATATATTAATCATACCATAAATCATAGTGTCTCCATTTAAAAGAGGTCAAATATTTCATGATACAAAACTTCATGTCTTGCAGATTTGTGTTCATTTATTATGATAAATGAAAACCTGTTTATGGCCAATAGCATCTGATAACAAAGTTATTATCATTTCAACAGGAAGACCTTTCTAATTTCCACTAGACACACTTAAAACCACTTACAGACCAAATCAAACCTTGAAAAAGAAAAAGTATTTATGTAATTTTATATAGGTCATTTGCTTAATGTTAAAACACAACTGATAAAATACTTATAATATATTTTGTGCACATAGTTTGAAGGCAAATCTACTGACAAGTCTCTTTTTTTCAGTACTTATCAGGTGAGGGATAAGACAGCTCTGAACCATGGTGAATGCACATTTATACACATTTAGCTTCCCAGTTTTAGTGACTATCTCTGATAAAAGAGCGAATACAATAAAATGTATTAAGAAAACATCATACTCTTAACTGAAGAGTCATCATATATAGCTATCCTATCTGCAAAATTCTGTATCTTTAGATGGAAATTTTTCATTTGCTTCTATACATTGTAGGTGTGTTTCTTTAGTGTGGGCCCATACAGGCTTGGCTCCAAATTGGATATTGCAAGTCTGCTCCATCTGTCTCCCATTCTCTACGCATCAGCAGGCTAGCAGAGACATCATCTTATCGTGGCAGTGTAAGAACTGCACAAAGGAAAAGTCCAACTGTGCAAGTCCATGTTAAGCCTGTGTTCACAAAATCTGCCAGCATCCATCAGTTGAACCAAGGGTACCACATGCCTAACTCAAAGACCAATGGTAGAAAAATGACCTCTGCCTCTGACAGGAGAAAATGCAGGTATACATGACAAAGGGAGAAAGAAGAGAAGTATTTGGCCCAATTACTCTATTTAAGACACCTCCTATGTGTCTTCTACTATACACTCTTCAAATATAATAAGCATTTACTGAATTTTCTATAAACTTTCATGGTTTGGACATTTGATTTCACTTGCCAATGCTTTTTCTTTAATTTGAAATCTTCCTCTATCTGTCTCCCTATCTCTGTCTTTTTCTATCTCTGTCTCTCTTAGGCTATGAAAACTCAATATGAACTGTAAATTCTCAGTGAGTTAATTTTCAAAGCATCCTACCCATATCAGATACAGTTATTCCTTCCTCTAGCATAAAATCAACATTCATTACATCTCATTTTATTCCTTCATTTCATTCTGCTTGTTACCACTCCTGCACATAAAAGATAATCCATAGTTTTGTTGACTAAATTAGTGAATAAGAAACACCAAAAACTCCAAAATATACATTCTCACAAAAAATCAAAGTAACTTAAAAAAAAAAAAACCTCAAATGAGTCTTTATGTAGCAGCTAACTTTCCTATAGAAGCAAAGAAGATTACTTTGAATTTAAAACATTAATACAAACATTGTGTTAATGCAATCTTTGGGAATATATCCATCACAGAAAACATGTTATGTATGTAAGTATATTTATTAAAGCTCTTGGCTAAGGTTATTTGAAGCATCCTAACATTACTTGGGAAAGAAAGAACTCCAGATTTTTCACAGTGATAATTTGTTCTGAGAATGCTAAGCATTTTTTTTGCATAATTTCAGTTTTCAGTTATCTGCCACAAGTTATATAGGTTGATAGGGCAAAGTCTTAACCTGGTCCAATTTCTCTTTTACTACCCTAATACAGTTCTTGAGCCTGGGACCATTCATATGTCCAGCTGTCTTGCTATTTGTTAGTTCTGAATGTCTTGGCTCTTTTACTAAACTGTTAACTTCTCAATTCTGCCTTCCTTCACTCTCAGCTCCCTGGATCATTCACAAAATGCAAACCAGAGTATGTGTAAATTAATGATGGTTGAGCAACTAAATAAAGCCAAACATATTAGTCTTTCTCATAGTCTTACATATTTTAAGACTACAACAGTAATAGCAGATTCAGCTCTTGCTGAGACCATGAGAATCCGTTGGCAGCCTTTATAAACAGTTTTACATAGAGACTACTCTTAATAGAATAATTATTATACTCTAATTATCATGTTATTCTGATAAAGAGTTTAAACTTAATTTATGCTCCCAAAACTGAATGACTATCATGGTAACACTTTTAGGTAGAAATCTACAAACAACTTTTTTTAATTGGTAGATCATATGCTTACATTTTCAATCATGAGTATCAATTAAACATATTAAGAGACCTAGCTATAAAATAAATTTGAATTACAAACTCATTTGCTTTCTACCTTTAAAAAAATTATTTATTTTTTACAGTAATTCCTTCCTAATTGCCAATTCACCATACATTATATAGCTGCTTGTGGGAACATAAAATTTTGCAGCCACTTTGGGAAACCATTTTGCAGTCAAACTCATACCTGTTGTACAAGCCAGTCATTTCAGTACTAGGCAATTATTGGATAGAAATCAATACATATGTCCATATAAAAACTTGTACATAAATGTTCATAGAAAGTCAAAACTTGGAAACAACCCAAATGTATCAACAGGCAAACGAATCAACCAACTCTGGGATATCTATATGACAGAATACAATTCATGGATTAAAATGTCAATTCACATAATGTGAATTAATTTCAGAATAATTTTGCTAGTAGTGAAAGAAGTAAAACACAATTTAAAAAGGAGTGCATACTGTATGATTCAATTTTATAGGACTAGAAAATACAAACTATCTAAAACCGTAGCCCAATAAAACACAGATCAGCATTGTGAGGGAACAAAGACTAGGATGGAGGGGTTACAAAGGAACATGAAGACACTTTTTATTGATGTATAATGTCCACTATCATTATTGTGGTGATGATTTCACATGTGAATGGGATGTCAAAACTTACCAAACTGTGATCTTTAAAAATGTGCAGTTTAAAATGCATCGATAGGTATATAAATTATACCCCAATAAAGCTGTTTAAAAATAAATGAAAATAAACTAGCTATAAGGCACAGAATCATGTTGTTTCCTTCAGGACCTATGGATAGTTAAAGACGTATCTTGTTGCTGTTAATTTGTGTTTTTTTGCACACACACTGAATGTACTTTGGATATGTAAACAGAAAAATAATTCTTTCCCATTTTTTTTTTGTCAGAGACAAAGGGCAAAAAGAACAGAAAATATGTGAAAATGGCTAAGATATTTTGTGGGAAAACTAAACTAACAAGGAGAAAGATAGTAAACAAAACATTCTTGGTTAAATGCTTGCCTTAGCAAACAAGTGAAAGAAGTGACCAAATGTTCAGGGTTATCTACAACTGGATCCTTGCTTCTTTTACATATGTGTAACTCCATACAGATTAGCTGCACTAATACTCTCCATTAATGCTGTTAATACAAAGTACACTGAAATTACAATACAATATCTACCACCAGAATCTAGTAAGAGGATTATTAAGTAATTTCTACAAATTACTTCTTGATGTTTCAAGGAAAGTAGTTTATAAATGTCAATTATTTTTGAGATATTTGCTGCAATTATTTTCTGAAAAAATGAGTACTCCCTTCTCTGTTTAATATGTGAACTAATATCTCTAGTTATAAAAAGTGTTGACAATTTTCCCCATTTTCCCTTCCAGAAAAATCAATAAAACTTTGTTCATATTAATTCTGAAGATAGAATTTTTCAAGTAAGTAAATGGAAAATTGCATTAAGAAAACTCAATAACAATCATTAAATAGAAAAGCAAATCACACATGATTCTATATTATTAAAATAATTATAAAATATAAAAATACTTTAATGAAGTTTTGAGGAAACTGAACAGAATTTTGTACATCATGTCACTAAAGAATCTGTTCTTCAAAAATCAAAGTAATTTTAGTTATAATCTTATTAACAGATTTTTTTGTAAAAACATATCTATAATGCAACAAACAGATGAAGAGTAAATAAATGAAGAAGACATGCATAGCTAGTTATATTAGATCATGCAAAGCTTCCTGGATACGGAACTTATCCTGCAATTTCATCACTCAGTATAAAAAGGGAGCATTAAAAAAAAATTTTACAAAACAAAGATGCTAGTATGTAATATACAAAGGGGTTAGATATCTACCTATCTTTTTATTATAGTGGGAGATTTTATCAGTTTCATAATACTTTAATAAAATGGGGAAAAAATGACTACGATAATTCAGCCAGGCCAATTATCAGATAGAAATCAAAGACTGAACTATTTCTAAAATAATAATCATCCCTTTTTACTTAGAAAGTAGTAGGGGACGTATTAATTAAGACAATTAGTCACCTTAGATTTGGGCACATTTAAAGATAACTTCCAAGTATTTCCAAATTGAGAAATATAATTCATGTGGAATATTCACGTGCAAATTATGGACAGAAAAATAGCACACATAGAAGCCTATTTCCTCCTAGACTTATATCATCTTATAGTATGCAATATTTAAATATTTCTTCCTAGACTTATACACACTTATTTTTAACAACTTCAAGCTGAGTATACTTACAGTTATAAGAATGATAAAAATGAAGTGCTAAACAGTTCCCATATACTTTAATACAAAAGTTTAATCAATATAGTCAATGTCTTTCACAGTATATCTTTAACATATTAACAGGCTAAAATACCAAATAGTTGTGTTTGTAACATATTTTGCATTGAACGATAGACATCTTAAAACATTTTATCTTCCATGGATGAGTATGAATAAATATCAATTGAAATATTTATTTTATATACCAAATTGAACTCATTATCACTCTCAGAAGGTAATTTTTAAAAAGATTTTAAAAACTATGAAGAAAAACAGACTTTAAAATGCACACAGACATACACACACACAAACACATGCATACATGCATATATAAAATAGATTATTTAATTAAAAAATTAAGAATTATTTAATCAATAAATGAAATAATTAATAGATTAAAAATTATAGCCATGTAAATCAGCATAGCCATAGGCTTACTGGGAAAATCGTACCATTTTTATAATTATACAAATTTAATTAACACAACTTTCTCATGAAAAATATTATCCATAGCAGCAGACTTTTGGATATCTTAAATTGCTATTGTTATTGGCAAATGAAATTAATAAAATAATACTAGGCAAGTAAGAAACCTAGATGTTGTTTCTTTCTGAGTTTAACAGCAACTGGCAAGAGACCTTGGCAAATCACTTAACCTCTCTGAACCTCAGTTCCCTCAACTGTAAAATGAATGGTTGTGCTAAATGAACATTACATTTACTTCCCTCTGTGAGATTATCTGTTCTGAATAGCAGAATGTAAAAAATGTGATTAATTGCTAAACCTTACATTTCTACTTATTTTGTAATATGTTCATTTCCTAAAAATGTACAAACCATATTTATATACTTCTATTATGTTATTATTTGTCTTTTCATGGTTAAAATATCCTAAAATGGTATTTTGAGCATATATATCTTCCTAGAGCTTCAAAAGTTTCTCTCAACTTCACTTTTATCTGACTCACTGTTGCAAATAATTAAATATCTCAAGGTGTCAAAACTAATTCCCTCACAGTAAGATGTGGCTTGGTCGTTCAGGGCTCTGAACAGGGAAAGGCTAAAAGGGCTGGCAAATGGATTGCGTTGTGAAACATGAGGAAACTATAGTCTTGCATATACTTAAAACTTTCTTTAAAAAAATAAAGCACCCCTTGTTTGTACTTTGCTGTGTTATAGCTATGAGGATACACAAGTTATAATAACATATACTTTTCTGGGAAAATAACGTATACTCTTATATTTTCTGTTACAACATTGATTTTTACCTTCTTTTGATTAAAAATAGCATAATAGAGAATGTTTTAATTAAGCATTCAGCCAATTCAATTTCTTAATATTGAAATTACATGATTGGCACTATAATAATGCTGAGAGGTAAATGCAATATACTGTTTATATATATGTGTGTGCGTATATATATGCATATTTACATATTCTAAAGCAAAAAAAAAGCCCACTTAAACATAGGCATATGTAAGTGTGCATACAGGTCTATTAGCATTAAAAAAAATCAATGGATTTGGCTTATGATAGGTCATGTAAGTAAATTACTAAAAGTTGGAAACAAATTTTACTTTCATTTCCTGCACTTTTCACATCTTGCATTCATGTTTCTAAAATCCGATCTCACATGTATTAACCGAACCTCATTGTTTATTTTGTGTTTTAAACTATAAATAGTAAAACTTTATTTTATTTTATATAAAATAGCCTATTTATTGTTTCAGATTAGTGAATTAATTGGTCTTTATTAAAGAAGTTTAATTCTAATGTTTTCTCCTATTCATTGTTATGAACATTTTATTGCTTTTCACTTATCAAAGTAGAATATCATTATTTTGGTGTTTTAAATCGATACACTCATACACAATCAATCCTATGAAGACAGAATTTTTAAGGATGTGGTTTTGCTTTTGGTAAATCTAAGCATAGATATTTGATATGTTAGAGTCAGAGAGTTTCTACCCCTTTCAGGTTTCAAAACTTGGGATTCCATCACTCAGCAGTACATTAATATAACAAATAGATTAATGATAATAAATTAAGCTACATAATGAGAACTAGGATTCTAACTATATCTGCTTATTGAATATTGCAAACAGAAATAATCAATAAATAATCTATAATAGGAGAAGAAAAGAGATTTATTTGAGCCAAACTGAGGACTATAGTCCTGGAGACACAGATTCAAGAAGCACATGAATTGTGTTCCACTGGACGAAAAAACTGGAGAGGCTTACATAGGCAAAAAACCACAAAAGTTATATAATTTATTTGTTAAGAATTAACATTGGAGCTGGCAAGAAGTAAGGATGCTTGTTAAGCAAGGATTAGTTGGGATCCAAAAGGGTTGCATTGTTACAAGGGGATATTTTAAGACTGGGGGTTGCAGCTGGCAGCTATTAGCAAATATTGAGGAGAACAGGTGGTGACTTTGAGCTTAATACAGTTTGGAAAAATTAAGTTCTCATCGATGCAGGAATGTGTCTGAAACCACATCCCCAAGGGCCACCCAAATCCATTTTGGATGCTTGAAACACAGTTACTCCATTGTTATTTTTAAATACATTATTTTCTTTAATGGTTAAAGCAGATGTACAATGCATGCTTGATAGATTATAAGACAGGCTGTTCTAGTTAGTATAATGTTCAAGCTAAATCATGTATAAACCAAAATGATTTCCCAGTACCTCAATACGTGAAAATTTCTTCCATCAATATCTTTAATGTACTAAGCACTGTGTTATTCATGATGTCAATATAATTTTTAATTCGCACAACTCTTGAAATTAGGTATTTCTCTTCTTTTCATTTTTCAGTTCAAAGTAACTAAGTAATTTGCCTAAAATCACACAACTAATGGTTGAACCAGTAAATATGAACTCATGATCTTTAACCTCAAGTCCTCTTTCTACTTCCTGTTTATATGAATATGTAACAACTGTAAATAAAATGACGATGTACCCTGCTTTGCCCAGGAGAGTTTTGCTTTTCATCTGTTGTCTTAGAGAAATATAAATAGAGCTTCTTCTCATTATCCAAAAAAAAAAATTCCTGGTTTGTATGATAAATTACATGGTCTCCATAAATATAGAGAATATACAATGGGTTTATACTTTAGTAGCTAATTGACAAAGAGTTAGCAAAAATCATGAATCAGTTCAGTATAATGTATTCTAGTAAAGTCTACTTCCTTTTCTGTGGTTCCTCAGCTGTCCTTTTCTAATTTCATCTGTGTAATAATGCCAGTCTTCTGCATCAGGTAGTTTGTTACTGAAATCATGATTGTTTATTATACTCTTCAATGAATAGTTCTTTAAGTGCCAAATTGTCCACTGATTTCTAAGGAAGACTTTGCCAATTGTACACTGCTGGCTCTTATAATTAAAGAGTAGGGTTAAAATTCAGCCCATTTTATAGCTGTTATGGTTGTACATTTATGGGTTTTTGTTTGTTTGGATCCTCTCTGTAGATACAGCTGGGTCAAAGTTCAACATGTTAGTGGGACAGGAGGTGAATTTTAAATTTCTTTTTGCAGTGTCAGTTGAAAAATGAACCTCTCCTCACATAGTGCCGAAAGTTCCTGAAACAGACCACTAACTCTCACCCAGACACAACAGCTAAGGCGTAATACTGATTAATGACACAGTCACCTGCTTGGTGCAAGTTATTACACGTAAACATCCATTTCTTACAAGAAGCACTCTGGAGATCAGTTTTCCAGCCCTTTGGCCTTGAACAAAATTTATATCTCCACATTTCTTTTTAAAATGCTTAAGATCCACAATTTGTCTAACTAAAGGAAAAGGGAGAATGTCGAGTATGAATAGGCTGTGAGTCACACAGATGTAACTTTTAACCCATGTGCTGCCACTGATGAGGATGTGACCTCAGAGAAATTATTTAAACCCCTTCAGCCTCTGAATTCTTACCATTATATAAAGATTTCTATTCACAATACACAATGTTGTATGAGGAAGAAATGAGATAATAAATATGAACATTTATTTCAGTATCTGGAGCATAGTAATTGCTCAATAAAATATAGATCCTGTGGTGTGATTATTATGTTACACACTCAGTTTTTTTAATTCAAGTTTGCAACTGTCCAAAGATGTAAAATTGTGAAAATCACAACATAGTTTTCATAGTCTAGCTGGATGGATTCTAGTGTACAGTGTAAATAAAATCCTATTTTACTAGTTGTAGTAATATTTTATAACATCTAACTTTGTCATTAGTATAATCTTTGAGGGGTTTCCATGCAAAAATATTTTCCTTACTTCCTTAAAAATAGATTATCGAAAAGAATTTGAAGACAAATGTATGTATGTTCATGTATGACTGAAACATTATGCTGTACACCAGAAACTGACACAACATTGTAAACTGAATATACTTCAATAAAAAATACATATACAAAAATAAATAAATATATTTTAGATAAATTAATGTCTTAAATGAAAAGCAGAGTATCTGACATCTAGCTCCTAGACTGACAATGTGTTCTTTTGGAAAAAAATATCCAAATTGATTAATTTTTATGCATAGACAGCAAATATGTAAAATAACCCTTCTGCAGTGATAAAGACGTCTGTTAATTTCTGTAGGAGAAGAATTTGTGGTTTCTGGATCTAATAGCATAGGGAGGGGAAATATCTGTTAACCTTCAGCAACTCTTATGAATACGTATTTGTTCCCTAAAATGATATAAACACAACGGAACATTTAAAACAGATAAAAAAAAATTACATTTCACCCATGTTATTTTAGAACTAACATGATATTAAGGAAGATATCTTCATTCAAGATTTCTTAAGTTCTAGAAATGTTTTAGAGACCTTTTCACCATATTTTTTTATCAATGGTGAATTATTTTAAGATGAATGCTGTTCTATTCATAGTAGTTAAAATATATGATCCCCGTAGCAATAATAACTTTGTTTCCAAATACACAGAATTACTTACATGTTTGACAAAAATTTTTGGTGTGAGAAAATTGTTTTGAAATTTAATATTCATTATGGAATCTTTACTGAGTCCATGCTAACTTCACAACAAAATCTATGTCCTTTTAATAAATACAGTTAAAATTGTATCCTTTTTAACAGATCAATAAATGCTTCCATTCTGTTTCCTTCCCTTTAAACTCATTCATTTTTTAAACTAAACTTTAAACTGCCCCTCTTTTTTCTCCTTAATGTTTCTAAATAGATGTAGCCCTCTATGTCTAATAAAAATAGGTTTATTTTGGTTCAAGGAAAAAATAATTATTTTTACATGCCAGTGTCATAGAAGATATTGTTTGTGAAGGCTGAGGTTCTGTTAAATAGATTCGCAAATTATTTCACTATATTTTAAAAATCTCTTCAATATATTCTAGGCAGTTCAGTTCCTAGTTATTTGCCATTGCCAAATATTCAGGGACTCCTAATATCATTAATGAGAAACCACAGCTATAATATACATGAAAACTGGGATTCCTGTAGAAAGAATAGGAACCTGCTCTACATTCCGTTTTAGGCACTTTTGGAAATTGCCATATGTGAACACATCTTGCAGAGTGAGGAATACACTTGCAGAGGGGCCTGCATATCACTGTGAGACTTCACTTTTCCAGCATCAGGTCTTATAAACTTTTTCACTGCTTATGTTCTCTGATGAAGAGAGGGATACGTTTGAAATATAGAACCACTTTCTGAAGAGAGCAGCAGTGCTAATTCAGGAACCATTCCCCCTGTGCAAGCAGGTTATTGGCAGGAGGAGTCCAGATAGACAGAGAAAAGCATAGAACAGTAGTAGTGGCATACCCATGAAGAGCCAACAACAGTAACATAAACAGAGTAGTATGACCCCACTCACATTCCTCCATTAAAAGTATCTGTTGAATAGACAACCTACAGACTAAAAGATAATATTTGCAAAACATATCTGATAAAATATGGGTATCTAAATATACAAAGATATTTTCAAACTCAGTAATAAGAAAATAAGCAGCTCAGTTAAAATTGGGCAAATATTCAGAATAGATACCTCACCAAAGAAGAGATATAGATGGCAAATAAGCATATGAAAAGGTGGTCATCATCATATGCCATTAAGGGATTAAAAATTAAAACAATAATGAGATATCACTATATACAAAAGAATATCTACAATCCAAAAGACTAGAAATATCAAATGCTGAGTAGTATGCAGAGCAATGGGAAATCTTATTCATTGATGGTGGGAATGCAAATTCATAGAGCAACTCTGGAACACAGTTTGACAGTCTTTTACAAAACCAAACACAGGCATATCTCACAATCCAACAACTGTTCTCCTAGGAATTTAAGCAAATGGGCTGAAACATACATAAACACAAAAATCTGTACACAAATGTTGCAAAAATTTGGAAGCAACCAAGATGCCCTTCAATAGATAAACGGATAAACAAAACTGTAGTACATCCATACAATGGGGCATTTTCACTGATAAAAAGAAATGGACTACCGAGCCATGAAAAGATATGGAGGAACCTTGGGTAAGAAGTTAGATATGGGGGCAATAGAAAAGAAGAGAAAGATGAATATGTGGAACACATAACTTTCAGGGCATTAAAATATTCTGCATGACACTCTAGCAGCGGTTATACAATATTATTCATTTGTCAAAATCCATACAACTGTATAGCACAAAGTATGACTCCTAATATAAACTATAGAGTTTAGTTAATAATTATGTGCCAGTATTGGTTCATCACTTGGAACAAAAGTACCACACTAAAAGAAAATGTTATTAATAAGGGAAATTGTGAGTTGGGAGAGGTCAGGTTATGAGAACTCTGAGTATTGTCGTGTCCTGTGATAAATTCAATTTTCTTTCTTCAAAAAACCAGGATCATTTTCTACTACTATTCACCCTATCATATATAACCTACTATATTACATCCCCAATAACAACTTACCACCTAGTACAGTTTAAATTCCTTCAGTGAGGTCAGTTTTCTTTAAGTGCATATTAAGACAAAATTGTAAATGCACCTACACACAGATATTTAACACACCTTGGTTTGATCTGACTATAAATCATTGTCTTACTATCATTTAAATGTGTTTTAATTATGATCCTACCCTCTCATATTGCTTCTTCTTAAAAAATCCTGTTCTTTCTACACAACAGACCAACACATTGATGGTACTGACACTTACATACTCCTTAATGTCTTAAAGAGTCATCTTGAATCTCTCTGTTTTTTTCATTTAACGTTAAATAAAATGTGATTATTATACATTTTTGTAATAAAACTTTTAATCTTTGGTCCAAAATGACTCATAGAAACCTCGGTTTTGTTACCTTATCATCTTTGAGAGAATATGTTTATGATTTAGAAAATCATTCTTTCTTACAATTACTGCTAATGAATTCCCACTCCCCATATCCCTACACTATATTCTATAACTTTATTCCAGAATATAGTAAATTTTTATATAGGACAATTTGTGTCAAATATAATCTACAAATTCTAACAAACTCATGAGTCAACTATTAGGAACAGAAGGTATGTTTAGCAGATATCTTTTTCAAAAATAACCCACTGATATCCTGAGTTCTCTTTACTAGGAGAAATACTATTGTCTGAAGGTTCTGTGTTTCAGTTTTGCTAAAACATCTATACGCCTTAAAGATTGTCCTCTGAAATCCTAAGCTACCTAGAGAGAATGTTGATCTTTCAGTTTATTTTGATTTTCTGCCTACTTTTATGGAGGGTTACATTTTATAACTAATGTTGATAACTATAATTGCTAGTAATACCATGCCATCTTTCAGACTCTACTGCAATATCAGCATTGTAACAGAGATTGGTGATGTTGCAATACCTTCCACCTTACCTTGACTTTCTAAACCACCAGCACTATACCAATAGCTGCTGAAATGATCATGTCTGCCTATAATATATATATTCCTTCATATTGGTATTCAAATTATTTCATTTCATGTAATTATATCCATGCCTATCAACATGATATCTCCTAAGGCATGCTCTTCAGCACTGTGACTTTGTCCCTCTTTCTTCAAGAGGGAGAGTCAGATTCCCTGACTACTGAGTTGGAGAGAAAAAAAAAAAAACACATTATGAACAACATACTAAATAAGTAAAAGCCATACATAAATTAAAGTATGTGAAAAACAGGGCAGGGTAATGGATTACAGAGTCCTAGGTGAAGGCTTGAAGCAACTTCCAAATAGGGAGGTAGGAAAATCTTCACTGAGTGGATGCCATTTAAATAAAAACTGGAAGAAACTGAGGGAGCTGGCTGCATGGGTAACTGGAGAGGGGGCAAAGTATTAGCTACATTTTTATTAATTCTGTTTTTTTGTTAAATGAATTTGACTTTATTGTCTGTAATTAATGTTTTTCCTAATTTTTTGGTGCCTTTTTAAAGTTACCAAGTTTTTTGATATGCATAACTTTTTTTGATATATATAATTATTTATGGTAAAGTTTGTTTATATATAAAAAAGTATATACATTTTCAATAAATATTTTATTTTCCTCTATTAATAAACTCATTATAAATATTGTAAATTCAGCTATTTTCTATAGATATGAATTCTAAAAAAGGTGAACATCAGAAAAAAACACTAGAATTGTCAAAAGCCATTAAAGCAGCTACAAGACGCTGTCCCTTTCCCTCTCACTCTCTTTTTCCCAGCTGATTCATACTTTCAGACTTATTTTTTGAAAAGTTAGTGAATAAATTTATGATTAAAAATATTAAAGAACATCAGGCTTCTTTTTTCCTTTTTCAAATACCTTGAATAATTTATTTATTTAACACGTTTTTTATTCATTGGTTTTGCAAAACAAGACATCGTCATTCTCAGTATTTGTAATAAAATCATTTGTTTAAAAAGGCAGTTTGCAAAAAAAGATTTTGCTCTCATAATTTTTATTAAAAGTTTGTCTGGCAAATTTTAAAAAATGCAAAAGGCATGAATAGAGCATGGTTTCTGTATTTAGGTAATTGTAGTGGGACCTGTGATACGGGAGTAAAATCAGGAAAGATGGAAGAGCATAGAAGGATAAGATCAAAACGTAACAAAAGGACTGTTTATGCAGGGACCTGTTGATCTATGTATTATTAGAGCATTGAGAGCCATGAAGTAGTTTTGAGGCATAGAATGACATGACATGACCTACATTTTAAGAGGATTACTCTGACTTTTATCTTTAAAATAGCCAAAATGGGGTAGGGAATAGTTAGAGATAGAGAACTTAGAGTTAGAGATTACTGCAGAAATACAGGCAAGAAAAGTAATGTCTTCATCTAAGGTATTAGCAGTTGAGTGGTGAGAAATAGATACTCAATGAACTTTAACAGTAGAGACAACAGAATTAAATGGTTATGTAGGGGGCATGAGAGAAAAACAGGAGTCAAAAATGACTCCAAAAATTTTTCTTAACAAATCAGAAGGACGGGACAGTCACTGAATGAGATATAAATAATGCAGAAAATAATGTTATATAACATTTGGTAACAATGACTTAATTTCTACTATAGTAAAGTCAAAGAGACTGTCATCTTCCTCTACTAAATAAATATATAAAAGCTAATAAATCTGGCTATAACAATGAAGAATAGATTTTAAAAATACTTAGAAATAAAAAATTTCACGTGCAAAGATTATGCTAGTCTCCCTTACATAAGTTTCTAGTCCCTATGTGGACTTTTTATCCATATTAGTGCATTCACTAATTAATCTATCCATTCATTTATTAATTTAATCAATGTTGATGAGCACTTACTACAGGTTAATATTTTGTCAAATAGCAGTAGAAAAAAAATGCATACCTAAATTTTGGTGAGAGTAAGTAAGACGTTAAATAGAGAATTTAAAGTAGATATTTACATAGTGATTTTCATACTTATTTAATTATTGGAGTGCTACTTTAATTATGTTAAATACAATGTGAATGCAAATATGAAAGTAAGATATTTGGATGGTACAGTTGCTAGAACTTTAGGATTAATAGGTTATTTAGGACAAAATCAGAGAGAATAATAATTATGATAGACTTTAAGCACTTGGGGAAACATCATGCACCAGAAGTTGATTTTATAATGAAAACAGGGAGGAAGAATTGAAGAAGTGTAAACAGGAATCTGAAATGAGTAACATTATGTTTGGAAATGACTTCATATAAAAGTGTGAAAAAGTGGTAGAGATTGTAGTAAGACACAAAACAGGAGCTCTGGTTATAACAAAGCAGACAGTATATTTTGGAGGTCTGTCCTGTGCTTTAGTGATTGAATAGCTTTGGAGAAAAGAGTACCAAAACCAAACAGAAGGCCTTAATACCTATACAATTAAAAAAAAACAAACAAACAAAAAAAACACTTTCTTTAACAAAAAAATGGGCATAAAGCATTGTGAATAATTTTTGTATTTTGACATAACTGACATTCTTCAGATAAGGAATAAAGAAAGAGGCACAGATTTTGGCAGATTTTGGATGGTACAGATAATCTTTTTCCTATCTCCCATCTTCTGTACATGCACTTACATCCATCTGAGTACAGCAAGTTGTACGGAGCATAAAAATATATTTGTAAAATTGACCTGAAGAATAAGTCCTAGTACCTGCTTGTCCTGGAAGAAGAATAAAACTAGAGAAAGAATTTGAATTTAAATGTTGACTCCTTCATATGAATAGACTTTGGTAGGCCTCTTTTATCAGATTCTAAGCACATCTGCACATTAAGGGATCCAGAGTCTAGCTTCTAACTCTGAACCCTTCAGAACGTAGATGATGAAAGAGATACTTTTATACTGTCAAGCGTTTGTTGATTTTATAAAGTTAAAAAATGGCAGAGCTAGACTATACATGATGTCAAAGCCTATGTTTGTTTCAGTCACTAGTCGGATTACAGCTACAGTGTGCTTGGAGGAAAATCGACAGAATCTTTAGACTATATTTACATAGGTAGATGCTACATGCATGTTTCAACAGATAAATTTAAACTGCTCTTTAACTTATAATGAAAAAATGATTGACTTTTTAAATGGTAAAATGCTAAATCAGATATATTTAGAATTTTATTGTAGATTATGTAATTCAGCTATGGCTTTTAAAATTTTGCCAAGAATCACTGCATTAAAAAAAATTAACACTGGTAAGTATACATATGCACTGTTGTATAATCTTTGATCTTCATCACAGGAATTAAGTTGTTTTCCTTGAAGCATTAAACAGTTTTATTTAAAAAGCTTTGTATAATTTGTGTTTTTAATTTTGTAAACAGCATCTATGTTGTAATGAGAAGTACTTGAAAAAATCATTAAAAAGTTGCTTATTAACTTGCCTCGCCTTTTTGAAAATGCCTCAATATTTTGCACTTTACGTGTACTCAGAACTATCAGCAAGCTGTAAGCATTTTGCTGAATATTAGAAGCCCAATTCTGAATATCTTAAAGGAAACCTACTAATTAATTTAACATTGATTTTTCTTTTTGATTTAAACAAGTTGTGCTTTACCAAAGCTTATAATTGTGCATATTTTTGTTTCCTAATTTCAATATACATTCGTAATTACAAGACAGCTGATACATCTTGAAATCAATAGGAACAAACACATAATGTTCACCATTCATTAAACTGTTTTGATTCAGGTAGTTCTAGAGGCCAGCAAAACATGAGAACACAGTCATTAATCTAAAAACCTCACAAATAAATGTGAAATCTCAACTGGGATGAATGCCTTGAAATATAAGAACATGGTAAAATGAAACCATGTTTTACAGAATATGACTTAAGATCTCTAAACAGAGGATTCAACTTTTGGAAAGCTCTGTGGAAAAAAGGAGCATATACTAGCGCTGAAAGGAGGTCAATATGTCTTCAGTTCATATGGTGAGGGGAGAAAATATGATAAAAGATGGGATAGGAAGGGCAGAGAGCAGTTAGAACATTAACAATTTTGAAGGTCATGTTTAATTTTTTTAATCATATGAAGAAGTATCTCAAATTATTTTTTGTTTTCAATTTGGGAGAAGATAGCTCTTGCCTTACTAACAGAGGAAAAATCTAGTATAGGAATTTTATAAATTCTGAATTATACAGAAGAAAAAATGAATTTTAAGAATGTATCCTTTTTCATCAGACTCAGCCATTTATAAAATATAGCAGTTTTCTTAGAAATGTTATCACTCTAAGCATCATTAGGAGACACTAAAATGACCAAATAATTATTTTGATTAATAGCATTTTTGTTGAAACAAAATAAACAGAGAGATTATGTTTCAAGTTTAGGTAACTAGTGAAGAGCTAAAATTATATGTTCCATTATTTCACAGAAAGGAAATATGTTACTGGTTTCAATAAAGTAGAGGTTGGCCTTGAGAAATTTGAATACCTAAATTTTCAACAAAAATGATGGCAGGATTATAGAATGGATAAATGTTCAATGAATAAGCTATTTTTAAATCAAACTGGAGTGTGTGGCGACAAAGTGAAGAAAGATATGATTTCAGCAGAAAGATGTGATTGATGTCTGTCCTAGCCATGGCTGAATGGAAGTGTGAGATTGCATTCTTTTGTATACAGATTCTCATAGTCAGGAACATTCACCAGGAAGAGGATAAGCACTTTTAGACTGTGAAGAAGCTGTCTGGAAAATAGAAGAGTGCTCTTTGTATAAAGTAAATGTATCCAACTGGCCTTAAAAAGTCAATGAGACAAAATTAACCTAATTACCAAGCCCCTCAAAAAAAAAAAATGTCAATGAGGCAAAGAGGTATTATTATGAAGGAAGAAAAGCAATATATCACTAAAAATTCTCAGTTGCAATTTACAGATCATCTACTTACACAAATCCCCATTTGTTCACACTTTATTTATATGAATTTGTTATGTTTTCTCCTCACTCTTTCTGTTAATTGATTTTGTATACTTGATTTATGTGGTTTTGAGATAATTTACTTTCGACTTTTATTCAAATTCTAAAATTTGGGTAATGTATGAACTCATATTCACAAATTCAAACAAACACCATGTGTTAAAATATCCTAATTTGAACAGAACATTTTGTTTTTAATTGTACGAGTAGTTTTTCTTAAGTAACAGATAGAGAAAACTTGACATGGCAGATGGTGAGTGGGTGGACACCCTGTAGGTACAAAGGATCTTGGAAAAACAGAAGCCATTGACAGGGATTCTGGATAAATTGACAACTGACTGAGTGATCTGTAGATAAAGGTGATAGTGGTATGAAATCAAGAATTTGAATCTAATATTGATGGAAATCAAATATTGTCTCAGCACAGGTTTACTGTTTTAAGCATTATGACTGAAACATATGTTTTGTTATATATTGATATATATGTATTTTTATGATCAATAGCCTTAGAGATGGTTATCCATCATTCATATATCTTGCATCCTCTTGTTAACAAGAGTAACTTTATAAAAGACAACGCTTGTGCTCATATTTATTTGATACAAAGAAATGTTTTCAGTGTTTCCAATTTTAAATATGTTAGGAAAATGCAGAGTTGCCAACGACAAAGGGAAGAGTATACAAATGCAAGAGTTTGAGTTAAAATAAATTAATGATATGCTGTTAAATTTTTGGTCTCAATAAGATTCATCAGATACCATATTTTTAATTATGATAGTTAAATATATTATTCCTGTATTTATAATATAGAAGAAAAATATTACTTATATCATATTAAGCAAATACATATATTAAATGAGATAATACATGTAAAATTCTTTGGCCAGTGGCTTTCATATTATATATGCTCAGTGAGTTAGTTATAATTACTAACAAGAAGACTAGGTAACTAAAAGGAGTGTTACAATTAGCTTTCTTTGGCTACACAACTGAATTCAATTTAAAATATTTTAATGTTGATTCTGCACATTGTATTTATATGAAATGTTACCATAGCATAAAATAACTATGTAAATTTTTAAATATTAAAACTTCTTTATTCCTTCCAGGAAGAAAAAATTCTGATTATTTTTTAGAGTATTGACTCTAGAACCATATGATCCTATTTCAGATTCCTGATGTGTCACTTAACATCTTCAAAAAAGTTAATAAATGGAAGACTTAATTAAATAGAGCTGGGAGAATAGAAAGGGGAGCTCTCACACCCTGTGATGATAACAGAGCCCAGCAGGAAGAAGAAAGACTCCTTTTCCTTCCTGGCAAGGACTCAGCCAATCAAAAAGCCATGGACTCTTTGCTTACTATAGCCCTCCCCCCTTCCTTTTCCTCTCTATAAAAGTGTTCTCCTTCCCTTGCTTTGTAGCCCCTTGTATGTGGCTTGCCATGGTTGTAGTCATTGAATTGCAATTCTCTACTGATTCCAAATAAACTCAGTTTCACTGGTTAAATGTCTGACAGTCTATTTCTTTCAGGTCAACACTTCATAACATTGTACACATTTTTTAACCTTTCCAGGTCTCACATTCCTCATCTGTCAATTAAGATGACATCAGTGTCTCCTTTACAGAGCCGTGAGGATTATCCATGTAGATACATGTAAAACATGGTCTGACAAAATAATCATGTAGCAAATGTTAATATAATTTCATGTTATGTTTTAAAAATTTACTAAAAGATAAATAAAAATGTTATATCCCTTTCCATAGCATATAAGAAAATCTGAATATTCAACATTTGGAGGGCATGTTTACAAATGAATTCACTAACAATTTAATCATTTGGCATTTAGAAAACATTGCCTGGGAAGTCTTTGCCATTAATTTAATGAGAGTAATTAAAATCAACAGAATTCATAAACTGAAATTCATAAAAATTTTTCTGTAAAAGTGTTTCAGTAGCAGAATTCATAGTTACAAAGTCAATTTGTAAAAAAATTAAACGAGTGATTTCAAATATAAGATATAAAGTAAGTGTCATGAAATATGAAGATATGCATTGAGACTATATGATCTGTTTCTAATATGTAAACACAAAAGATCACATGTCTGGAAATAAATAATCAGAAGAGATTAATTTATTGAAAGTGTTTAATATTTCTTCAAGACAATGCAAGGAAGCTAGAAGTTGTAAGATGGTAATATAAACAGGTATAGGAATCTGTTGAATTTCTACTAGTTACATCTAATTTCTGCATCCTGATGATGTAGACATAATCTGAGTGCTAATTTTTAAAAGTAAGATAGATCAAGTAGCATCATACATCAAGACTCCAAATGAAAAAAAAAAAAATCACCAAGAAAAGAATTCCTCAAGAAGGAATGTGGCTAATTAAAGATGATTGCTTCAAACTTTAAGAGAAGTTTAAAAAAAAAAAAAAAAAGAAGAAAGAAAAGAAAACTATAAGCTACCTTATTTTGGGGAAATGGGCTGACTGCATTATCCCTTTAAACCCTTAAACAATCCATGAGATAGATATTAGAATTCTCATTCATGTGTTACAAGATTTGATATATAAAAAGCTCAAATAACTTTTACCAAAAGTCGCACAGAAAGCTCATGTCGAGATAAAATTGCTACTAAACTCTGTATGCCTGCTATGTTACCCAAATAAGTAGAAAGTGCTAATATATGTGGAAATATTTAGATAGAAAGGCATAATCCTAGGAAATAACTGATCAGTTCCTTTAGTATCTATCAATAATTCTCAACCAATAACTGAAATAGTATATCTTAAAAGCCAACAGCACATTTATAGCCATTTTAGACTGATTATTTTCTTCTCACTACTAAAAGAACACATTTGTTTATTATTTGGAACATAAATAAAACTATTTTTAACATTTAAGTAAAAGTATTACTGAGGAAAGAAAACAAAGAGAAAAGGTACATATCCAATCATGTATAGCATTTATTGAATTTCCTAACATGTGTCTGGCACTTTAAGTATACAAACTAGAAGCCACAACAATATGATCATCGGGTCAGCATCTATTTTATAGGCTAATCAACAGCAGTTCAGTGAGTCTAGACATATCATAAAAACATCTACAAACAGAAAATTTGTAAAGGAATGTTCCTTTACTTTGCATTATTACCAACAGTGATACCAATTAATTTTATTATGATAGTCATAATTTTTAATGCTTTCCTATATCTTCCTCAGTTTTCACCATCTTGGTTTTGTGCTTTTTGTTGTACTTAAATTCAATTGCCCTGTCCAAATGAATGCTTTAATTTACTTTTAGTAAAATATTTACTTGGTTTTTTATTACATAGCTGATTAATTTTTTCACTGAACAAATTTAGAATTGGCATTTGTCTTTCAAAATTTATTTATAACTTTGAGTTACTTTTAATATATGTCAAAGTACAAATTTGACAGAAATTAGTACATCATGTTCTAATGAATCCTAATCAGATAAAATAAATTTAAAATATTGAAATACATTTTAGATATGAAAAGTTTAGTTTTATCTAAAGCCACATGAAATCTATTCATTCTCAAGTCCCAGATCTATGATTATAAATGACAAAGGCTAGATCATGTTGGACCATATAAGTTATTTTTTTTTAACTTAGTTTTAAATCCAAATGAGATGTGAAGCCATTAGACAGTTTTGTCTGAGTAGTGGTAAGATCTGACATATTTCAATGGAACCAATCTGCTAATATATTTAGAAAAGACTAAGGTGAAGAAGGGAGGAAGAAGACTGACCAAGTAGGGGTTTACTGAAATTTTCTAGGGAGAGATAATAAGGTTAAAATAGAGTAATAACTGTGGAATGGTAAGGAATAATCAAATTGAATATGAAGGTTACTTTATTAATTGATCTGATCAATGGGATCTGTGATGTTAAACTAAGGAGTTAATGAAATGAGACAAATATAGTTTTTTATTTCTGTTTTTGCTTTATTTCACTTTTTAAATTTTATTCTATTTTGTTTCTCGGAATGCAGAAAGATGTCATTAACTGTGATAGAGAAAATTGTGGCTAGACCAGCTTATGAAGAAAGGTTCAAGAGAGCAGTAAGGTGTTTTAAGATTTTTTTTTTTGTCTAGTAGGGTCTTCAGTTTCTATAAAATATTTCTACATGAGATTTTATTCTTACGTATTCTGCCTTATGTCTTAAGAGAAATCTGTAGGGTAAAACAGATGTGAAAACTCACCACAGATTATGAATAAAAATGAAGAGTGCCTGAACACTGCAACATTCATTGTTAGAATGCATATATTGCAAATAGGTAAATCATATTGTATTAAGACCTTTACTTTTTTCTAATAGAGTTCTTTAAGGAAAAAAAACTAATTTGTTGAGCTTTCTAATTTTTTAAAACATTTCTTAAATTATTAGATTATTTTGTGATTAGATTTATTTCCAAATAATTTAATTTATTAAAAATCAGAGCTTCAGGAAAGAAAGAATATGTGCCATTCAAAAAATATATCTACAGAAAACTTAACCCAAAATGATGCAGCTGACCTTTTTCCATTTCTCTTCTCTGGATCTTCCTACATTTATTTAGTCTACCATTACAAACAACTGAATTATAGGTATCTTTAAGTATATGAAAATATTTATAAGACAGTCCAATATGGAAATATTGGCCTGTGAGTTTTATAAACTTCTAAGCTTGTGTCTCTGCAGACAAAACTCATATTTGGAGGAGTGAAATCTAACTAGTTCAGAGGGGCTAGAAAGCAGTCTACAGTGATGAAAGCAATAGGGTGATGGGGCATTTAGGGTGACAATTTTGCTAAGAAGAAAATGTAAGTAAGGAGCAAGTTATAGAATCTCTAGTGTAAATTATAAGCAAAATCATTTTACCATAAAATAGTAAAAACATAATTTATTGATTAGCATACAAATAGCCTATTTTAATACTATTTTCAGAGGCAGTATTGGTTATTAATTGCCATTGTTTGCCTTTTTCATTATTTATTAATTCCCAAATGCATAACTCAGAATAGTGCTTACCAATGACATATTAATATCATTCTGAAGACATGGATATTTGAATTGGTACCACAGAATGGTTAATTTTTCAGGTTGTTGAAAAATGTGAGCTAAATTTCTTCAGCCATTTTTTGAGTTGAATCAACTGTAAAATAATTATAAGTTTCTCCAACTTCCTATAGGAGTTTTTGCTGGGAAATAACTTAAAGTGCAAAAGGTATAAAACTGAAGACATTTCATGCACTTATTTCTCTCTCAGCAATTGTGCATATTTAGAGAAAAATGCTACAGCAATATTGAGTCAAACATTGACTTTCACACATATATTCACAACAAAAGTCATTTACAAATAGTACTTAATACTTGTAGAATGCTAACCTAAAAATTACAAAGATGTCTAACAATCCCTTCTTTTGTGTTATAAACATTAAAGTTATCATTATAAAAATTAATGCCACAAAAATTATACTGAAATGTGGGCTTATAGCAACATAAACTTTCATTATTATTGCTTGAAATTCTGTTAGTAGCAAATTATTAATACATTATGTGTCTAGTTTTATCAGTTATAAACTTTGAATTCTGCTTTAAAAAGGCACAGATAATGTTGACATATAGCTTAATATTTATACTAATGTCTTTTTATCACAATTTTCCACTTGTTTAAATTGTATTTGCATGGTATATATCACATAATTAATGTGAGCTTTATAGTCAGTTTCATATATATTTGTCCAGATTGTCCAGAGAACACTCATTCTCACACTTACAGATTTTTTGAATCTTTAGAGTCTCCAATTAGATTATTCCTTTCTGCATTCTACTATTTATTGTCATCAACTACAATACAACAAAATAAAAAGATAAAATCATTTAATCTCATTGACTATTGTATATCTCAAACATTCCTATTCTTTAGTTGACAAATCTCTTAAAGTTGGTTTCCTTAACTTCTTTAAATTCAGGTTCAGCACCTTTCTAGGCACATATTATTTAACTCAGATTCAGATTTAATTCATCATTCAGATTCATGTAATATTTGTTGAGCACTTACTTTAAACCTTATGTATATAATATTGTCCTAAGTCTTATAAGAGGTTTTATTATTCCTGTACCTATTAAACAGAAGAGTAAATATCTTCAGCAATTTGAAAGCACTTAGCCAAAGCAAAGCTGTGTATTTAATTTAGGTTTTAATGTATATCAGTCAGCATCCAACCATGAGATAGAAACCACACAGTAACTTCAATAGAAAGTTTAAAGAATCATTATTGGTAATAAGAGATTAAAGTGTCAAGGAATTGGCTAGTAAGAAGTAAAGTGAACTCTAAAAGTACAGAAATAGCAGACATAAATAGCAATCACTGCCCCTACAGCTATGACAGAGCACTCAAGGCAGAGACACCCTGGACTAAGAGCCAGACTTTACTGGAGAGGACACTTGCAGCTCATTAAACAGCAAAGAGGTCACTGTGGTGCCATGTCAGTAGAGCTTGCTGAAAAGCACAGCTGGACTTTGCAGGAAACCTGTTCTCCATGTTGCTTAAGAAAGATGTTTAAGGAGTAGTGTGTCACCAGAGATACTCCACTATAAAACTGTCCGAGGCAGATGTGGAGGAAAGCTACTGGTCACTGGGCACTGCTGTGGTCCATGCACTGCAGGAACCAGGAACTGGAGTAGTTGTCAGTGCTTCAGGAGCTTGCAGCTAGCCAAGATGTACTAACTGCAGGTACTCCTCTATGAAGCTGCCCATGGTGAGTTCTACCAGGAAGCTGTTAGCCTGAGTACTGCTGGCCACCCTGCCCTGTCTAAGCCAAACAATAGAAAAGCTGAGAGTATTTTAGGAATCTTGTGCTGGAGAAAGCTACACACTGCAGGAGCCTTCAAGTGAGCATGCCCAAAACAGGAAGCAAAACTCCTTCCTATTGCCATTTGTCTCCAGCACTCTCTATTAGCAAAGCTTCAGCTAGAGAAGGAAAAAATATTTGAAAGATCAAGATTCATTTTTATATAGCAAGCCAAATGGGGTAAATTTAGAGCTGGGGAACAACAAATTGATAATTAGCATTACTATACAAACCCTAAATCTTTATTTTCAGGTTAGATATGAATTTTAATTTTTCATCTCCAATTTCAGATTTATGTATATGGGAACTTCCTCCCACCACTACACTCAATTCTGCTTTGTGATAATGTTGAACAAATACAGGAAAATAACCTGACTGAGCCCATACCAGGCCCCAAGGATCCATAATTATTCAGGAAAGTTAATACACTGAGGATTAAAAATGGATGTGAAGTCCCCCAGTTATATTTTATTTTTAAGTCAATACAGGGAAATCTAGTAGGGAAACAACACTTGAGCTATGGAAGTTTAAACTGCATAGTGAAGAAAGTACCAGCCCCTCCTTCCAAGTGAGATATCCAGCATCTGTATGATGTGGCAGAAATTTGGCTCCTGACATATTAGCCAACTTAGCTTTTATGTCCAACAAAGTCTTCCTCTCTGGCATAACCAGGAGGTTGGAATCCAGCTGCCCTATTGACAAGTTCATCCTATCAGGACCTGTGGCCTGGATGGATGCCTCAGCAATCTACCAAACCGATAGCCTTAACCATTACCTGTAATCATTATCCTGGAGATTTTCAGGAGGCCAAACTGCAAGGAATAAAGCCTGGTCAAGTAGGATTTAGGGGAATTCTGCTTTTCATACTGACAACTACAACTTCAATTTCCTTAGACATTTTAGCCAAGATTTTCAGTTTTCTTGGTGGTCATCTTTTCTTCTTCATACTTATTACTGAAACATTTGTATAGTTTTGAAAATATTAAAGCTCTACTATTGCTGTGGACTCCAAATAGTTATTTATTACCTACTGGATTCTTAGTTTAATAAGATTCAACTGAAATTATTTTTATTTTATAGTAGAGGAAATACTATTGAAAACTAAGGATAAAAAAGTCTTGCTTATGAGTCTTAGTTCTGTCATTTGTATATCATGTTACTTTAAATAAATAACTTTCTCTTTCCAGATTTTAATTTTCTCCTCTCAAAATGCATCAAAGATCAGTATCTATGGCACTTCCAATTTTTGGTAGGAAGGTAAAGAGAATCAGTAGATAAACTTATAGATACTATTACTACTCTACAATATTTCTAGTTCTCTTTCCCATCTGGGCACATCAAAGGACTGAAGTTTCTAGTCACTTTGAAGTTAGACATAGCCAGATGACTTCATTGACTAATGAAATGTTATCTGAAGTATGAATGCCATTTCTACGTGAAAAGAAAAGTTAAGATGATTCTTGTCCTGCCACTGTGATCTTACAAGTAAGCATTCATATAGTGTCTCCCAGATCAAAGCAGTCTGAAATAATAAACCAACATAGGGGACAACTGCTATAACCTCAGTGAACATTATGTAAAAAAAAAAAAATGAATTTTGGTTTATTTTAAGCAATTGGCTTGTTTGATACCACCACATGACACAAAAACAAAAAAGAAAGTAATGTAGTTAGTTAAGTAAGAAGTTAAAAGTATAGTTACATAGGCAAAGAGAAGGTAACACTTTCTAGCACATACGGTTATACTTAAATTATCTCGTAAGCATTTATCCTAAATACTTGAATTTATAAGAAACCACTGAGAACCAGCATAATTAAAAAATTTTGAGTCACAGATTATAAAAGGAAATTAAAGGACCCATACTCAGAAAATACAACCCTTGCTCTTAGCCACTGATGGATAGATAGCCAAAGAGATAGGGATTTCTCTAAAGAAAATTTCAAGTAACATATTTGAGTGATAGATCAAAGGAATTTATTTTGGAAGTGGAAAAGTTTCTCATCTGTCACATGTCATGAGTTTAGCTAAAAGTATGATAGTGAATCACACTATGTATCATCAATATATGGTAAAGTATTTTTCAATTTCCAACATCTCATCTATTATGATGAAACTACTATGTGAGAAGATAAAATAATTTTCTTTAAAGTAGTAATTTAGTAAAAGAAATAATTTAATACATAATAAATGATATTCTTGATTGATTGACTGATTGAATGATCTTTCATTTCAATTTTCCCTCCAACAATTATATTTCAATACTCAAAGTACACAAAGTTGACAAAGGCTTAGTAAATTTAGCCACATCTACTAACCTGAAATAACAAACTAAGAACAATTAAGCTGAAAGTCAAACCCAATTGAAAAACATGTTTATGAGGGGTATGTTGCAAATTAGAAATTATTTTAAATTTAGAACAAAAGTTGTTTTGGGACTAGAAAATCTAAGAATTTAGAATCTTTCTAACCATTTACAATGAAGTTCATACTAAGTATTTACATCTTTCTAAGTATTTATAGTGAAGTACAGTATCTTTCTAAATTTTTGTAAGTATTTACAGTGGAATACAATATACCATCATCTTAACAGAAATTGTGCTACATGAAATCAGTTGTAACATTATGCAATGTCAGAGCTCACAGTAGAATAACCTTCTATTAATTGATTATACAAACAAGAAACAATACTTTTTGACAAATTATCTCCTTATGTTTCAACATAAGAGGTGTATAAGCCTAAAGAAAAGTTTTTAAAAAGTTAAAAAAAAACTTTGGCAAGTTGTATTGCAAGTACTTAGAGCCACTTTGAAACATATATTTTGACAATATATCATTTTTTGTCACTTTCATAAAATTAAATGAAGAAATAAAAATTGACTGGGGGTCAAAGTGGTAGCAATGATAGAATGACAAAAAAGTACCAATAATTACCAAAGATATTGTTAATAGTAGTAAAGGAGTTATGCTGAGGACAAAATATTTGAGGTACCAACTTTATAGTTCACAGTTTCTTGATGGGTTAAGTTCAGATCAGTTGTACTCTACAATCAGAATTGAGTAGACTACAAAGGACTCATCATTATTGAATACACTCCTGCAATCTTTGCTTCCTGATAAATAGAACTTCAGTAGTGAAACACGCACTCACACAGATACACCTACATGCGTGTGTGCGCGCGCGCACACACACACATTTACACCAAATATATATCCTTCCAAGTTCTCTTAAGAGAAAACCTATAAATGTTTTAAAGAATCTAAATATACACAAATAGTCATCATTCAAAACATTCTTAATTGGCTTATGAGATCACTTCCTTAGATTGTTAAAAATGCAGATTATTGTAATAATGATGAAATCTACCTCATAAAACATAACTGGTAAACAGGAAAATTGATAAAGAAAATGCTATATTATTTCCATGTAGAATAAAGTTAGAAGTACAGAGAAAGACCAATGTTAAATAAAAAATTCCATATTTTTCAAAGGAATATCTTTGAAGTTGGGATTGATGGAAATATTTTCATTGAAAAACTGTTTTCCTACATAAAATATATGAAGCAAATATAAGGACAAAATAGAAGAGAAAATAAATAAAAATAGAGACAGAATCATGGATGCAGTAGGTAAATTCAATTTTCTAAAAGTAGTTTATTTAGCACACGTATTTTCCTCCTCCTCTCAAAATAAATTTGGAAATAATAAGAAAAAATATTAATATCACTGGGACATAGGAGAGAATGTCTTTAATAAACCAGAATTTTAAGGAATTTCTGGAAGACATTAAACAGATGGGAACAGACGGAGGACAAAGCTGATCAGTGTAAAATAGCCTTTGACTCAAAGCAGGCAAAGGGGGAAAACCTGGAAGAACAAGCAGATTTTCTAAACTGAGCCCTGAAAACAATCAAAGCTCAGAACAGAAGGGACTGGAAACAAGGCAAGCTGGGTAATAAGGCAGAAACTGAAGGGATTTAAATTCTGAGCTAGCTTTTCCCATACAAGGTGCCTGATACAATCCCAATTGCCAGGGACTGTTTAAAAATGAACTGAGGAATATGGCACTGAAATCTGTCAATGTGGGCAGCAGAGACAAAGAGAGGAAAAGACTTACCACAGCAAACATTTGGGTGCCATTAATAAAACTTGAAATAAAAAAAGTGATTTAACATAGTTGGAAAATATCCTGAATCATCTGGTATTTTCTTTCCTATTGGAGTACTAAGACTCTAACTGGACACAAACAATTCTAACACTTTAGAGTATGGAACATTGGGTTTGCTTGGAAAATAGAAAGATCAAACACAGGACATTAGGGATCTCCTCCAGTAACCAACACACTATACAGCTAACCACAAGCTATACATACGCTTCGGCTTTACTTGGTGTGAAAAACGACTTAAAAGAAATCATGCCATTTAAGAACTCCACAGTCAACCTCCTGATTGAAGGAAAAAATTCACCATCTCCTGGAAGTCTTCCAAACAGTCACCAAATCTTGTGTCAAACACCCCAATTAACCAACATGCACATAAAAAGTCCTGTTGGACAAAGCCCTACGGGATTAGATAAATAGAATGGATAGGAAAATGATCTTTTTCATAGACTTGGAAGGATGATGAAATAGGTAAAAAAAATTTAGTTTATATTTTAGTTTTTTAAAGTTGTTAATATGAGTTTTTAAAAAAGATAATGTAAAAGCTTTGTACCTAATATAACCCCAGTAATATGTAACTTCTTTTTCACTAAGTTATATAAGGCAGTCAGGCAATTATTTAGGTCTGCATAACTGGATGGACACTAAGATTGATTAAGCATCTGAGAAGAAAGCACCAGTAAGAATTGGATTGGCTTACTGAACATTCTGCTCATTTTGATGATGTCCTTCAGAATTAGTGTGTCATTTTTGCTTTCTGGGAACAAACACATTTGATAGACACAAAATAATGTCAGCATATATGATCCAGGATGTGCAATTAACCTTCTAACTGTTGATCACCTTAATCATCCCAATGGAAAATGCCAGAAAAATAAGAGTATCCTGCCTTAGGAACGTGGTGTGACACCAACACACTAGATATTTAACACAACAGCTCTGCTCACTTTGTCACCAGCAGTTAATAAGTCTAATCACAGTTATTATGTTAAGCATATTCTATTTCCTTTCCTCTGAAGGATTTAGGGAGATAGAAACAAGATTTCTTACCTATTTCTTTTCAGCTTACACTTGAACCAACTGAAATAGAAAATGTATTCCTGTCCCAAAGAATCCTGAACAGTGACATGATTCTTGAAGGATGCTGAACAAGCCATCAGTACATATCACTCTAGGCTTTTTCCCCTAAAGGGGACAGATTTGAAAAAATAATAATCAGACATACTAAGGAAAAACAAAATTTTCAAAAGAGTTGTGATATTAGTTGATTAATTAGGGCAATAAGCTATAGATTAATAAAGCCAAATACAGAAAGCAAGATAGGACTTAGTGGTCAAAACAACAACAACAACAACAATAACAAACTCCAAGTACTTTTCTCAAGAAGCAATTAATGAAGAAGCTTGGAAAAAAGTAGTATTTGAGGAATAAAATGCATAGTGGTCAAAATAATGAGGAAAGCTCAGAGAAACTGAATGAATAATACTGAATATTAACTGCGATTTGCAAGATCAACTTCAGATAATCCATTGGAATGCAGAACAATACACAAAGAAGAAATTAAAGTATTGAGCGCAAAGGCAAGACACACGGGATGTAGAACATGGAAGTCCGTATAAAAATAGTTCCAAGAGTATAATATTGAGTAGACAGGGAGATATAAAATAATAAAATTAATAAAATAAAAAATAGATTAAAAAACTAAAATAAAAAATAGTCAACTTTTTAATACCAAAAAGGTCACTGAATAATGGACAACATTGAAAAAAATTACTCAGTGAAAAAGTGATTTATTCTAAGAATAAAAAGGAATCCTGTAAGCTTCCTGATTTGGGGAGATGGTTACAAAGGAAAAGAGAATCACCTTAGTATTAGAAAGATCTTCCAGAACATTCTGGAAGATTGTATAAAAGAAAAATCAAAAGGTCTTTAATGGAAAAGCACTGTAACTTTTAGATTCCATATTGGAGTAAATGGAACAGGGTGTAGAAAAGATCTGATATTCAAAGACTCAAATATATATGTTCTATAACTGCAGCTTTTATTCTGTTCTTCATTGTAACCAGTTCTTCTGGTACAATTTTGGAGAGAGGGAAATTCTTCTATTCTACTTCAGTCACTGGTGTGTTGGGGAATATTATCTCATTACCTGTCCAAAAAGTTTGTCAGCCAAACCAAGCATATACAATTACACTAACAAAATTACCTGGGCAGATAACCGTTCCAGGGATGCACAAGAATTCATGCCGAGCTAATTAGATCCCCTCTCCAGTAATTTTCTCATTGATTTGATAGAGATGTAGTCTTTTAATTTTTGTCCACAATATAATATTGCCAATACAGAAATCATGGTTATAACTTTGTGGTAAATCTTAAATTGAAAGAATAAATCCAATGAATAAACAGAAGTAGAAAACAAAATAACACACATTATTGGTAGGTAGGTGATAGATAGACTAAATAATTTCTGTGAAAAGCCTCACCTCTGGTATTCCAAATAATAATCTATTAAATTTCTTTTTTTTGGTTCTCTCTTACTTCATGGTGAAATCTCCACCCCTTACAACTGAAATATTCTTGACATGTTTAAAAATATATTTAAAAAATTAATTTAGTAAAACAAAAAGTAAATAATAAAATACAAATCAAGAAGTGGAATATATAGTATGCAGAAAAAATGGGAAAATGAAAGCAACAAAAATTATATGTAAGGCTCTAGTTGATAACATAATTTTTAAAATTTAATGTAAAAAATTAAAGTAAATTTTAAAATTGAGATGTAACTTACATATCTTAAAGCAAAGCTTTATACTGATAATAAATATGAATAAAGAGTCTATATGATTTTTGCAATGTACCTATTTAATAATTATTTTAAAATTATGATCAAATATGATTGATAAACACTTCTGAGTAACTGTTGTTAGAAAATACAGTTAGATAAAATGTTCAAAGCAATAGAAACAATAAGCAAAACCATTTGATCAATAAAAATACCAAATTAAAAGAAAAAAACTACAAAAATAAAAAGTAAAAATTGCAAGAAAAAAGACATTTATAAATACATTTATCATGAATGCATTAAATCAACAAGTTAAATGACAGAATGCACAAACTGTGTAAGCAAACCAAATACAGATGACTTAAACTAAGCATTAGTAATGAGTTAATGCCACAAAGAGTTGAAAATAATAGAATGGACTAGAATATACAAAATATATGCAAGCAAATAAAACCCAGAAAGAGAAATATTATCATTCAAAGATTACTTCAAGAAAAACTAGTTATTTTTAAAAGATAAAAAAATTGTCTTGAAATAGTACTCTAACAAGAAGATAAAATAATAAAGGATACATATGTATATAATATATATACATTAACTTTAATGTAGAAGCATAGAGATTTTGACAAAGCGAAAACTATAATGAAAAAGTCTTCTTTGACAAATCAAGCTATGCATTTCATAGGGTTGATAAAAAGTAGTCAATATAATAATGAACGAATAAATGATAAACAGACCCAATAAACTGACTCAAATTTAAATGTCTTAATGAAAAGACATCTTGCTTATGCTATATTAACAACATGGTTCCATTATGCAGCTTGTCAGTTCTTAGTTATTTAAGACTCAAAACTGTTATCTTAACGTAAATTTCTGCTGTTGAGGCAGAAAGCGAGTATGTTAATAGCGCACTGTCCCTCAAAGAATCTACCCTGAAGTAATAAACTTCACTACCATTCTCATATTTCATTGTCTAAAAGCAATTTCCAGGGCCAAAGCTAATTCCAAGAGTGCACAAGGGAAAATTTAATTTGTCCTGAAGGCAGAGAGCTATAAATAATTCATAAACAACACTAGTGACTAACACACTCCATCTTTTTGATCATCAAAAAGATGTCTCACACTCTATTCTATTCTCTATTTTTGATCATCAAAAAGATGTCTCACACTCTAAAATACACTCAACTCTCCCTGAACAATATAACCCCAAAAGTCCATCCAAACATTCTATCAAGCTCAAAGTTCATGTGCCCTGAACTACAGTCTCTTAAATGGCAGTGATACATGGTGGTCTTCAGACCGGTGGAGAGAAGGCTTCTCTTGATCCAGAACTCTATGAACTAAGAGGACAAGTATTCTGCAACGTAAGCAGCCTGCGTTAGATGGTGCAACAGATATTCTAACTGCAGAAACCATCCCTAATTGTAAAGGTGAAAAATAGGACACACATGTTACATTTGCAGCAATTCTCAAATCCCATTTAGCATTTATTGATAGGCCTCTTCACCAGGGGTGAGAAAGCTATTTTAGCAAAATTTTCACATTTGCTTCATGACCAGTGGCTTCACTTCTTGGTGAACGTTCCTTTCTAGTCGGATCTTTGCCCATACTAGAAGTTGGTATCTAGAAATATGGCCTGGGGCTGAGCAGTTTTCTCAGCCCATACTCCGCATGCTGATGTGTGTGGGTACTAGTCTTCTATTTCATTTAGTAAAGGATTGTGCTGCTTAAGATGGTACAAATATCCTTATCTTATCAACTTCTTATCTATTTGAATTAAGTCAATTCTACATATTAAATAGCTATAAGACTAACACAGAGTTCCTTTCTCAACACAATTATTCTGTTTACTGTATTTCTTTGCTTTTTGTTCCAAGACTCTGCTCTTTTTCTCTTTCTCTCTTTATTTAATGTGGGTAATATGAATTTATTAGACTTTGGTAGGAGAGTTATATACCCTTGGGTTCTTTTCCCATGAGCTATTTTTGTCTAATTGATATGATTTAATGTCACCTCTTTCATTCATTCATACAAGTGAATGCCTTGGAATTAATCTTTCACCTAATTCTAAGTTTTCATTAGCCTTTGTAGCTCAAAGTCCTCCTCAGTTTATTTTTTTCCTCTTTAGGGGTTGAGCAGAATTTGTCTTTTCCAACCCTGCAAGTCCCTGCATTTCGAGCCTCTCTCTTTTCTTTTTTCATTCTTCTTCAGAATTGCTACTATTTTATTCTGCAGCCATCTTTTTTGAAATAATACTTAATCTGTTGAAACCACTGATAACCCATACAGCCATACTAAGGTTATATTCTTTAACATCTTCCCCTATAAACACAAGTTCAGTAGTACATTGGTACACTCCACTTTATCACAGGGACAGTTTTACCAAATGTTCTGTCATTAGATAATATTTATCATTCTTCTTTTAGACTCCAGTAGTAATTTCTTCTAACCCTTAAACCAACTGATTCTTAAACCACTGCTATGCTTTTTTGTGTGTGTTTTGCTTTTGTCACTGTGGCACCTACTTCAAAGTATCACTTTTTTATATCTTGCTGCAGTAACAAATAAGCCTAAATGCACCAAATATTTAATTCATAATCATACTCCCTTGTCATGGAGGCTCTGCTCTTCTTAGTTGACTAGTTAACAGGAGAGCTTCCACTTTGACATATGTGCCCATAATCTTCAAAGAAGGAAAAGGCAATTTGGCTTTCAAAGCTTCTGAGAGACAAACAGCACATGTGATCTCATTTCATTGATTTAAGGAAGTCTCACAATTTGACCAATATTGTTTAAATGTGGTAGAGAAATTCAATTCTTTACATGGCTGGCATTATGGTGTCATTTGGTATTTGGGTGTAAGTAAACCAAACAGAAAAAGGTTTTAGTATCTTTGAAATACTATCTTTTATTCAAATGAAGGTACATTTGGTTTGTTTTTGATTTTCTAATGATGTAATTTTAGAATTTTAAAATTTTTCTTATATTTTGCTTCCTTAAAACTTCAAATTAAAAAAAATTTTTCCTTGGTTCAATATACCACAGAGACTGCAGTGGCTCATTACCTACTTTTAAAAATGTATTACAAAGTATAGTAATTCTCTATTTCTATATAACGAACTACCACAAGCTCAGCAGCTAAAAACAATCCACATTTATTATCTCACAAATTTCTGTGGGTCAGGAGACAGGGGCCTTCAATCATAGTCTTAAAAGGCTACAGTTAGGTACAGGCTGAGCTGCAGTATCATCAGAGGCTTAAAGGGGAAAAAATCTGCTTCCAAGTTCTCTCAAGTTGTTGGCAGAATTGGTCTCCTTGCTGCTATAGAACTGAGGGAACAGTTTTCCTACTGGATATCACTGGCTGCTGCTGTCAGCTCCCAATGACCACCAGAAGTTCCATGCCACCTGTCACTATCCACAGGTCCTCAGAGAACATGGTGTTTTAATTCTTCAAAGCCAACAGGGAGACTCTGTCTGTTCTCCAGGAGGGTCCACTTCCCCTTTTAACATTTTCAATCGATTAAGTCAGGCCCAACCAGGAACATTTGATTAACATAAAGTCACCTGATTTGGGATATTAATAACATCTTCAAAACCCCATCATCTTCCCCCTATTCCTTTGGAGAAAAGAAAGTCACAGGTCCTGTTCACATTTAAGGAGAAGAACAGGAACACCAGGAAGTGGGGACCATGGGCAGTCAACGTGAGTGTGTTCACTACAGGATGATGTTTACATTATTTAAATTATTATTACTTACCTCTGATGTAGTTAAAATGCTGAAACAGTCTTTGTTTTTTTCATTGCTATCATTCTGTTTCAACATAATTCCTTTTGTTATGAGAACTGTGTTTTCTCTGATTATTTTAACCTCGATTTGATGAATTTATGTAGCATATTTCCAATTCTGCCTTTGGTTCTGCTGACTTATTTCACTTTATTTGGCCATATATTTTTAATTTATGGGAAATAAAAGTTAAAGTGCATTTTCTATAATCTCTTTTAGAGAAATTTAAAATTGAGGTATACTGGCATTCATTCCCTTGTGTGACACCCTCTCTTGTGTGTTGGTTCAGTCTAATGATTGGCTTCTAACAAACAGCATAAGGCCCAAAGTAATGAGATGAGACTAGGTTACAAAAGATTGTGACTTCCGTCTTGATGATACCATCTCTTGTTCTAACTTGCTCATTCTGATAAAGCCAGTAGCCGCGTGGTGAGCTGCCCCAGGGAAAGGCTCAAGTGGCAAGTAACTAAGGGATGCTTCAAGCCAATAGCCGGTGAGAAACTCATGCTCTCTGTTCAAGAATTCCTCAGTACAAGAACCCATGAAGAACTGAATCCTACTAACAACCACACGAATGAACTTGGAATTGAATGGTCCCTCACGTGAAACCCAGCAGTTACACTGCCTATAGCCTGGTGAGAGACCCAGAGATGGAGGAGTCAGTTTAATCACACTGAAATTTCAAAGCCAGAGAAATGGAATGAAAAATAAATGTTTGTTTTACTAACTCTTTACATTTTGGGGTGATTTATTTCACAGCTGATAGATAACACAATGTATGACTCGATTATTTTCTTCCAAATATGGGTCAACATATGTTTTCCTTATTAGTTGTTTCCAATAGCATATATCTCTCAGTCTGTCTACAGTGCAATCTTGAAAATTAAGTAGATGAATAAACAAACTAATATCTTAAATGCTTCACTGAACAAGCATCACGAGTTTCAAAAAAGAACGCATGTAAATGAATTCATTACATTTAATAATTATACATAGAGTGGGAATTATTTTAATCTTAATATTTAATAAAGAAAATTGTATGTGTATATTATCCCTGAAATACTTTTTAGTTCTGAATAAAATTATAATAAAATAATGAACGTTGATTTAGAGACATTAAATGCTTAAGTACAAAGACCAAAATTAATCTGATTAACATAATTGAATTCTTAAAACTAAATGAAGAAGGATATTTAAACATAAGTCAAATTGTTCTAATAAGCCCAGTAGACATATAACTACTTTAAAATGCAAAGAGTATTCAATTAGTAATAAGGAAACATTATTTAATCTGATGTTATTAAGCCCAGGTTTTTCTTAGAGAGTAGAAGTATGAGAGAGAGCACTGAATCCTAACCACTAGATCACCAGGGAGCGTCAGAAGTATGAATTTAAATTTTATCCTTGATTCATTCATTGAAACTGGTTTACTATATCAAGAATTCCCTCAGCCCGGTTAGGTTTATTTCACACTATTAAATACTTGTGCTGATTTCATCTGACATTTAATTCTGTGCAAGCTCTAACAGCTTCTCAGTAACTCATACGAAAAGTGCAATTGCAAATATCCGAAGAGTGGAATTTGCCATGATTCATAAGAGCAAATATTATATGTCACTGAAAATATAGGAACATTGCCAAAACAATACAGCTGATGACTACCCTTGTTTCCATCTCCTATAAACTGCCTACTATAAGAATTACTAGCAACACTCACATTTTTATACTCAGTGAATATTACTGTGTAAAGTTCAAGAACTGAGAAGTAAGAAAGATACAACCTGGCATAAATATTATAAAGCACTGTTTGTGAAATTATAGGGAAGATTTTGTGTATGATAATATTCATAAGAAAAATGGTAGGAAACTATTCTGTACTTAATATCAATCCATGCTGAAAATGCTTTTTGGCATATTTACAAAACTATTTCACGTATTTAATTGACAATATATAAGATAAAGCTAGAATAATACGAACATATGTTTATACCTTTTGAGATTTCCTTAAACTTATCAATATGTATGCAGAATACTGAATAATATATTTAACATAATCATATTCAAGAATCTGACATACAATGATAGTTATATTTTGCATGTTATCTATTTCATGTATTATGCATCATTGTATATATTATATATTTATCCATGATTTACTTTATAAAATCATAAACTAACACTCATAAGTTCCTTTATTTCTAATAAATTATTTTTCATTCAGATGATGATTACAGAACATAATATAGGAATAAATTCTACTGTATTTTTATCCTAAATGTTTAATATGATTTAAGTTTAAAAATGTGTCTCTGGCAAAATATGGGTTTGGTAGATCCTCATGGGAAAATATATAATGCTTCATTTTCAGGTTATATTACACCAACATGACAAATATATCTAGTTTAAGTATAAATACCGATCATTTATTTTAAGATGATGCAATATATACTATTACATAAGTATGAGCTACAAGATGATTGGAGATGAAGGCAAAAGCACAATTATTTAAACAGTTAAAAATTAAAAATCTAATAGAGAAGCATGTCATATTTATAAAATATACATCAAATTTAATATTATAAAATGAAATATGTTTATCATTACATTTCTTGTTTTCTACCATTTCTTCTCATGAATTTGTATGTTTAGGAAAATGTTTTTACCTCAGAGTTCTCTCAATAATTTTTATTCTTCTACTAAATCCAATACATGGCTAAAATTAGAGGTTGGTTGAAAAAATTTTGAGGGTCAATTTGAGGGTCAGTGTAGATCTGAGATTCTTTCTACAGAAGGAAAATGCTGTTAAAATAGATCATACATACTAATCACTAAAACTGCAACATTTTATTGAAGTTTCCTCAATTAATCTCAATATTACAGGGAGGGAGGTATATAGCTCAGTGGTAGAGCACATGTTTAGCATGTACGAGGTCCTGGGTTCAATCCCCAATACCTCCACTAAAATAAATAAATAAATAAATAAATAAATAAACCTAATTACCTCCTCCTCCTAAAAATTTAAAAAAAAAATTAAAAATTAAAAAAAACTCAATATTCCAAGAGCATTCATATTTGACCCTAATATCCTTTCAACCTAAATTATATTAAGATAGTATATTTTATAGCTAGATTTTACTTAAGGTATGTGAAACATAAATATTCATTCATAGCCTCAAATTGATTTTGTGAGTCTCGGACTACATTGGATAGATGTCAGTCAGTTTTGGGGAAATGGTGATGTATACATAATTTCTAATAGTTTTTTTTTTCCATAGAAATTGTCATTTTTTTAAAGCATTTGCTCAGTTCCTAGAAATCAGCACATAGGTTTGGAAAAAAAATAGCCATTATTTTAACTTTTACTATTACAGTATAAAGTTGGCACTATCATTTTCCCTTCTGAAAATCATGCAAAAGCAATAAGGAGAACAGGAAATATAAACACAGATCTGCTTTAGAAAAAAAATTAGTAGACAGTGAATATTCAAACCTCAACATAAGTGAAAGGACTCCTAATGTGTATTCATATAGAGAAGCAAAGAGAGGATCAATGAGGAACCAACCAAAGATCTGAAATTCTGTATTGGGAAGAGGGTTTTTCTTCTGCAAAAGGACTAGGTGCTACAGAAAAAAATGTAATTTTTCTTGTATAGTTCAGCTAAAAGAAGTTTGGAGCAATTATAGGTGTCCAGAAAAAATAATTTAAATGTTCTAATCCAGAGCATTAGTTGTGATTCACACGTAGGGCTCAGTAAGAATGGAGCTCCTCTGGGAGCAGGTACAAATATTTGCACTGGGGTTAAAAGCTGGGCTTTGACCCAGTTGCAAGGATGTATGTTTAAGGGGAGATGGGAATGAAGCTGGAACTCCCTCACTAATCCTGAGAAATGAGTAGAACATGGGACCTCATGGGAACATGGGGACAACAATGAGATACCTCTATATACCCATTAGAATGGTCAAAACATAAAACACTGACAACACCAAATGCTGGAAAGGATGTAGAGCAACAGGAACTGTAATTCAGCCATTTCCATTAGACAGTCTGGCAGCTTCTAACAAAACTAAACATATTCATATGATCCAGCAGCACATTTTTTTATATTTACCAAAAGGAGTTGAAAGCATATGTCCATACAAAAATGTGCCATCAATGT
The DNA here is from genome assembly GCF_036321535.1 of Camelus dromedarius. Taxonomy (NCBI): domain Eukaryota; kingdom Metazoa; phylum Chordata; class Mammalia; order Artiodactyla; family Camelidae; genus Camelus; species Camelus dromedarius. The sequence goes on along the minus strand of NC_087437.1, from coordinate 36,607,011 downwards.
TTAGAGCAGCTTTATCCATTATTGCCAAAACTTGGAAGCAACCAAGATGTCCTTCATTAGGTCAACAGATTAAATAAAAATAAAAACAACAACTATGTTACATCCATACAATGAATTATTATTCAAACCTAAAAAAAAATGAGCTATCAAGTCATGTAAAAACATAGAAGAAACTTAAATATGTATTACTCTATGCAAGAAGTCAATCTGGAAAGGTAGCAAACTATGATTCCAACAAAATACATGTATGGCAAAAACTATGGAGACAGTTAAAAGATCAGTGGTTGCCAAGGGTTTGGGGGGAGAATGAAGAATGGATAAGTGGAATACAGAGAATTTTTAGGGTACCAAAAGTATTCTGTATACCTTAATGGTGAACACATGTCCTTCCAAACTGAACATGAACCTAGAGAGAATCCTGAGGTAACCTATGGATTTGGCTGAAAATGATGTGTAAATATAGGTTCATCAATTGTAACAAATATACCACTCTTGCGAGGCATGTTGATAATGGGAGAGAGTATTCATGTGTGAGGGCAGGGGATATATGGAAAATCTTTGCATCTTCCACTCAGTTTTGATGAGAACCTACAACTTCGGTAAAAAAATTAAGTATTTTTTTAAAATATAATTTAATTAATTAATTACATCCCTAATCTATTCTCAATTGGTATACATGTGAGAGGGCAAGATTATTTAAAACTCAACATGTATATACATTTATAATAGATTTAGATACAACTACCATGAAAGAACATCAAAAAAGCAGATGGTATAGCCATTATTTTTAGAAGTTTAGGATGCCTATGATTTGAGCCTTAACATGGATGTTGAACTTATATTGACATACACTGAAGACTTTGGAAACTCTGCTGACAGCCAGAGATTATAAAGAGGCCTGGGGTAAGCAAAAATAACAAGTTTGGGACTTCAGGTATTTTGTGAAAAGATTTAGCTGCTGAAACAAAACTTTTCTTGGAATATATTTCATTTTAGTAATATAATAAAAATCAAATTCCATAAATAAACGGGCATCATCTCTTTTATTGCTCTTTGCATTTATCATGTGGTGTTATCTGCCATGAAGATATTGTATGCAAAAGAATCTATCACAGTGCCTGGCACACAGAAGTTACTCAAAAATGATTCTTTTCTCTGCCTTTTCCAGTTTTTCATCAGTCCCCAGATTTTGGTCCCTCCTGTTAGACCTTCTTTTGCTAAAATATACGTCTCAATATTAACAAATAATATTTCAGTCACCTTTATTGTGATATTATTTACATATAATAAGCTTCATCATATTGTAGTGGACAAATTGATGACTTCTGAAAATGTGAACAGTTATGTAAACATCACGACAATCATACTTAAAACATCTGGACTGCCTCAACAGTTTTCATCATGTCGCTTTGTAGAAAAACACTCTCTGATCCCCAACCATTCTCAGGCTTCTGGGGTTTTGTGTCAGTGGAGCTCTCCCCTCTCTGGGACTCTGTTCTGTGACCTTTAGCCACCTTTGCCTCCCAGAACTCCTAATTTCATCACCTTAACTCAGGAAGTCTGCAGAAGTCAGCCTGGGTTTCCCTACTTTCCCACTCCCTACACCACAACATGGATACCCTCTCAGGACAGTCATCTGGGGCAACTATAGGATTCATTTACCCCTTTACTCCTCATCCCTCAAGAATCACTTTCTATCATTGCCTTTTGTCTTAAAAAATATTGTGCTATTTATTTTGTCAGTTTTTTGGTTGTTTCATGTAGGAGGGAAAATCTGATTCCTGTTCTTTTGTCTAAGCTAGAAGTAGAAGTAGTTTATCAAACAGGCCAGAGAAGGCTAGCTTTCTCAGGAAGGCAGAAACACCATATCTAATATCACAGTTCTTGCCACAATTTTAAAACCCTTCATGATAACTCAAATATAAATATACAAAATGGACAGTTTGTACCATGGCCTATTAGGAATAGTTTGGAAGTCCATGATGGTGTCTAAAGGAAAAGAAAAAGTGCTGAACAAAGCCCCTGCCCCAACCCAGCCTAATATATATAAACTGAGTTCTAAAGAGGGCAGGGATTTTCTGAAATAAGTTAACACTGGTTGCTTCTAAAGAGGGTAGTGAGAAAATATTTTTCCTAAATTATGTCATTTTGGGTTTTTTCTTCTTATCATCTATGCCAGGAAGTATTTGTCTGTATCATTTCTGTTATACTTTTTTTATTTAGTTATTTTTATGAATTTTAAAGTTAAAAAGTTTACTATCTCTATGCTCTTTGCTTTCTCCCCTTTTGTTTTTGTATTTGATCCCTGCAGTCTCTCTCTATTACTCTATTTTCCTATGGCTCAACTTTGAACCTTACTCACTTGCAGCTGATCTCTAGTACATACTCTTGTTTATATGTGAATATATTTATAATGCATTAAAATATGTAGAGGGTTCTAATAGGATCAATAACATTGCTTATATTTTAAAAAGCTAACATGCTGTACTACAGTGATATGCAATTTGTATTGCATATTACAGGAGTTAAAAATACAGCAGTTTTAGTCACACTGTTTTATATTGAAAATAAATGCTCTGTAACATGCAAAATGCCCAATAGTATTCTACAAGAATCATTTATTGGGAGGGACATGTGAACTATAACTAATATACCTCTTAAATACATAAATAACTAAAATAGCTCAAATAGTATTTTATAGATCAACTCACTGAACTAATAGAATTTTTAATTATCACTTTCTTTTATAGTCCATTCATATCATATGCATTATTTCCTCAGAGTAAAATGCTAAATGCTACCATAAAGTATTAGCTAAGGAAAATGAATAATTATCTTATTTGGGTCTATTAAAGCAATAGGCAGATACATATCAAAAACATTGACAAAAGATATTTGCTCTGGAACAAACCTTTTTTTTTACTGGCAAAAAATAAACCCAAGAGGAAAAAAAATAAAAGATTCTTTCCTTAAGAAGTTAAAATATTGTGAGCCCTAAATTTGCATTCATAATACCCCATGTTAAAAAAATCCAGACTTACTCATGATTGGTACGTGAAAATACGGCTTTTAAAGTAGTACAAAATAATGTAAAAAGTCAAATAAAATAGTCTCCACTTTAATTTGTCCTTGCCATGCTTAATACACATTGATTTTGCTTTAGATTGACAAAATGACTTAGTGCTATTGATTCTCTCTGCCTCTGACTTAATCTATTTTTCTGATTCTTTAATGTTTCTGTCTCTTGTTCAGTCTCTGGGTTATGAAATTCTGTTCTCTCAGTATCACTTTTCTTTTTCTGTGCCTGTATCTATGTGTGTCTCAGATGCTTGTACGTCATATTTAATACATTAAGTGACTTAGTTTCTCAACATGTGGTTTCTTGGTCTGTATGTTAATAATCTTTGTATCACATTTATATTTTACATTGGTTGACCATCTGGATTGATGTCCCATATCTTTTATAACTTTATCAGCTGGCTAAGAAAAATCCATTTTGATCCCTTAACTTATTTTCTAGAAATCTTAGATTATCCCTTTGTTAATAAACTAAATATAAAAATGATATAGACTTAAAACTAACCACAAGAAAGTGTATGTGTGTGTATATATATATATACTATAATATTGTTTATATGATATATACATATATATTCATATATAAACAAATATATATCAGTATGCTAACTACTGTCTATATGATACATTGGTTATGTTTAGAGGTTGTAAGTTTAAGATTTCACTACTCCAGTGATTTTCAGAGGAGTAGAGAATTAGATTTCTACAGAGAGGTTAGAATGTGGATTTGAGGATAGTAGAAGAGGCAGATAACATAGAAAAATCAGCTTTTTCCTTGAATAGGAAAAACTAACATGCAATTTATAGGTAAATTATAAGACTGGTTAAATTACCTTAATTCAAAGCAACCTTTGTATGAAGAGATGGAGTCAGCCATTTATATAGTGATTTTTGTTAACACCACCATTACCGTGAAATTCACATTTTCTCAAAAGTAATGGACACATTCAAAACTGAAACAGTTAATTCATTTTGGCATAAATCATTTTAAAATTATGTGTTTTAAAATGCTTCCCTGTCAATGATGTAAAAATAAAAGATGTTATTTAAGTGAATAGACAAATTTCTTATGAAGGACATAGAGAAAGGATAACTAATATGTCAGAACTGATAATACTTTCCATAGAGGTTGAAAATTACTGAGAAGAGCTATCATAATGGTGTTTTCATACATATGAAATATTCCAAGACTTAAAGCACCCATTAACCTAAAATCTTAATATTTTACTTTTATAAAGATAGCCATCAGAAAAATAACAAAAATGTTATGTTGATTCATTTTTCATTACTGTTTTTTTTTTTTCATCAAATTGTTCAGTACCCTCAGTGAACAGTGAATTTAATTCCTACATATTTGATGGAAACATTTTGTGTCTTCTAAGGGTAACTTAATGACCGTTTCTCTTTTTCAGTTGTTACCTGACCCACATTAAATGGCCTGTTTTTTTATTAGGTGAGTGAAAATCTGCCACTGTCACTTTGTATATGTTTATATTTTCATTTATTTCTATGAATTTTTGGTTTACATTGATTAAGACTGTTACTAAATGCAATCTAAATTAGAAATTTTATAACTTTTTTTTTGGATAAACCCTACTATAATTATAAAATATTTCTCCTTTTCTGTAGTATGACTCCTGCCTTAAAGTCGAATTTGTCTGGTATTAGTAGACTTAGCAGTTTTTGTTTTTATTATTGCTTGTGTTATATATTATTATTCCATCACTCTTTTTGAGTCTTAGGTTTTATCTCTGTCATAATCCAATCTGACAATATTCCTTTTGTAACTTGAATATTTAGTTTATTTATATAAGTATAATAACTAATATAAAATGTACTTGTATAATATTTGACACCATTGTTTAATGTTCTGTTGTCCATATTCCTTGCCTTTTGGGGGTTAAACAAATATTTTAATACACTTCTCTGTATTAAATTGTTAGTTATGTATTATTTTATTGGTTATTTTAGACATTATATTATTTTTTCCTTCACTTATTATAGTCTTAGGGTGTTCCTGACCTTACTATAACCATAGAATGCTTCATCAGAAATATCATTCCTTGTTTTAAATTATTTCAGCTATGGGTTTTTATTTTCCATACATTTCAAACTTTACAAAGCATTACATTTTTTAACACTACCAGTGATCATTTACATTAGCCTACATATTTACTCTCTCCAGTATTATTCATTCCATTTTTCATTTCCATATTTCTATCAGGAATCATATTCCATCTGACAGAGTTTTCCTTTTAATACATACTTAAAATACTTAAATATTAACTATTTAAATAATCTTTCCTTTTAAAATTTATTTAATATTTATTGGACTAGCCTGACTTACCATACATCTTTATCGGTTTTAGGTATGTCTGAAAACTTCATTTTTGCAGCATAGGTTTTTGATTAGAGGCTGATTTCTTGGCAGTAAATTTTCCTATACTATAAAGATGTCTCTATTTTCATTTGGCTTTTTGTTTTTCTTTTCTGTATGGAAGTTTTTAGTTGCTTCTTTGTAGGTAACATGTAGTTTTTACTCTAGCAGCTTTTTTAGATTTTCTTTATAACTTCTTTAAGTTACAGAGTTTTGTTACAATATACCTAGCTGTGGTTTCATTTGCTTTTTTACTATGGTGTTTCATGGAACATTTTGGACAAAAGTTGATATCTTTCATAAGTTTTGAATATTAATGGTTAACTTTTTTCAATTTTGCTTCTAACTCATTGTCTCCACTGTCTCCTTCTGGGACTATAGTTAAATATTTATTAGAATGTTTGAGTATGTCCCATGTGTGTCAGAAATGCTTTTCCTCCATTTTTTTTTTCTTTATCCTTCAGTTTGGATGTTTTCTGTTGACTTATGTTTTAGTTCATAAGTCTTGTCCTCTGCCTTGTCTAATCTGCTCTACAATTCTTAACCGCAGTTCTTGACTATATAGACTGCATTTTTTTAATTTAAGTAGAGTCAATTTCATAATATTATACATTCCAAAATTTTGTTGAAATTCTTATCTTTTATATATCTTGTCTAATTTTCCATCTTTATTTCATTTCTATTTTCATCATTTTCATTTTCTTATTTTCTCTCAAGAAAGATTTTTCATTTTAAATTTGATTTTAATGCTAAAATACAACAATAGAGATAATGAGAATGAGAAATTTTGAAAGAGGCTATATAAGAGAATGGAAAAACAAAATATTGAATTATTTAGCTAGTACTAACAAGAAAATTCTTCAGAGAAAAAAATTCTAGCAACCAGGTTAGTCAAATATATAAACAAGTTGATTCCAATTCAAGCAACACAATTATCTTTAGCCAGTATAGAAACAAAAGCTATTATATTTAAATGTAAGTAAAATTTAGGATTCTATTTAAATTTAATTCCATTTGAAATTTAAACATTTGATCCTCTCTTCAATCCAGCTAACACATCTTAAATTAACCTAAATATCACTGTCTCCAATTATGATATTTTATTATCAAAATATAAATTTGTATTCACCTTATCTAAAAACACATAAATCAGAAGAAAAAAAAAGAAATCCTTCTTCAGAAGACTGATGCAATTCTGACATTCTATGGAATAATAGGTAGTAAAAGATCTAATGTCTACAAAGCACTTCGTATTTTAAAAGTTCTAACTTAACTTTATTCACAGAATATCTCCTATAAGGTTGATTAGCCCTACCCATATAACTAATGAGATTTTAAAGAAATATATTACCTATATCAAGTGGCCAAGGAACAGATTTTACTACATTAGAGCATAAAGCTGCTGGGATTAATTTTAATTCTCAGTCTTTCACCCTTAACTTTGCAAATAATGCCTTTCACTGCATTGCCACATGCTTTATTACTCTAGAATTAATTGTTTTCAAATCGTTTCACTCTGTTTTTCATGTCTACCAACCTCTTTCATAAGTCCAGATTTTTTACCTTTGAATGCTTTCCTCAGTGTTACATTTCACTTCATACAATTATTGGAACAGTACAGAGAGTTCACATGTACTCCTCACCCAATTTTCACTATTACTGACATCTTACATTAGAGTGGTACATTTCTCACAATTATGATGCAATACTGATAAGTAAATTCCCATCAAATTTCCTCTGTTTTTCCTATTTACTCCTCTTTGCTTAAGGGTAAAATTAGATTAAGTACTTTTACCTCCTTAAGCTTCTCTTGGTTATGACAGTTAATAAAACATGTCTTATTTTTGGTGACCTTGATAGCATTTGAGGATACTGGTCAGCTATTTAGTAGAATGTCTTCAGTTGGAATTTATATGATGTTTTTCTCCTGAGTAGACCGGGATAGTGCATTTCTGGTGGGAATATCACTAACATAAAGTACCACAGATTCCTGTGGTTTATTGACCATTTAAATTATTTAAATGTGATTTGTCTCTTTTCTACTATATCTGTTATTCTTATGTAGTAGTTTATATTACTGTTCTTAGTCCCTCTGTTGTGCCATAATTTGAGCATTTCTCATCTGCTTTTTTGTCCAGTTGAAAATCGATTTTGCGTGAAGATTATCAAACGAGTATTTTCATTCGTTAAGTATCCAAAGAATACTTCAGTTTCTTAATCTCTGGAATCACTGCTTTTCGAAATTCATGTAGTTACAGAGATAATACTGAATTAACATTTATAACACATTCTAAAACATATTGGTAAAATAACCATCTATCTCTCAGTGCCCCTGAGTGGTTCTTCAATTGGCTAATGATGAACTAGATGGCAAGTTAATGAAGATTCACATTGCACTCACTGCATATCCTTACATTAGTGAAAATTAAGAAGATTTAGAAATTAGAAAGTCTGTTTTTTCTGTCTTTACACTATTTTCTGGTCTCTGAGGCAATGTGATAGTATGAATCTAAAGTTTGCTCACTTATTAGCAAGTTAACTAACACTAGACCTTAGAGAAGTTAATTGACCTGTCTTTTAGTTGAAGCACACTAAAGTACCTCATTGAGTTTCTCAAGGCTAGTTACAATGGATTCCTTCTGTCTCTGTCTCTCCTTCTTCCCTGTCTCTTAGGAACGATCACCTGCTATTTGTCTTATATGAGAGAGAAACTGACATATTTGAAGAAAAGAAAAAAAGAAATTCGTAAGAGCTAATGGCTGCTGTTAGTGACAAGTGAAATTAGGATGAAAGTTAACGACATAGAATGTTTTTCTTCAGGTGTACTAATTAGTAATTTGGTAAGGAAAAGTTGTAAAATATCGGACCTCTTTTTAAGCATGATGACATTTAGAAAAAAATGTACTCACCATGGCTGGTAATAGGAAAAAAAAAACAACAGTAAAAATAACAGAATTGGAAATGGAAGAAAAGACTGAAAGCAGAAAGAAGAATTTACAATCATGTTTATCGACAGAAATATGCATCATAAAATAGAACTTGGCTTTAACAAGGTGGTTCAATCACTTCAACACAATGCACATAGAAATAAAAGATTATGTGATGTTGGCATGAGGACTGTGTATAAGGACAGCTCGGCACTGAGGAAACTGACCCAATTTCAGAGTCTAAATCTGCACTTGGAGCATTGACATTCAGGCCAAGTGATTAACAGGTAAAGCATCCTCGTTAAGAACTTTCAATATAAGTGAGCTTCTAATTTTTCAGCAGGAGCACAGTGATGAAAAATTGGAGGCACGGGGGAGAGTGGCGCAGGCAATACTTTGGAGCCATATAGAGTCCAAGTTGTCATTACTGGAATATTTCTATAACAGATAGAACTCCAAAGAATAGGGAGGCTGATGGAAAGAGGAAAGCTGTTAGCCTCTCTTGTATGCCCAGTAAAACTGGCAAAATACATAAGCTTGATCATGTAAATGTGAATTCTGAACAGATGATCTTTGAGTATCCATATTTCATATAATCTAAATTTAGATTAAAAGAAATGTTTACCTTTGTATCCCATTGTGATAAGTTCTTTTTTTATTATTTAAAAGAAAGGGGAATAGGTATGATGCAATTATACAGACTGTAGAATTTCCAGTTATTCTGCTGTCTTTTTTATTTTTTAAATTATTTTAAAATTAATTTTTAAATTAGACCTGGTCCCTTTTCTTCTAGAATTTATAGCCTTGTTAGGGAATCTTATAAATAAAGAGGAAAATAGCAATGAACTATCATTGTTTTTATATGAATAATTATGTCTGGCAAATATTAGAATCTAGTAAACTTTTTGTCTCTTTCAATAACTTTCAATTTCATTTAAAAAACAACAGGGTGTAACAGCATCTGATATGAAAAATTGGTGTTTCCCTGCCCTTCTTTATAGAGTATTTGTATTATATTTACCAGCAGTATATATTTTTAAATTAGAGTTTTAAAAATTAGGTAGTAGTCCCAGGAATCATAATTCAGAGAGAAATGGCCATGTGTTATTTAGAATAGCATTTAAAATTAAACACATATCTAAGATAGCAGTGTATTTATATCATACAATTCCACGTAGAAAAGGCTACTATGTAGTTTTAGGTAGTTTTGACTCATTCATAAAGGAAAGTTTTAATTATGAATAATAAATATTCAAAAGTGTTCCTAATAAGAGTTACAGATATATAGTTATAGAAAATATGGAAGCCCAACAGTCTAGGTAGGGTTATAACAAATGAAAACTGAGTAAGTGCTCTTTACTAATTCTTTAAGGCCTTTGATGCTGCCATTGAATTAAGTTAAACGTGACATTTACCACCAGTGTGCAGGTTCAGATAGTGCTATACATGAAGAATGTTTATAAAATCACATTAACAATGATGGCCCTAATATAATTATCTGAGAGAGCTTTCACGTTGTCTTAGGAAGAACAGACATGTTACATAAGTCTACCATGTACTGAGGGGTGTATAGTAAAGTCTCTAAGTGAAATGGATGTCTGTTGAGGCAATAAAATTTTCCATTCATTATCTTATAAAATTTGACATAAATTCTACTGGCAAACAATTAGTACATATTTTTGCTCTTATGTCGTAAGAATTCAGCAAAGTTTTAAAAATCGCATAACCAAATGGAAAGAAAACTGAAAACAAATTCATATTTATAAGTCAACAATAATACAGAGAAAATAATAGCTTTAACTATAGATACTACTATGAGGGCACTTACTATATGTTGTACACAGTGATTTTTCCTTCATACTTGGTTTCCCTTCATTATTCTCACAACCATTTTTGGAATGCCTATTATTATATCCTTTTTGTTTTTTCTCATATGAGCAAAAAGGCTAAAGAGGTTAAATCATTTACTTAAGGTCAAATAAGCTGAGAAATCCAGGACTGATTCCAAAGCAGGGGGATCTTAATCACTAGGTTACACTAGCTCCAGAAAGCAGAAAAAATAGACTCTGTGATGAAGAGTATAATAGCTTAGTCATCACTGAGCTGTTTTAATGTTAAAAAGCTAGTTAAGCTGTAAAAAATGACACAGACATTCATTGATCACTGACTGTTAAGTTAAAATTATGTAATACCAAACAAGTTTAACATAACTGTCATAAAATCCTCAATATTTTTGCTTCAACAAGACTTTGCAGAGATTCATTTTTCAAAATACATTAATAGAAAAATTAAGTAGATATTTTAATCATATATGTTTATACAGTTATTTTAGATAATTAGGATCTATTTATTATAAGCATATAAAAATGTGTACTTTAACTCTATGGTTTAATTCCTTAGCTGTTTGGGGGGGGGCTGTTATTTTCTATCTTTAATTTTTTTTAGTCCATTTTGAAAATTAATAAGAAAGTCAGAAACAATATCATAGTTTTACATTTATTTGAGACCCAAAAAACAGGAAACAAAAGTGGAAGTAGAATATACTTTGGAAAATCTCAAAGGCATTTTCTGATATGCCTCAGGCTCAAAAAGATATTCTAGAAAATCTGAAGAAAGAAAAGAAGGACTAATTCATGGATCTGAGGGGGTTTTTTTAATTCTAAGAAAATGATTAGTTTTGTTTCATTTCCCATTGATGATAATATGCATCTGTCTATTTTTAGTTTATAATTAGGTTAATTTATAATTTTTACTTTGATGTGTGCATTTGTAACTTAAATTTTATAAAGCTGGTAAAAGTTATTGTTGCACATAAGCAAACTAGATAGATGAAATAATATCATTTAATTATTCCATGTGCATTTATAACAAATACTTATTTTGTAGATCCTAACAGTTTTAATTTCATATATTTCAAATTAGATATTGATAAAGCAGTTAAGTTATATTTAACTGCCCTAAAATTTGCCTTATTAGGTTATCATCACACAAGTAATATTAAATTTTGTTAAGACTTAGAAATTTATCTTAAATAATACTAAGCCATGATTTTAAACACATTTTAAGAAATTTCTACTTTCCAAATACATATGCAAATATAGAAAACTATATTTAATCCCATCCCCATAATAGCTTAGACTGTGCATATGTGTCAGTTATTTAGTTTGAGTAATTTTAATTAAAACGAACAAACCAGTATTACTATCTTTGGTAACTATGATCTTTAAAAATTACATTTCCATGGATTTATAAGTGACACCTTTTCCAATTTATTTTTAAAAGCAAAGAGAATGTGTATATGATCATTGGAAGCCTTAACTGAAGACTCTTTGTCTGTAGGACTCAATTTATCCTTTATGTCTTATTTCTTCCATCTGCACAGAACTTTCAGGACATTAGCTAATCAATACCCACAACTCACCTCTAGATAAGGTCTTTATTGCTCAAGATGAGAAAGCTTAAGAAGAGTTAAGTAACTTGTACAAGATTAGTGTGAATTGGTGCCTGAGCTCGGCTTAGCATACCGATTGACTACCCCCATAGCTATTTCTACATTCTCTGAGCATAGTAGCTCCAGACAGTCCTCTGACAGAGAATCTTCTTTAAATGTGGATCTTCATTACAATGTTTAAACAAAGCTGTCAGCATATTTCTAATTGCACATTTCTACGTATTGCTGACCAACATTTTTCTTAGGGCAGATTCTAGGCTTTTTTTAATTAAATACTTGTTTTCCAGATTCTTATTTTATATACCATATATTGTTGGCTCAATTTTTCTTTCTTATGTTCACTCTATTCCAAAAGTCAACTTATTACCATGTTTTGCCACTATGCTATTTCTGAAAGCATTAGTGTTAGAACTCATTTTATTTTTGCAATATAAAAATATGCTTAGTTGTGGGTCTTAATTCAATTGATGGCTTTTTAAAATAACTCCAAATTATTAATTTCTCTGGATAGTTTCATAAGTATAGTAAAATGCTTATATAACATTTCCAATATTTCAGAAAACCTGCTGTTTCTCATTTTTAAGAAATTGGATATTTACTAACAAATTTATAATTTTATACCATGTGGTCTAGTTACATTTCAGTAGATAATTTCTATTTCAACATATCTACTGTACCTTTATCTTTCTGAAAAGCAAAGACACTATTTTAAATATTACCTCAATGGCATTGTTTATTTCTATGCCTAGCACATGCCATCTTCACTTCAATCTTCTGTATTTTATCCTCTATACCCTCGTATACTGGCTGTGATTTATAGCTCCAGTCAAACCTGTGAGTATCTGAGCTCCTTGGATGCCACATCCATTATTATATTGCCATGGGTTCTTATGACCATTTTGACCATGTTTCTGAAGCAGTCAACATTCATCCAGCCTACAAGTATTTAGCACTACTGCTGTCAGGAACTCTTTTAGTGCTTCTCTACTTTCCTGACTGATCTGTTCTTAATCTTTATTTCTTTCAGCTTGAATCTCTCATCCCACTTCCTGGACCTATTTTAAATCATGCCTCTATTTTATATGTTTTATTTATTTCTTAGCTCAATTTTATGCCCTTTCCATTTTTCTTCTTCTTTTTTATTAACACTCCTTTACCCTATCTGGTGTGAAATAGGGTGTGTATATGACGTCTATTATCCCATTAGTGGATATCATAGTTGTTTTCTACTTATCGACTGACTTCAACGTACTCACCTAACCTTAACCTCTGTGAGGTAATTCACATTATTCACCTTATATTATCACTTATTCACACATAAGCTATGTGTTCCAAATACAAGAGAGGAACATTTTTCCATTTGGCATCAATTGCATTTGTTTCACTTACTTCACCCAATACATATGCCAGCTTCAAGTTAATTTTTCCTGCTAATATTGAAAGATATATATTCTATGACAGTGCAAGTTCAACAGGTCATCCTGAAAACTACATGAGCACAATAGGAATTTTGTGATCATCACCTTGTCATACGTTAGCATTATTTTAGGAAAAGTAGTTGTTACTTATTGATTACTCTCCAAAAAATAAAAAAAAAATCCTTCCATATGTAGCATAGTATCAAATATAATGAAAATAACATACAGCATATATATACATAGCAGCTGATGCTGGATGAGTATTCAAAAAATGTTACTACTTTTCCTTTGCATGTTCCTCACCCATTTGTTGTAGCTGCAGGTACTCCAGCTCTGTGCTGATGGTTAGCACAGTTTTAAATGGGAGCCATGGTCAGAGAGCTAAGTTAACAATCATCCACTATGTCTCATAAAAGAAGACTCTCCAAGAGTACAGTTTAATTTAGAGTTTCATATTTTGAGGATACACATAGGACATGGCTTTATTCCCTACTCCCATTTTTGTCTTCTCTGATGTTTATTGACTTTTCCTAAATTTATCCTTGAAAAACTTTCATCATATTCCGTAGATTCTAGGAAATAAGTATAAGAATGATTTTTACATTTTTTAATGCACGCTCAGTTTTAATTACTGAGAAAAAAAAGTTGTCGCATTCTAGTCTAATTCAAAACTTTGATTCTGGATGTTTTTCAAAGCTCCTCTCACCCAAAATTAAAACCTTAATTTGGCTCTAGGCATCTTCAGGAAAATAATGAGGCATGGTCTATTCCTTAAATCAGTTTTAATTTCTTCCTCCTTTCTGGTTCCCCCAAGCTGGAGGCACAGCTGGGGTGAGTGGTTTAAAGGGAAGATTTATGTAGAAAGTTATATTTGAAGTTATCTTCTGGGTGCTAGAATCCTCTTTATGGCAGCTATCCAAGGATAACTGTAGGCATAGATTATTTGGAAGCCAAATGGAAAATGATAACACTTCACATGGCATGGCTGAGTTCCCTCAGGATGTACCTCCAGCCCTTTTGGTACACTCCTTGCCCTCTTACTGGTGATGATCCTACATTCTCTTAAATTGGGTTTTTTTCAGGATTCCATGTCTGACACCTGCCAGTCCCTGCTTGACTCAGAGAAGATGTCCATACCCTTGAATATACCAATAACAGAAGGCCACTCCATCTCAGCCTCAACACTCTATTTTTGTGTCATTCAAGCCAACATCCGGACCTCTAAAATTTTCAGGGAAAAGAAAATATCATTTACTTTTCAAACTCCATGGAAAATTTGTTAGGATCATGGAGGTTTTCTTTATCATGTATCATTTCTTATTTCTGTCCTGAGCAAAAATTCATTTAGGGAGTAAGATAACAGCTTTCCTCTCCTGCAGGAAGGTTTACTCACTCTAAGTGGTTCTCATAGAACGCCATTTCTTTTTGACATTATCCTTCTATATTTATTCTACAATCTAACTTCACAAAACGTTCTTACATCAATAAACTTCTTAAAATATCATCTTTTTATATAGGGTGATGGGTATAACTGCTTTGTAGTACGGTTTAAGAGATATGCATTTATTTTTTGTAAGGAACTGGAAGAAATATCAGGAATCTCAATGTTACTCTCATTAGAATTTATGACCTATTTTCAATTTTAGAGATTTAGAGGAAAAAGTATGAACATCACAGATAAAATTAGGTTTAATACTCTGCTACACAGATTTTATATCAGTCATTCATTTCTTGGTATGAGTGTATTCTAATAATAGTCTAGTATAAAAATAATACTTAAACTCCAAAACAACAAACTTACAATTTTTAAACCTAACTTCTTATATCTAATAACCCTATTAACTTAATTGTGTAACATGTTTATATCAAAACTTAGAAAGCAAGATTACTAGCTAATAGAGTTGAGAAAAAAAGAAGTTAAAATGTATTTATTGTGTACTTAGGCACATATGAGAAACAAACAGATAAGCAAAATACTGCTATCTGAATAAAAAATAATATTTTTATGATAGCTTCTGCAAAAACAAATTAAAAGGATCTTTAAGTGTTCCCTGATATTATACACATTAAATCTTTGTGAAAAAGTCTCCAAAATCTAATAAACTATACAATATTGAAATGGGTTTCATATAATAACAGAAAGAACAATTTAATTTGTAATATTCAAAGGTCCAAACTTACTAAAAAACAATTTATTAGTAAACATCTAATACTTCCTATAGAGAAACAATTTATTTCCCACAGAGGAAACAACATGTAAATGGAAACCTCACTAAACATACAATCTAGATGTAAAGAGTAGATGCTGACCAGTAATTCAGTATCTAAAAATCAAATGATAAGGAATTAATGGAAAACATTTATTTATGGAATAGTCATTTGTGTCATTATGTTTCATATCTGGAAAACAGAAAAATCCTACAACATGAACTATGTTTCTCAACTTTCATACAAAGGATATGTGTTGGAAATTAGAGGATACTGTCGACAAACTGAAATAAATGTAAATATATATTATTCACCATGGGGGATATTTTCATTAAGAGGAAACTCATTCATTACTTCCAAGTTCCAAGAACTCTTGGTGGAGAAACTATTTATCTAGTAAACTCTGCATGGTAATAAATAGGTAAAAAAAAAATCAGAGAATTGAAGAAATAAGTGAAATATTTTATCTTAAATTTTATCTTTCCAGAAATAAGACTATTAATAAAGACATAGATAATGATGATGATATAGTTCCCACTGTTTTTTTCATCTATTCTTGTCTCAATTTATATCTTACAATTAGATAAAATTTTTTAATAGCATGACCTTAACTCCCTCCAATACAATAGTAAATTAAAATACAAGATCATAGCCTTGAGTTTATAATAGATCTCAAGATATTTTCAATTGTCTATTGTGGTAATTCTATCTTCATATCACACAGATATCTCCATCTCAACATGGCTTGTAATGAATTTGTGTTTGACCTCAAACATTTTCCACCATGTAAGTGAATCATACAACTACATATATAAATCTATTTAAAATGTCTTAACTTTGTATTCTGGTCCCTAGCACAGAGGCAGTGAATGATATTTCATTAGACTACTAATTTAGACTTCCAACATTTAGACTTCTTTGTTTCTTTTCAGATAATAATTAAGTGTAATATTAAGGGTAACCATTACATTCTTTGGCCAATGAAAGACAAATGAAACTGATAAGTATCAATTCGAGGCTGAAAATTTTGATTTTTCCTGTGAAATTTTCCATGCACTTTTTCTCTTTCATGACAAAAATGGATACTAATTTTGAAATAGAGACTCCTGGAATATTAACCTACTTCATGGACAAGAGCATCATGAAGAGGACTTTGAATTGACAAATGAATGTTAATTCTGCTCTGCTACTAATATTTGGGAATGTTTGTTAAGGCATAACAACATAGACTATCCTTACAGTTACTCTATTACCTACGTTAAAAGATAATTGTTAAATATTTGGATTAAAATTAACTTTGAAATCCTATTCTCTTTCCCTCCCCCATCAAATTGGCTTTTAATAATTGTTACTTTCATCTTTCAGTTATCTTTTGAGATTTGCTTTTCTACATCTCCTTAACATTATTTATTTTCACTATTAGCATCTTAAAAGCTTACTTCACATCTTACATTCCTCCAATTTATTCTCCTTAATTTCACAGCAGTAACCCCTTAAAAACAGGAACCTAGGATTATTCCATGACTGATCTCCTTCCCCCAACAAAAAGACTGAGGAGATTGTTACAGTTTGCCAGATCAGTGAACCATATGTCCAACAAGATACAATGAGTACCTATATGCTAGGGTTAATGTTCTTCTAGAACCAAAAAACCTATCAAAGTCCAAAAAACAGACCTCAGTTATAGAGTGAACTGAAGTTGATGAGTAAGGGGTGAGAGTCAAAATATATTGTCATTCTAAGATGCAAATAAGAAGCAGATAACTAAAGGACCAAAGATCCAAGGAGATGAGAACACAGGCCAATGAGTTCACTGGCCAAACAAAGAAACAAACAAAAAATACTGCAGTTTATGTAAAAACCTAGAAACCTAGATAGCAATAACGGAGATAGAAGTTGTTACTCAAGCTTTTGCAAACTTTGCATGGAAAAATTAACTTATCTGTAAAGCTTTCACATTAAAAAAAAAGACCAAAACTCAAGCTGCCTATCAGGTTTCTACTTCTTTGTGGGGCCCAGTGTCCCTGGTTGGCTAGATTTAGTCCATAAAAATTTATTGAGAACTTACTATGTGCCAGGCCATGCACATTGGTGATCATAATGGACAAATCACACTTGCCCATGTGAGGCTAACAGTATAATAGGAGAAAACAGGAAATAAATAAATATAGTAAATAAGAAAGCTTTGTATTATGCTAGAAGTTGATAATTGCTTTGGAAAAGAAGTACAACAGAAGTGTTTGTTGTAGGACAGTACACAATTTGTTGCATTTTCATAAGGTTGTATGGTTGAGGAAGTTTGAAGATGAATATAGTCATTCCAGGTGTAGAAGATATCCCATGTAAAGCAACAGCCAGAGCACAGGCATAAGTGTGCCTGCTGTGTGAGAAGAAAAGCCTAGGGCCACTGTGGTTGAAAGAGAGAACATATGGGTAAAATTATTAGGAATTAATGTTACTGAGATAAGTAGAGATGAGATCATGAAGGATATCATAGTCTATTTAATGACCTTAATTTTTATTCTGAATGAAAGAGGAAAATGTTGCAGGGCTTTGAGAAAAGGAGTGCCATGATTTGACCTATTGTTTTAAAAAAAAATAACTACTTGGGGGAGAATAGATTGTTTAGAGATAAAGGGAGAAGTAGTGAGAACAGTTAAGAGGCTATTTTAGGCATCTAGTGATAATGATGACTTAGATTTGTTACACTGGAGGTAGTGAGATGATGTCATACTATGTACATAGTTTTAATTTAGAACTAATAGAATTTCTATTACATAAGAGGTATGAGAGGAAGAGAAAAGCCAGACTGGCCCCAAATTTCTTTGCCTAAGCAATTAAAAGGATGAAGATACTATCAACTATATTAGGGAGAAGACTAGGGTTCAAATTTGAACATTTTAAATTTGACATTAATATCGAAAGGTTGAGTAGGTATTTGGATTTGTGAGTCAGGATCTCAAAAACCATTCCAGAACATTTATTCAAGAAAAGGAATTCCTCTGGGTTGTCCTTCCATATGCTTATTCTATAAACCTGATATTGTGTTAACAGTGTAAGTCAGTGTCCTATTCAAATATTAAATGTCTTTGATATTTTATTTATTCTGGACAAAATAACACAAATTAACTTTGTCATATAAAACTATGCTTATCATTTACATATATGTTAAATAAGACTCGGAACAAATTTATACAAAAGTTATATGTCTGACTATTGAGAATATCTGTCCTGGAACTGAGTTTTATCATTTTTTCTTTCATGTATTTTTCCCTACCACACAGTAACATAACATTTCAAATATTTTATAATTTCAAATCAAGCATACCTCTAACTATTGATTTTTACTACTGCATGATAATTTTTTTCTCCATAGATTCCATGTATTGCCATTCCTTTGTGATTTAGCTATCATTCTTCAAGTGAATTCACAGTTTCATGTTTGTGCACTATGATCGTAGATGTTTAAAAAGCCGTTTATCATTTAATTCTGACATGTCCAGCATCATTATTTCTTGAAGCAGAACACTTTCAAGAAAGGTCTACACACTTTTCACAATAAATAAATCAAACTTCTAACATATATGAGCCTTACATAAAGTCACACAATATAAGTTAAGCTCAGTGATTGTTGCCTTCAGGCATGATAAAATTAGTACAATCTGAAGACTCTATTCTTCTTTTATTATTCTTCTTATTTCAGGTAAGTCCATTAACATAACTGTAAAGTTCATATCTGAATAAATGCAATGGGGACTTCTATGAATGTATGTGTATATATGTGCAAGAAGTTATCACATTAAGTAAGAGCTCAATATGGTTGTGTTCCTACCTTATTTACTGGCTCAAAGCACATATGCAAAAGTGTATCAAGTATGTCAGGCTTAAAATTTGTATCAAAGATTAAAATCTATGACTGCATAAACTGCATTTAATTCAAAATTAACTTTAGTTTACAAATCCTAAAATGGCAAATCCCAAGATGTTTAAATGGCAAGACTAAGATGTCAGGATAGCCTCAGCCATTAACAGAGTATCTTACACGTAATAACCACTCAGTGGAAGTGCATTCAGTAACTGAATACATGAAAAGAGAATTTCAAAAAGTAACATTGGGGCTTATTAGAAATTATGCTAACTTCTTTTAGCTGTATTTGACTTTCTACAGTCTATAGATCCCCTAATACTTGTTATTAATTGAAAATATTGTTTTTAAAAATGAAGCAACTTAATATTTAATAAAACATTCTGCTAATTTTCTTGATTGACTATATTACTGCAAAGTATCTCTTAGCTAACAAAATATCACCCAGTGAAATGCTTTATTGGTTATTTGGCAGAGGGAGAAGAGTAATACATAACAGTATCAGTATAATAAGGATAAACTATATGAATTACATCTAAAACCTGGTTAAATGTGAAATGGGTCAGACAACCTCACATATTGTTTCTTCTCACGCTAAGTGAATACCTTAAATTTGTGTATTTAGCCAGTCTGGGAAGATTTGAGAAAATAATTTAGTGTGATTCCCTTAACAAAGACTGTTTCAAACTAAATAAGATGTTTATAATTTTACATATGAATACTGTTAATGAAAACAACCTATTTTTCTTTATCTTAATGTGATCCAATTAAAGTTTCTTAAAAATTAGTTTCTGTTTAAAAGTGTATTTTTCAAAGCATACAGAAATGTCAGTTCATACCATTAGGACAACTAAGGAAAACTAAAACATGGGAAGCTTAGACTGTATTTGGTACTCACCAATCCTTAAATAAAGTTAGTGCTTGTAATTTCTGTAAACCATAGCTGTTTTTTAAAAATTTTAAACTTCAATGTCCTATTATTCTATTGTTTTTATTATAAGTACATGCAGGATATCTGCGAGAATAATAGAGTATTTTTACCTGAATACTTGAAGATCATCTATCTCTGTCCAGATTTGAACAGGAGCTATCATTCTGGTGAGTCCAGCTGTCAGCACTATTGTGTTTGGTTTTGTTTTCATGCAATCCAAAGCTTCTATGTAAAGCTGTCTGTTCATTTTGTATCAAAAAAACTCTCTTGAGGTTTTCTATCACACTGAGATGTGCATGTCAGTAAGTCCAGATGATACAATATTTAATCTTTACTATAGAACATATTTTGTGGAAGGATCACTATTGGCCAGTTTATAAAGCTCAGACGGAACATAGCTGATAAATTCAAAAGAGCAGTTGTTATTTATCAGTGCTCTTTAATCTCTCTAGAAAAGTTAACAGTAATACTATCATAAGACATCTTTTTGACTATGTTGGGGTTGTTGTCCATAGAGGAAACTGCATAACAAAACTATTTTTGTATTAGTCACATCTCCTGTATCAGATAATAAATTGTATATATTCTTTCATGGAAATAGATGAAAGACAAACAAGCTTTTCTCTTTTTTTTTTCTTTTTTTCCAAAAGGAAACAGTATTTTAAACGAGGTTGTGAAGTCTGGAAATTCCTTCAGGTAAACATTTCATAAAACAGAAACAAAATAAAAACAATTAGGCTTAAGAGGAAAATAGCCTCTTTTACTTAGCTTTCAAGAGTTATTATAGCTGCTTATTATCCCTTAAAATGAGTTAATAGTTAAATGTGAGGGTCCCTGATTCCTTGCTCCTCTACATTATCTGTATCTCAGAAGGTAAGTTTTAGAAGTGGATCTCTATGGGTTAAGAGAAAAAGCATTTGATTGCTAGTGTTTCTCATGCTTGAATACAAAATTCTGAGTTGACTCCCCCTACTCACTGATTCAGAATTCTAACAAATATTAATAGCTATTTATCTCAATGCAAAAGTGAGTGGTTTTCATTTAAAATACTTCTAAATACATTCTTAAAAGAAAGTTCTGGTATTTTGTTAGTTGGATTGTTGTGTTTAGCCCTTAAATTCAATTTCAACTGACATAACTGACTTCAAATAAACATACAATACCATACTTATGCTACTAGACCATATACTTTGTTTCTTTTTTTGTTTCTTAATCTATGCAGTGGGAATGTTAATTTAAAAAGTTATACAAATACACTATACATTCCTTCTTTAAATTTCTTAAACACTCAGACTTTTTATAAACTAGAAAGTTAAATTATCATCACATGCCTTTTGGAGTTAACTGTTTTGAGAAAACTTGGCCAATTGCATTGCTGAAAAAGTCTCAAAAACCTCTCCACATATTGAAACAACAATTTTAGCTACTCCCAGAAAAACTTAAACAGAAAGATTGCAGCAGTAACAATGTACCAGCAAAAGGAGATCCCACATTAATTCCCATCAGAAGATAGTCTCATGGCTTAACAAATTAAAATGATTTACAACAGATTTTTAGGATAATACAAATATAAATCAGCAAATACTTTCACCACCACCTCAAAGCCTTCTAAATGAATTTAGCCATATTTTGCAAGACTGCCATATCCTATTCCACCCCTTCAAAAACGTAATGTAGGGCTGAGTGAGTAACTGAAACAAGAACTGGGAGCAGCCAGGAAGATTGGGGTTGTTCTAAGGATAGATATTTTCAAAGCCTAAAACATTTACTTGTTATATTTCATTCCAGTTTTATGGTTGGTTTTAGCAGGTGATCATGCCCAGCATCAGTTACTCTGTTATCCTCAGATCTAGAAGTCTTTTATGTAACTATTATTTTTAATTAGTTTTTTTTTCCTCTGTTTCCCTTCCCTGCCATATCCCTGTTATACAATTCAGTTTTCACTTTACAACAGCATATCAAATGACCTTAAATTGATAACATCTGTATTTATTAATGATTTCATATATGAACAATTTACTGTCAATCCCACTTGAGTACTAATTTGGTGGTTTTAGAATTCAAGGATGTAATTCATACTTCCTCAGAACTCTGAAGTCTATTTGAATCTAGGGTTGAAGATACAAACTTATATACTAGTGTTCTTATTTTCCTCTGCAGACAATGTGTGTGTTTGTGTCTGAGAATTTGTATCATTTTATTCACTCTACTTGGGATCTTTGGGAATTTCTGCATTTGCTAGCCTTAATTTCTAATATGTATTTATATGGGTATGGATGTTTTCCATTCTAATTGCTATCCATTCTTTGGAAACTTCTATTAATTGGAAGAATTTCAGTGTGCTTACTTCGTCTAGGACAAAATTTGTCTTATTATTTCTTTTTTTTTCCTCCAAACTTTTTGTGATACTCCCATGGGACAAACAGTTTTCAAATATGGCCCAAACTTTTCTTTAATTTTTCTGAACTTTGTCCAAACTTTTCTCTTATTTTTCATATATGTTATTTTCTTTTGCAATGAAATCTAGAAGAATTACTTGGCTCTGTATTTAAGGTCATGAATACAAGATTACTCAATATTTAACCTATTTTTGGTTTTCATTGGGCATTCCAATTTCTAATTCAAAAATCAAATCTATATTCTTAATATTTGTAGAATTCTCATACTAGAAACCTATAGTTTTGCTTATCAGAATTTTCTTTACTATTCATCACTCTGAAAAAACTCCTCTGAGCCCCCCCTACCTCTTATAATCATTGAATTTGTGTATGGCATATCCAAATATGACTCCTTCCTTTAAAATAGTGCTCTCTTATAAGGTTTTTGAGCTACTGTTTCTTTGGGTTTTGTTTCTCTGTATATATATAAAACTCTTGGCTTTCTGTCATTCAATAATTATGTAAAATTGTTGCTCATTAATGGAGCTTGGTTTTCCCCTTGAACTGTTAGTTATTTGTAATTTTCATGTTTTTTCTGTTATTTTACATAATCTATCATCTTGATCTATGTTCCCAGGTGTTATTTTAGTAATTATTTGACTTTTTAAAATTTGTTTGTTATTGTTTTGTTCAAGATTTTTGTATCTTCTCTATTCAATATTGGATATTTATAATTTCCTAAAAAGGAACACCTAAACAGAAATTTTCCAACTTATTGACATATTCCCTCAGCAAAAAGAAACCTGTTATTTATTTTTTTTAAATAATGGTCTTTTGGTGGTGAATTCTCTTTATTTTTGCTTTTCTTAATGAGTTTTATTTCACCTTCATTTCTGGAAGACTGACTGTAATATGTATTTAATTCTAGTTTGACAGGATTTTCCTTGGAAATGTTTGAAGATATCATTCTACTACTCTTTGGTTTCCTTTATTTCACTTAATAAATATTATTGCTCTTTTAAAAGTCTGTTCTCCCTTCTTTAATATTTTTAATTATCTCCCTCCTCCTGCCCCTAGCAATGTTCCTATGATTCTTAGAAGTGTATGTGTATGCACTGTATCTGTTTTGCAATATATAGTAAAATACTTCCTGTCCCTAATCTTTCCTTCTTTCATTCTTATGAGGCTTTGTCTGTTTTCACTTCATCCATAATTGAGCTTTAGATTTAAGATTCCTACTCAAAGCCTTGGATGCTTACCAGGTTATCTCCATCTTGTGGTGACTTGAAGTCTGATTTTTTTTTCCACCAGTCAGTATATTATAAACTCTACTCAGTATATGCAGTAAGAAAATATTCCAATGGGGGAAAAATGCTGCTAATTTGGTTTTATCTATTTAGGCTCTTTTTTCTCAGATTTTGGCCCAGAAAGTCTGCAATGCCTTGGCAGTATTCAGTTTATTCTTTCAGCACATATTTTTCAATATCTAATAGTCTCTAAATCATATTATAAATTTGTCATCATAAAGCACATATTATAGGGTAATTTCCTTATTAGGAATAGAATATAATGCTGATGTAAATAAGTCAGAGAAATGTAGTGAAAGATTCCTGAAATGATATAAGGAGGAAGGGGCACAAATTAAACTGATATATCAAGGCAAGGGTGAGAGTGCTAGTCATGCACGCACGCGTGCACACACACACACACACACACAAAGAAAAAAAATAAGATCAAGAGAGATCAGAAGCACATATGCCAACATGTTAACAGTTGCCATGGCTGAATCTGGGCCACAGATACATGAATACCTATTATTCTATTTTGTACTTTTATGTTTGAACTCTTTCAACATTTACTAAAAAATGAAAGAAAAGAAAAGAAAATAGCCCTAGCTATAGAAGACCTAACTCATATGTCATTGTTTCTGAAGAGTTTTGCATTGAAATAGAATTATTCTCTTTCTTTGCTCCAGTCTTTCAACATTCTCTTATATTCCTCTTTTGCTATTTAACACACTTCATCTTGTGTTAGTATTATTTGTGCATATCTCAATTCCTTAGAGATGTGGGGGAAAAAATCCAAGTCAAGTACAATGCAGAACCACCTACAAGGTTCAGAGCAGTCCTTTAAACATACTAAGCATTCAAGGCATATTTATTTTCTTAAATATAACTGATATCTTCAAAATGGAGTCAATTAGACACAAAGATGTGCCACTGAGGTCCAACTTCAAGGAGGAAAATGATGCCCACATGGAGGGACTGTGGTTAGCAGAGAGCCACCAGCTATTAGCTCCTTTAGAGTCAGCCTTGGCTGTAGAGATATACCTATCCTGAAATCATACCCTTTCTGGGTGTGCCTATACTTGTGTCTGAGGCAGGTCGGGGTAGGCACTGTTGGCACCAGAGCTTCTTATTGACTAGGCTGAGGCTTTCCTGGACCTACAACAAAGTCTCACTTTTTACTTTGGGGCAAGTCCTTCTTTACATAAGTGATGATTCTTAATAATCTTGTACCCTGTTATAAGCTTAAATGTCTCCTGGCAAAATTCGTATTTTGAAGTCTTCAACCCCTATACTTCAAATATGACTATATTTGGAGATAGGGTCTCTAAAGAGGTAATTAAGAATAAATGAGGTCATTATGGTCGGCCCTAATCCAAGACTGGTGTCCTTATAAAAAGAAAAGATTAGGACACAGACACTCATAGAGGGAAGATAATATGGAGACACAGGAATAAGACAGCCATCTACAGGTCAAAAAGAAAGGACTTCAGAGGAAGCCAGTCCTGCTGATGCATTGATCTTGGACTTCTAGCCAGAATGTGAGGAAATAGATTTCCATTGCTTAACCCACCCAGCCTATGATACTTCCTTAATGCATCCCTAGCAAATTAATACATACCCTAACTCTGTCTAAGAATCTGTTTTTTTTTTAAAGTTCGATATATGATATTTGGAACCAAAAGTGGTCCAAGAAATTAGTCAATAAGATGGAATTTTGGATGACTCTCTGTGATTGTTTGGTTGGCAAAAAAAGACTCTATCACCGGTGGTAGATACAGCAAACCTCTGACACAAGCTGGCAGTCCAGTTGTTGAAACTTTCACCTTTGGATGAACTGGGATTGGGTATAGATGAAAGAGATTGCAAAGTGGGTGTGTACAAGTCATCTGAGATGTATGAAATAAATAGTCACTGTAAGGCTAACGGTCTCAGATATCTACTGCTAAGTATTATTGATAAATAATAGAAAGTAATGAAGAACTGAGGGCTGATAACAGTGAACTGAAGCCCAGACATGAAAGCCAGAGGGACTTTTTGTTGCATATAAAGAAGCTCTCATCTCCTGCAAAGGGAGAGTGGAGAAAATGAAGCAAAGCCCAGTACTTAAAGAGTCAAACTGTCTATAAAGTTCAGCCAGTTAAATGCCCAACTATGGCAGGTAGTGATAACAGGGTCTGGTCTTGATTTTGAAAACCTGAAACTATGACACATGGAATGAAGGCATCTGGGTGAACACTCTCAAATATTTTAAATCTCTGACACATTTTAAAATTCTGAGCCAGACAGACTTCTTTCCTTACTGAGAGCACTTTATTTGATCTAGAAGACAATACAGAGGACTTTTACTCCCTCAGGCAGCAATGCAACTATGTCCCTCTCAGAATTTTTTACCACCTCCCTTCAGGGTCACTTAGGACTATAACTAAGGGGTAAATTATAGTTTATCCCAGCTGAGGACAAGCTGGAGCTAATTACAGAATAAGGGAAATATATACCTTAAAAAAGCTGCAAGGTCTAACCAACATCTGATAGGAGATAGGGAATTATTCATGTGACAAAGTGTGAGGGTATTTGATCAGACGGGCTGAAATTTAAAAATTAAAAGTCGGGAAAATTCTCACGCACAAGCTCAGCAATTAAAATATTAAAATGATTGTGGTAGATGGTGATGAAAAAAATAAAATAAGGTTCAAAAAAGTGGGCATACTGGAATGGCTATACTCTCTACAGCCAGAGGATTCATCAGTCTATTAAGTTCAATGAGAAAGTTGAAGGACACACCATTTACCAGAGGTTCTAGGAAAATTCTGCTAAGAGTGACAGACCAGCATCCCTAGATCACTGGTGTTTTTTCCCTGTAGACCAGGACTGATGACAGGAGAAGCTGACATAAATTTGGCTTACTGGGGATGGTATGACCCTGCAACTATTAAAACCAGGCAGTGAGATTTCACCCAGAAGCTAAGGTCACAATTACCGTATCAGGCATTAAAGTAAGAATGGTAGCGATGGGGACAGAGAGGGTGACTATTTATGGACCGAAGCATGACGTCTGTTTCAAAGGGATCTAGTTTCTGCCACTGTTAAATGTCCAACCGATCAACAACAGAGACCAGTCTGAGTTCCACACTATGACACCACTTCTCCAGCACATAAACTGCCCACTTGATGGCAAATTTACTATGGTGTGATCATTTCAGTCTGTTAGAGCCAATAGTTTATTCTCAAAAGAATACAAACTTATGGCTATGGATTTCTTACCTGCTCACAGGGATTCAGCAAGCATCTGACAGCACTAGATCTCACAAAAAAATTATGGCAGACAAGGGCAACTACTAAAGAACAGAGGAGTTGCAATAATGGACTAGTAACTATAGAATCCACTGATCGTATCATATAGGATACCATCCAGAAGCTTCCTGCAAGATAGAACATCAGATCTACCAACTAAAGACACAGCTGAAGCAAAAGAGAAAATAAAGCCCGGTTATTTCAACCTGATGTGGGAAAACAACAAAGGGCACTGTCTGCAAAGGAATTGTTAGAATTGCATCACAGTTCTTTCTCTGTTTAATCTTGCTTCCCACTTCCTTTCACAGATGTTAACCACTAACAAATGTCAAATAGCTGAAACTCTGATTCAGGGTCTGCTCCCAGAAACCATGTAGCGCACTCATGCAGGGGGTGTCCAAGATGACCAAATACAGCAGTGTAGGAAGGAAATACTAGAATTTTCATACATCTTTCAACTCAAAATCTCTCTCACTCTCTCATACATAATTGTGTGTGTGTGTGTGTGTGTGTGTGTGTGTGTATAGATATTAGTATATGTACTGTGTGTATAATATTCATACAATTAATAAATATCCATATCATAGTTTTCGTGTTTAAACACATGTTCTTTCACTTCCTATATGCACATCAGTAGGCATAGTGGTTAAGAAAGAGGCCTCTAGAATCAAGTCATGTCTAAAATACTGAATATAAACCCTGAACCTAGCTCTAACCCTGCACCTAGCCCTAAACCTGCACCAAGGCCTAACCCTGAATGTAGCCCTAACCCTGCAACTAACCCTAACCCTGCACCTAGCCCGAACCCAGCACACACACAAAAATGTAAATAAAAGAAAAGAAAAGAAAAGAAAATACTGAATATATTAATCTCCACTTTAGTAAGACAATCTTTCTGTGCTTGGTTTCTTCATTTAAAAAAAATGAGATTATCTAGTTTATAAAATTGTAATTGTTGATTAAATTAATAGCACACAAAATGATCTATCCAATAAAAAAAAAACTCAACAAGTTGTAATAATTATTTCCACATATTTCTTTTTAAATCAAGAGGTTCATGGCCCAGAAACCTTGTAGAATACTAAAAGATAGTAAAAGGAATTTGCTATTTCCCAAATATTTTGGTAGAAGGAAATAAAGGGAAGCCAGTTAAGAAGAAATGTATTTTCTAGATATGACATCTGATGAAAGAATAAAACAACTGTCTATTTGAGGGTGTGGCTAAGCACAATACAAAATATTAAATGTGATATTTCAAAGTCTCTGAGATGGCAAATTCCAGAAGAGCACTGACTTTATATGCCTAGTTCTATCACCATAGTGTGTGACATGTATGTGTCAAAAAAAATACTAGCCAGATGACTGAATTATCAATCAAGCTTAAGCTCTATATTCCCATGAACATATCAGTAGTTATACTTTTCAAACTCCATTAAGGGTTCTAAATCATCAGTGGGTCAACTAGATCACAAATATCTGGCATAATACAGAGTCTAAGGGAATATATGTGCAGAGTTACAAATGACCAAATTAACAGGACTTTTTGTATCTACTCAATATTAAGATGTGAGATTGCTTCTTAGAGTTTGTCAGTTCTTCCACACATATAAATATATACAAACGATTGCTCTCACAAATAATAATATACTCAGCCTCATTTTTAACACACGTCATATATGTATGTTGGAACTAAGTTTACATGTCTAATTTATTATTTGTTTATTAAATAAAATACCCTTTTTATTGTAGGATATGTGCAAATTAACACATATGTTGTTTATGCTAAAAATCTTCAGGATTCTAGACTTCTTGTGAAAGGAATAGATCAAAAGTGACATTTCAGCCTTGAGCAGTTTGAAAAATGTTACACTTTTTATTCTTCATATATTTGCTCATTTTATTTTCATTCTTATATCAATCTTTACCAATGGTTAATTTAAATGTTACTTTAAAAAAGCACTATTGGGAATCATAGAAAATACATTTCCCAATGCTATATCATATGATCACCTACATGGTTTATTAAGGGAAATGAAGTAAACATCTGAATTATGCCTCAAATGGCCTTGAAAGAACATCTTGTCATTACAAAAACTCATTTGCAGTAACAAAATGGAAATGCCAATACCAATTTAAAATGAAATATTTTAATGAAAATCATATTTTATACATATATAGCATATAGTTCAAAATAAATCTGAAATGACCATCTTCCACACTCCTAGAAGAAAACCAGGTGCTCCGATTTCTTCTTCCATTGTTAATGTGGCTGAACATTAGATTTATTAGAAATAGGGTTTTAGAGGATATCTTATAGCCATATTAAAAGTCATAGAGAGCTAGGACCAGTAATCCCTACATAAAATGGCTAATGAATAATATAGCTATCATTTATATTTTCAGATTTTAGCTAGGGCTCAGGCAGTGATTTCCTCTTGCACTAATCCATCTCGTATCAGTGAATTCAGTTTAGTAAATTGCTTCAATTTTGAAAGATTAATGCATTTCAAAACTAGTATGTCCCATCCTAATGCATTTTCTTTCCACAAATAACAGATTCTACTGTTGATTTTTTGGTTTGTTTGTTTTAATTTCTGACAATCTCAAATAATTCTGGTGAAGTAGCAGATACAGTCAAACCACCCTAGTATCTCAAAGGGGCATATGTGAAAATGTACATTTCATGGCGTAAATTTAAAGAGTAAAAATAGTGCATGCATGTGTGTATACACATATAGTATATGTATGAATATGTGTATATATATATATGCATGTATGCATATTTAAGTATTAGCATTTACTATTTTACTGTTTACACTCTTTAAATACATAGATACAGATAGTATTGCCTCTTTTGCTTTCTTTCTATAACTATTTTCCTACACCCAAAATCTACCTTCTTCAGGGTGCAATAAATCGAGTTACTTAGTTGAAAAAGACAGTAAGTCCAATTTTTATGAGTATGTACAGTGTGTCAAGTTGATTAACCCTTAGTATAACATCAGGATCATTGGACCAATTTTTTGTTTTGAGTTTCTTTTTCCAGGAGCTCTGTTTTCAAGCATTCATATTTCTCGAATTTATTCTCTCTTAGAGTCCTTTCAAAGAACCAAAAGGTAATTTATCTATTTTAATAGAATATAACTATTTCTATCTTGCAATTACCATTTGGATCCACTGAATTCTGTCATAAATGGAAAATAAATTATGGAATCATAGTGACTTTATTTTCCCTGTATTATGAAATATTTTTCTATTTCATTATTCTAAGAATTGCTTTATCATTATTCAAGATTACATTGAATATCCCAACTATGCTGAAAAAGAATAAGTAATAAGAAAACAAAAGAATGATGCAATGACTCAGAAGAATGATGTAAGAGTGAAATAAACTGTCATTCTTTCATTTTCTTATTGTCTTACCTGAACTATTGCATCATCTTTTAAGAAGGAATTATAAAAGACTAGGACAGCATCTTTGTAGTCTGCTTTCATATCCTTGAACACAGTTGAGAATTAGAAGTTTTAATTTTCCAACCATGATGGCAAAGAGAAGAAATCTGATATTCCATAGTTATAAGATAAATTCAATCACAAGATGCATGTAAAGAAAAACAAAAGCAGCACTCAGATTCTAATAGTATGGTGAAATTTTTCATATTAATGAAATCTCAGACTATGTGTCTTCAGATGATAATATCTTAAATAAATTTTCTCAAACTTAAGAACTAATCATTAAACAATATATTTTCAAGAACAAGAATATAAATACAGTATTCTCCTCCAGTTAGTCATTTAAAGGAAAGTATATTACAAAATAGTTTAGAATAAGAATCTGAATGATCTCATGTTGTTAAAAGGATATATGACAGTATTGTTTCATCTCCAGTGATGTTTGTGCACAAAAATTCACTGATTAAAATAGTTTTACTGTGTTTGTTATTATGTATGTTTTATTTAATAAAGGTGCTTTTAGTAATTCTTTATTCTAATACCTGTAAGTTATTTGTAAAGTGACTTAAAATATGGACATAAAATTAAATAAAATTAAAAGATTTCATGCTGCCCAGAACATTGATGACTATTTTTCCTGCAATCTGAAGGTTAAATACTCACCTCATTAATTTTTCATAAAAATCCAATGAAAAATCAATTCCTTTGCATTTCCATGTTGAAACTGAGTTTACTTGCCTAAGATTATACAGAATAAGTGAACATTAAAGGCAAAACTCAAAACCATATTTCCTAATTCTAACTTATACATTATTTTGTAATGTAGCCTCACTTCAAAGGAGAAAAAAAAAATCACCTAAGTCCTCTGACAATTCCCAGGAACTCTTACTAAAGAAATGGGACAGGGAAAATTTTAATATTCAAAGGAATAGTAATGAAATTGAAGTCTTCATTTCTTTATTATTTTCATGTTTTTGGTATTTACTTTCTGAAAAGTTTTCATATACTTGTGATAATGTGGCAATATTTAGACAAAGGAAAAGAGAAGCCATGTTTTGTCTGTCCTCAAGAAATTGTCCCTAATTAACAAACTCTGGCTTAATTTCTTGGAACATTTATAAGAGTTTAGAGGGTAGTTCCCAAGAATAGTACAGATTAAACAATTAAAATTGTTACAAAGAATAGGTTAAAGTGGCTTTAAAATCATGCAGGGAAACATTTGAATATAAACCTCCCTTTACGTTGAAAAAATATTGTATTATCTTATTAGATTTTGGTTAATAGTATATGTAAGGTAACA
Source organism: Camelus dromedarius (assembly GCF_036321535.1). Taxonomy (NCBI): domain Eukaryota; kingdom Metazoa; phylum Chordata; class Mammalia; order Artiodactyla; family Camelidae; genus Camelus; species Camelus dromedarius. The sequence goes on along the minus strand of NC_087437.1, from coordinate 36,575,045 downwards.
AGTTAGTTTAAATTATGTTGCAAATGCAGCACACTAAGGGAATGAATTAATATTTTAAAATTTGGAATAAATACATACATTGCTTTGATATTATAGGTTTTGTGCAAATATTTGCTGAATAAACTAATAACTCATTTGGAAAAAGATTTCTGGTCAGGTGATGGTTAATTTTATGTGACAACTTAACTGTACTAAAGAATGTCCACATAGCTGGTAAAATATTATTTCTGGCTGTGTCTGTGAAGGTATTTCCAGAAGGCATCATCCTCACCAGTATGGTGGATATCATCCCATACACTGAAGCCTGAATAGAATAAAAGGGTGACGGAAAGGTGAATTTGCTCCCTGTTAGCCTGGAACATTCATCTTCTCATGCTCTTAAACTTTGGCATATCTGGTTCTTGGGCCTTTGGACTTGAATTGAGACATAAACCATTGGCTCCCCTGGTTCTTAGGTCTTCAAGTTTGGATTAGAACTACATCTCTGGCTTTCCTGGGCCTCCAGTTTTCAGGCAGATCATGAAACTTCTCAGCCTCCAAAATCATATGAGCCAATCCCTAATAATAAATCTATTTCCATTTTAAATACCTATATTTATATGTTTATCTTTATGTGTATGTTTATCTGTATTTAAGAGAATATCTAGTGATAATGATACTATGATGATAACTAGTGTTTATTGTTTACTATATATTCAGCACCTTGTTAGGCACATAGTTTATTGAGTATATGATTCACAACATTAGAAATGTTAATGAAAGGTAGATAGATTTCAGTACTAAATAGGGTGGTCAGGGTAGGACCCACAGAAGAGGCAAGAGCTGGGCAAAGAATATAAGGAAAGAGGGAACAAGCCTAGTGAATTCTCGAGCTAAGACTATTCAAAGCAGAGAGAACAGAGTGAAAGCACAGGCTCTGAGGTATTGTGTGCCTGCCTGCATGGGGTGTTTGAGGAAGACAAAAATAAGCCTATGTGATAAGAACAAAATTAATACAGAGAAGAGTGATGGCAGAAGAGATCAGAAAGGTAATGGGGCAAATTGTGAGGCACCTTAGCAGCAGGACGATGAAACATTCCAGTTGCCCAAGACAACGTTTTTTATGTCTACTGTTCTCTAACTCCTTCTTTCATTCTCTGATTGGTTTGAATCATGTATTACATGGTCACCCTACTTACAGGGTTTGTAGATATCTTACCTTTGGCTTTAACAACGAATGTAAAGAGTAGCCATGCAGAGTTTTAAGCTGAAGAGTGATGTAATCTGATTCATGTTCTAAAAGATTCACTTTGGCAGCTGTATATTTGGAGTTTAAGCTCTTGAGTATCAGTAGGGAGAACTCTTCAGAAAGCTATTATGGAAATCCAGGTAAGAGGTGATGGTGGCTGAGGCTAGAGTGGTAAAAGCAGAAATGGAAAGAAGTGCTTGGAATTTAACGCAGTTTAAAGAGAACTGACACAATTTCATATATATTTGAGTCAGTGTTTTAAAAATAATGAATTCTAGGATATAATAAAGATTTTTTTTTTTGCCTGAAAAACTAGAAAGAATTCTCTATCCACTGAAATAGTAAAGCTTGTACATAGATCAGGTTTTTGTAAGATGACTGAGTCTATACATGAACATTTAAATTTAAGTTATCTAAAAGACAATCAGATAGTGGTGAATGTATGTTTTAAGCATGATAATTTAAATTATAAAAGAATTAGGGGTTAAAGAGATAAATTTGAGAGTTGTCAGCACATAGGTGGTATTTAAGCCATGAGGACTAGTTCATTAAGAAATAGGCCTGGGGCCGCTTTAATTTTAAAAGTCAAGAAAGAGAAAGGTGCAGAAATAGAGGCCAAAGAACAACTCCAGTATATGGGAGAAAATCCAATAAAGTATTCGGTCCTGAAAGTCAAGGGAAAAAAGATACTAAGGAGAAAAGAACTGTGTCAAATGCTTCTGAAAAATCACATTAAAACCAGGATGCAAATAGACCACTAAATTTAGGAAATTGTATATCGTTAGTGACACTGATACAATCAGATTCAGTGGAGTGATAAGAGGTCAAGATTGATTGGAATGGAAGTAAGAGAGAATGAGAGGAGTGAAACTAGAGCCCTCAAGTCCATCATCAGAAAAATAAAGCAGACCAATGAAAAAAGAAAAATCTTAATAGTAATCCATCAAGGACCAGACTGCAGTGAAGATAGTTTAAACCATTTATTTACTTCCTTGGTCCTTTTCCTATTGCCACCATTCATTAGGTAAGTGACATTAAGGAAGATAGTAAATTCTCTAAATCTAAATTTATAGTAAAATATATGTACTATTATTACCCACTTCAGCACATTGATAGAGATGGTAGTGTTCAACAGAGTAAGGTAGTGTTCAATAGAATTTATTAGACTAAGGTCCTCTATTGAAAATTTCTAAAACATAGTAAGTTCTCAAAAGCAATCACTTTTGTTTTTGTTGTTACTAGTACTGTTGCTGCAACTATTGCTACTACTATTCTCTTTAACTGCCATCAGTTTTTAGTTAATCAAGGGGTGGTGGGTAATTCTCTGAATCATCTTTCTCCATACATGTTTATACTTCTCTTATTCTTCCTGTCACCATCCTTCCTACATCTCTTTCTCTGAGGCCAAAATCAAACTAATAAATAAGCACACAAAGCAAACATCTTCTTGCTTAATCTTTGTAAAGAACTAGGTATTCCTATATTCTTCTTCAAAGTACATTCATGAAATAATTTCCTTGATTAATAATATTTTTCATATCTTGTAACTTCCTCCCAGGGTGAAGTTACAGCAGAAAGATAAATTTGAAGGCAGTAGATTTGTTAGCTGTGTCTCTAATGGTCTACCCTTTCCTGGTTCCAGATCTTCTCATACCTTGAACACTATACTTAACATGTCCACCTCTTTTTTTTCTTCACTAATTCTTACTTGTTTTACTCCAGGGTCCCACACTCCAGTGCCTTTCAAAGGCATCTGCATGCAAATTCTTCCTAGCCTACATAAACATTAAAGGTATACAGAACACTTATAAAACCTGTATTTTTTAAAAGTGGTAGTGGTGAGTGTAGGGGAAGAAAAACAATTTAAACATTTGTCCATCCTCCCATTGCCTCTCTTCCAGGCCTGGCGCATTGAGCATTCTGACATTCTCATCTTTGGAATGAAAGAGAATCATGTTAAATATGACTCATCTTCACAGATTACAAACCTCACTGTTTCATCTCATTTACTTAAATTATTAATCAGAATTGCAATTAGTTATCATTATCTTTGGTACTTCTACTGAATAGAACACCTAGATTCTAAGATATGATCTTTTTTATTTAACCTTGATGTTCTGAGTAGTAACATACTTACTGCTCAAAGTTCTCAACATTGTAAAAAGAACTACGAAAAATTAGGACAGCAGGTGAACTTGGAGTTATTTAAAGGCCATAGAAGTATCAAAATAACCAGGGACTACCCTTTACTCCAAATCAATCCCTAAAAATAAAACAAAGTGTTGTAAAGTAGCCAGAATGAGATTCTTTTTATTCTCCTTGTGAAGCTGAGAAGGGAAGCGCCCAACCCAATAACAAACGAATCACCTTGTCAAAGCTAGCTTGTTTCTTTATGGGCTGCTACATCAGAAGATTTATGCTAGAGCTTTCAGTAAAAGGGGATTTGGTAGGATTATTCTCTGGAGACAAAGGAAATTATCTCCTAATATTTAGAAACAACCATGAACACAGAGACTAGTGCCTAATTCTGCTACAAAGATGAAAAATGTAACTAAGAGTTATACAAACAAGAAGAAAAGCATAGTGCTCATTCTATTGGAATTTAATTAGAGATTGTAAAAGATTTCACTAGTATCTGTGGCTCCTATGAAGAGAGAGCATTTTCCAACTCAGTACAGAGCACCAGCAACAAATAGAATCAGATGGACATTTGACCTGACCTGGGACATCTCTCTAAGATGGTCAGCAGCTGTTTTCGTAAGATCTTCCTGTTCCTTCCCACTCCGTATCTCCAGCAATAAAGGAGACTGGCCTTAAAGATGGGATTAGCTGCTGTCACAAAGTCAGATTTTTGCCTTTTTTCTCCCTAACTTCTATCACTATTAAACTAGAGAAGTATGGCTTAAAATCTGCATTTGAAGGAAGGAAAGATACAAATTTTCAAAATAAGTGTGAGATTGAAGTTTTAAACCAGACTTGACTTTTCATAAACAAAAGTGACCAGAAAGGTATAGAAAGTGTCAAGGATATTATTCAAGGAATGAAGAATGAGGGTATGACGCAGAACAGCTGGATAGGAAATACAAATAACATTTTAAGCATATACTACTTTTGAGATTCCTTTATAGACTAGGTTATATCTAAATACAAGAATATAATACGTGACATATAGGGAAATAGGGAAAGAGAGGGCTGATATATCTTCCAGTTTTATTGTGCTATAATTAATAAATAAAAATTATATTTATATATTTTAAATGTACAACACAATGATGGGATGAATATATATATGTATACACTGTGAAATGATTACCACAATCAAGCTAATTAACATATCTATCATTCACAAACTTATTTTTCCCCCTATGAAAGTGCAAAGCTACGAGATGAGCTTAAATTAACTCTTCAGGTTTAGGCAGAATTTAAAGGAAAGATAAAGGAGCAGACCTGTGTTTGAAACTAAAACTATCTCATTCCAAGCCTTTAAGTGATCAAGGTACTAAGTGGCTGTACGTAATAGATTTAATCTAGTGTGACTTTAAATCCAGTAAGGTGGCCTCTGAATCAAAAATATCAGTGGTGAATCTTGTAAAACCCTTTTCTTACACCTCAGGAAGATTTAAGGGCATGCCTCACAGACTCACGCAGCTAGACAACTTTACACCTTGCAATTCACAGCTTTGTACTTTATCATAACAAGCCCAAAGAAGCCATTTAGTACCTGCAGCATTCTTCCTGGAATCCTCCGAGGCCACATCCACAAGTTAATTAGATATCATTTCTACTTTCCAGAACATCTAAAGTAACAGAATTGACAAGCATTATTTCACCTTTCTCTTTTACTCAATAACAGTATCATTGTCCTTCCAGCCTTCACCAATATTCCTAACATTCAGATTCAAAGGTAATTCCACAAGTTTTAGGTTTTTGTTTCAGTAATATACTGTTTCTAAAACCAAATTTTGTTGCAGCTGCATATTGTTGCATAACAAGCCACCCGAAAACTTAGTATCTTAAAACAACAGCCTCATAAGAGTGTTGTCCAAAAGCTGCCTCAAAGATGACCTAAGGTAGGGAAAGGACTTCCTTGGAAAGACGTGTGGGCTTGTTTCACATTTTGTCTCATTGAGTTGACTATAAATTGAATAAAAGGAACTCACAACATTTTCAAAAGATTAATCCACTGGACTGAAAGGGACAGGGACAGTTTAAAATGAAGAGTGGCCCCTACACTCTTAAACGTCCATGAACAGGATCCAAACTGAAAAGTTATGCAGCTGCAAATTTGGAATATTTCTAATGGGAAAAGGCAGAGCCAAGAGCTCAGAGAGTAAAACCAGGAGTCACAGAAAATCATTCCTGGGGCACAGGACTGAAAGCTAATCAAGGAACTGGCAATGAAAACCAGAGATTTCAGAATTGCTCTGAACTAATGACTTCTATGTGCCTCCCATTTCCCTCTATTTGTAAAAGTAAGTGTACATTGTACTTTCCCTACCCATCATTTTATTTGGGTATATGGAGGGCACAACACTTTGAATTCTGCTACATATTTTTTAGATCAATGGAAATCTCACTTTAAAAACAACCTCTGCACCTGCATCTCCTGATACACAGGAAATATTTCTGGTTTTGAGTATGATGATTATTGAGATAAATCTTTTGTGTCTTATAGGGAGGAAGGGTATTTTGTGTGAGAGTTACATAAGTAATTGTGGCTAGAGGGTGGAATGTTGCAGATTAATTAATGATAAGTGTAGATTCTTTGTCACTCCTCTCAAAGAAATGTGTAATCTATTTCTCTACCCTCTTGAACCTGAACTGTGTAACTGGATCGAGGACAGTTCAATAGAATGCAGTGGAAGTGACTCTGCCAGTTTTTAAGTGGACTATCAAGTTCTTTGCCTCTCTCTCTCTTTTCAAAATTGTTACTCTTATCTTTTTATTGAAGTATAGTCAGTTTACAATGTTGTGTCAATTTCTGGTTACAGCATAATGTTTTAGTCATAGATATACATACATATACATACATATATTCATTTCCATATTATTCTTTTTTTAGGTTACTATAAGATATTGAATATAGTTCCCTGTGCTATACAGAAGAAACTTGTTGTTTACGTATTTTATATATAGTAGTTACTATCTGCAAATCTTGGAACTCCAATTTATCCCTTCCTACTCCCTTTATCTCTGGTAGTTGTAAGTTTATTTTCAATGTCTGTGAGTCTGTTTCTGTTTTGTAAATAAGTTCATTTGTGTCCTTTTTTTTTAAGATTCTATATATGAGTGATATCATATGGTATCATTCTTTCTCTTTCTGGCTTACTTCACTTAGAATGACAATTTTCTGGTCTACCCATGTTGCTGCAAATGACATTATTTTATTCTTTTTTATGGTTGAGTAGTATTCTACCATATAAATATACCACAGCTCTTTTATCCAGTCATCTGCTGATGGTCATTTAGGTTGTTTCCATGTCTTCGCTAGTGTAAATTGTTCTGCTATGAACATCGGGTGCATGTTTCTTTTTGAATTCAAGTTCCCTCTGGATATATGCCCAGGAGTGGGATTGCTGGATCATATGGCATGTCTGTTTGTCTTCTCTCTTGACATTTAGCCTGCTACGCTATGGGAAAAAGCCAAGGTAGCCATGGGGAAGAGAATTTAGGCCCCAGATGATAGTACCAGCTGAGCATTCAGCCAACAACCAGCCACTTGCATTTACAGTTTCTAGCCCTTGTCAGGTTACTCCACAAAGAACAGAGATGTGCAGGTCCCACTGAGCAGTGCTCAAATTAAAAAAAAAAAAAAAAAAAAAAATCAATGGCAAACAAATTGCTGTTTGAAAACTTACTATTTAGGGTAGCTTATTTGCAGCAGTAAATAATCAAAAACCAGCTCTCACCTCTTTCCCTTTGATGACAGTGACAGAAAACAATGTGTGTTAGAGTAAATTAGAATTTTAAAAAATCTTTCTAGTACTATTTTTAAATTAATTACACATGTGAGTTACATGTAATGCAGATATTCACTAAATGCTACAAATATATTTTCCCTCTTTCTTAAGTTGGAATGTGTTAATACCAAATTATTTTCATTCATTTGATATTTATTTCAATTTGACAGTCTTCTAAATTTACTATATAATAAGTTTAATGATATTTGTACGTTGTATCCATATAAAAATGAAATTGTGTTTTCAACCTTGCTATCATTAAATTGTCGTGACAAAAATAACCTTGAAACAAAGCCTTACATAATGAGTCATAATATTTTCATTGTTATTGTTACTTGAATTTGATGGTATTCTCTGACAGTTTACACACTTGTGTTTATTTGCATTAATTTAATCTCATCAACTTCACAGATTCTTTATGTTTAAATTAGTATGCCATCTAGTGACAAAAAATTAAATATAACAAGCATACTCAAGTCATCTTAGGAAGACAATGAATGATAGTACACATTTGGTTGACCTAGTACTGAAAATAAGTTATACCTTTTAAAATAAATTATTTTCAATTTTGGAAAACCATTTAAAATGCCATCACCTTTAAGATACTCCATGTCATACATATCCAACATATCCATATCTGTTACAATCTAATGCCACTGTCAGGAAAATGAGCTGATTCTTAGTATACTCTGTCAAACAGTCATATTTCTGTACTATAACACAGATAACATGTTTATCATTTTATATTTGATATTCTGTTTTTTTTAATAAAAGAATTTGCTAACTTGTTTTTTATCAGTTAACAAAAATATCTAACATTTTTGTCTCTACAGAGTGCTTTTTCAGATGAGGATATCCTTAATATTAATACATATAATGCAAATTATTTTTCCAAAAATAAAACATTGCTTCCATATATCTTATACACTGTCTATCTGGGCCATTTTACAAATGTAGGTATTGACACTAAGAAAGAGTATGTGACTTATCTCTGATAATAAGGGGCAGAAATAGTTTTTGAAAAGAGGTCTTCTCATCCAAAAATCAAAATTAAAACTCTGATAATAAAATTTCAAATACAAAATATAGTATAATATTTGACATAGAGTTTGTGGCTAAGGTTTTTTTTTTCATCCTTGTATTTCTTTTTTTTCCTTATAATTCTAAGTTCCCATTCCTTTTTATAACCAAAAGACTGACCATCTTTCATAGGAGTGACATAAAATATGGATATTCTATAGCAATTTCCCCAAACTTACCCTTTGTATTGTGACTTCAAAGAGTAAGCAATTTAGAGTTTATAAATCCTTTTTTTTGCCCTTTTTTTTTTTTTTTAAAGCTACTTTGAGATTCTAATAAAGTCTGTGGAAACATTCTCTTTAAAAAAATCCTTCTAAAGTCCATCAAAGTGATCATTAGGGATACTGCATAAGGGAAATGTGCCATTAAGGATTACCTCCATTTACTTGCCAATAGAAGCTTCTAAAACATTTTTCCTTTTTTAGCATATTTGACAAATTTTCCTTCAAATATGATTATTATCTTCTCTAAAAAAAAATGTGCAGCAGCTGAGAATTCTGCTTTGTTTATATATCTATGTACCTGAGGAATATCTTGAAATACATACATATATGTATATGCATATTAATACTGAACTTATCTTTTGTAGTCTTAAATATTGTAAAGAAGCCACTAATTATATGCATGATTAGCATGTTTTTCAAAATGGAAAAAAAAATACAAAATTACTTAGCTTTTAAATACAAAGCTTTATGAAAAATAAACTATTTTCAATATTCCTTATTATTTGCATTTATCATATCAAGAGCTAGGCCTTGAGGACCTGATCGAAGAGTTCAACCTAAGGGAATTCCCAACCAGGCAGTAAAAAGAAACAACACCTTTTCTAGTCCCAGGGGTTGTACAGGAGAGAGCCACAGATAAAAAAGCAAGAATCTATGCAGATGTCTTAATCTGACTTGCACAGATTTCAAACCTGGGAGTAAATGCATTTTATACATCTTTAGACATATTGTATTTGAGATTTAGGAAGGAGACACTCCACACAGTGCTATTCTCCAAAATCACCCCGCTCCAGTAAAGAAAAGAGAGATCAGCGTTGCTGTTTAGCAAGAGGGATTAGTTGGCACTGTTGAGTATCTTTCAGTCTCTGTTTAGTGTGGTGAGACCCAGAAATCTCCACATGCTTTTTAGAGACTCAGTTTGGTTAGAAGTAACTAAACAGAGAGCTAAGAAGACTTCTATAAATGTGATATAGCTAGAAAGGTAAAGGTCACTGTGAAAGGGAGGCTGAAGACAACTCCAGCAACAATCCAAGTATAGAATGTGGCAGGCATTCAGAAATAAGGGCCAAAGAATAATGAAGAAAGGGTTACTAATAAGGACCACGAGCCTAGATTAATGTAAAAGAGAAATGAGATTCAAGATAATCAAGCCACAAACATCAGACATACCTACTAGCTGAACGCTCAGGGATGGGATTGAACCAAACACATTTCAGAGCACACCAGTCCTAGAGGACATCTTACAGATTTGAAGACACCGTATTTTCTTCATTGACACATTTCCTTTCTATCACAACAGTCTTTTTCAAATATTCCACTCCATAAACACGGGGCCAGGTTGAGGAAATGGATTTTGTAAGTCATAGAAATTTGCTTGTATTTTCTGAGCAGAAATTGTATACAAAACATTAAAATAAATCTAGTGGATTTTTGCTTTACTCTTCCAACGTTCCCCAAATACTCCCATCGTATGCCTGCCACTGAAAACCAGTTAAGAGAAGAGAGCTCATGTAGAATAATAGACGAGCTAGAAATAAATGAAGAAACAACTTTCTGTTAATATCTGCTATACATTTTATATTTATGTTCCCCTAAATTCATATGTTAAAACTCAAATGCTAATGTGAGGGCATTTGGAAGTGCAGCCTTTGGGAGGTAACTAAGAATGGGATTAGTGCCCTTATAAAAGAGGTACCAGAGAGCTCCAGTGTTCCCTTCCATGCAGTGTGGTTAAAGCAAAAATACAGCCTTCTAAGGAAGCAGGCTTTAAGCAAACACTGAATTGCCAGCTTCCTCATATTGACCTTCCCAGTCTCCAGAACTGTGAAGAATAAATTTCTGTTGCTTATAAGGTATTTTGTTACAGCATTCTTAATGGCCTAAGATAATATCTCAGATTAGAGTAAATTTTTAGACTCTACTAGGTACCTAAGAACTGTATGTTATGGTGCTGTTATTCAACAGGTATAAAGTTTTAATTATGCAAAAAGATGAAGTTCTAGAGATCTGCTCTATAACATAGTGCCTATACTTAACAATACTGTATTGTGCATATAAAAATTTAAGTGGGTAGTCATATTAACTGTGCTTGCCACAATAAAAAAAATTATGCAATTGAGTACTAAATTGCAATTATTATCTAAATTAATGTCTGCTCCTCCAATACAAATCCTTACAATCAAATATTCAAGAAATAGACTTATATAAAAAGTTAGAAGAGTAGTCTTCAACAAGTTCTAAATTATGGACATTCATGAATTAATAAGAACTAATTTGTAGACTTTCTGCTATATCATTTAGAGGTACATTTTCCTCATGCTTCTTATCATAAGATAAGGGTTTTCTAAATGCAAACTATTGTTTAAATACTTTATATTCATTAAGTAAAAACTGTTAAAAGTATATTATAATGTCCATTTCACAAATGGGGTAACTGATGCACAAAGAGGTCAAGCAACTTGGCTACATCACTAATATGGAGAAAATCCATATAATGTGGCTTCAAGCCCCACATTATTAAAACTATGCCATATTGTCCCTGTCATTATGTTTTAGAATATAACTCTTGTTGTTGCTTCCTCAGTAGTTAGTCAGTACCCTTCTCTTCATAACTACTCAATTTTTTGTTGTATTCTAGTTATGTTTCTCCAGAAATTTTGTGTAACAGGCAGCTGAGGCTAAGATAAATAGAACCAGCAAAGTCTCATCCCCTGACAATTATTATCTCAGGTATGGAGAGATGACAAAATTGAGAAAATGAGACATGAGAAGATGTTTTGTGGGAACTTCTGAAAAGAAGCTTCCTCATTTTTTAAGAGTTTCTCAAAGCAAAATTATATTGTTTCATTCATCTGGTAGTAAGATCGACAGATTTAGCAAATAAAATACAGATGGCCAGTAAAATCTGAATTTTAGACAAATACTAAATTTTGTATAGGACATACTTATGCTAAAAAATGTTGCTGTTTATTAGAAATGCAAATTTAACTGGGTGTTTTGTATTTCATCTGGCAATCTTACCTTTTAGTACGAAAGAGTAAATGATGATCTAGGGGCACTCAGCAAAAATCTTGTAAGTATAATGGAAAGTCAGTCTTCAGATGAAATGGCAGATAGTAAGAGTGAGATGGGAACAAACAAATAATAATAAGATACTTTAACTGTTGAAATAGAACAATCCATATGCCTACCTTACCTCCTATTTTTCACTAAACTGGCCAATATATTTCATTAGTGTCTTAGCTAGGTTAATTTGATCATTATGTTAACTCTAATCAAGTATTATTTAT